>NW_025942775.1:0-467183 GCF_000764305.2 Hyalella azteca
GACATGTCTTACATTTTATTATTGTCAATTCGACTCGAGTAGTTGATATAAACTTTGATCTTTGATGACCAACGAAATATAACTTTTTAATAGGGAGACTTCATGTTTATTATACTACAAGTAATGATCTTTATTTAATTAGAGCCGCATTGCCGCACGTCCATATTTAAACTATTTTAGCTTTCTAAAGTACGGCGCACGGCACATTTTTTACCAGCATAGTACGGCGCACCGCGCAGGTCGTTAAAATGACACAATAAATTCCCGCGCACCTGGCACATCTTCCTGACCATGGGTGATGTCATACCTTTGCGCGCCAAACTATTGCCAAAACACTAGGTTTGGGCCATCTGGCGGGAAAATGTTGAGATCCAAAGAGAGACAGTGCATGTCACCCAGTGAGATCATCAAAAAATGTGTCAAACTTGATAGTTGACCACTTCACCTTGACCTTGCTCTACCAAATAGTGATAAACTGTTTGTGTAGAAAGAATATTATGGTTTGAGACTTTTAAATAAGTCTGTGAATATATTAGGAATCCTTTAAGTATACTTGTATTTGCTGATTTCAAGTGGTAAATAAATTAATAGATGATTAAGTTGAGAAACGGATTTAGACACATAAAAACTAATTCCGACACAACTTGAATTGGACACACAAAGCTCATTCCAAGCTGTGTGCAAAAATTAAAATTTTCTTAATTAAAAGCTTAATAGCTGTTAATTAAAAGCCTAATTAAGTAGTTTTCAATATTCAATAGTGTTCTAATTCAAAGCCATGTTGTATTCCAATACAGATCACACAGCAATCGGAATTTGAACACAAGGATGTCGGAATTACGTATTAGTAGAGTTTGAAGCGCAGCCAGAATTCATTTCGCAACGTGCCAAATTTAGTCACACACAGGGTTGGAATATAGGGATTTGGTAGGTTTGCATTCTAAAGGCTTTTAAATAAATATGGCAAGACTTTGTGACGTTTCATTGTTGCTGGCGCGTAGTGCCGTGTTTTGAGAGTCACGTAAAGCAAACAGAACTCGAGTAACGCATACGGTTATTTTTTTATAGTTTTTCATTTCTTAATGCGTCCTTAATGTGTCGGAATATACCGCATTTACCCTATGTGCAAAAGATTTTTCCACCAATCTTCATAATTTATATTGATAATCTAGGTTAGGTCACTAAAAGGCAAATCATGTGAAAAATGTTCATTCAAGTTTCAAGGAATGATTTTGACAAAACTCCAAACTCCTTTCCGGTATTCTAAAAGTTTGCCAACAATGGTGCTGGCCAATTTAGAATACCGTAAAATGGGGTAACTTTGACCACTTTTTTTCAAAATGATGCCATTTTTTTTACTAGATAAGTTAAACTTAAATTGAAACATGCAAAATACAGGTCTATACTCTAGCTTTACTCACCATAAATTGCTGGCTCCTGCCTCTCATAGTTTTGATGTAATTCCAAAAAAAGTGATGGTATTTGTTACCCCAGCTCTTGGGGTTTCTTTGACCGGGTGGTAAAATCAATTTTATTTTTTGGTAAAATAACTCCAAATAACTCCAGGTTGTGGTGCATTGAAGTTTGCAAATGGGGGGTGCCGTCCCCCAATGGGCGAAATGTGACCACCTAATGGCAGCCGTGACGGGGTAACATTGACCAGTTTGGAAATTAAGTTAAAATTACCATATATAAGAATCTGTAGAGTCTGAAACATAAAGAAAAAAACATTAATAGGTGTATCAAACATAAAATATGTTATATAGGTAACTATGGTAATTTTACCTTAATTTCCAAGCCGGTCAATGTTACCCCGTCACGGCTGCCATTAGGTGGTCAAAGTTCCCCCATTATGGGGTGGCGCCCCCATTTGCAAACTATGACACTTTCCTAAAATTTGTCTTTTGCATATGTAACTAGAAGAGTTCTACTACAATGTATCAAAACCTGGAGTTATTTAACCAAAAAATTAAAAATTTGGAGGGGGTACTCTGACAGGCTTTATATAATACCTCCATTTTGTGAGTCACATTATTAATTTTTTGACCTATTAGATATGCAAACTTTTTAAATCTTTCTATTGTGTTACGTAGCCGCAGTATTAGGCCTTTGATGGCCATTGACAAAATTTTTCTATGTCAAATCGTTTTTTGAGTTTTGGGGGTTTTTGTTAAAAAAACGAAAAGTGGTCAAAGTTACCCCGCCGGTCAAAGTAACCCCATTTTACGGTACTGTACCAAATTCTTGTTCAGTAAATTTAATCTATTTATTCAAAATAAAACTTTACAGAATTTTATTGATTTAAGAATGGGTTTTGTAGCAGGGAATATATACCTATCCCATGTATATACTCTTTATGCTCATATTATGCTTGATCATGAGACCAAGCTTATTTAACTTGGTGTCAGGTGGACTTCTGACCTCCCTTGTTCTATCAAAATAAGTGCTAATTAAAAGTAATAGTTTTTGTAAGTTTTGTTCTATTTTTCTGTATTTGAGACATTTTTTCAATTACATTTCCAAAAGTTTGAAAAAATAATGTTTGGTTGCTTATATTGTTAGCTTTTTGAACGATGAATTTAGTTTCTGAATACTGTATACTTCATGTATATATCAACACCAATTTTTAGAAATATATTAGTAGATTTTTAATATTTCATATTTTTGGATAGTTATGAAATTAGTAGGTATTGATGATATTGAGTGTAAATGTTTTTCTTATTTTCTAAATCATTTAATGCAAACATCAAATGAGTAATTTATGAAAATCTTATTTATTATGATGGATGTGAAGTTGAATTTAATATGGATTTCACTATGATAAATTTTTATAATATAAACTAATTTTCAACTGTTCTCTGATGAATCATTGCATCATTGTGCTTCATGTATTTATTAAAGTTTCCTTGCAGACCTGACATACTAATTACCACACATTAATGATTAAATTTAGTGTGGTGTTCAAGTGCAATATAAAAGGAGCTTGTTTATGTGGTTTGGAACAGTTATACCTAGAAACACTATTGAAGAATGTCATGGAAAGATCACTTCTACTTCACTCAAGAATGTCAACTGAGGAAGGCTTGCAGTTCACAAGATCTGGATTTACAGGTGGAATTGTGCCACCATCTTCAGGCTTACAGAGGCAGTCTACTACAAATGCCACCTCAGTTAACCTAGGCTTACCTTTGTTCCTTCCTCCTGTTCCTTTGTTATCTTCATTGCCCAAGCCTTCTCTACATCTGACTCTGCCTCCACTCCCTCTTTCACCTCCCCCACCTTTGCCCCCACTGCCTCTTTCTCCTCCCCCACCTCCGCCTCCTCTTCCTCTTTCTCCTCCCCCACCTCTGCCTCCTCTTCCTGTTGATTCCCCTCCCAGATCTCCTGAAGAAGCTGCTCCTCATGCATCAGCTCTCCCCATGCCTGATGGATTACTTCTCCACAAGGCAGATGTGGTGCTTGAAGGCAGCAAACAACCATTCAGCAGTCGAAAATCAATGCCAGGTCAGGAAAATTCCAACAAATCTGAACAAGTTTCAGTTAATAGTGGTGAATTCCAGTCATTTTTTATTGATAGAAGGCCATCAAAGGTGTACATACAAGGCATACGTCAAGGGAGATCGAGAGAGACACCAATTATGCACAAGTTCTCGTCACCAAACAGCCCGAGTCCATCAGCAACAACGAGGGATATTTCATCACGAAGCTTGATAGCTCGTAGTTTCTCTGGCTCCGTAAGAAGTACTTTATCTTGGAGAAAGAAGGCAACAGTATCCCCTGAATTGATTACTCTTTCTGATGATGATGATGATGAAGTACAATGCATCTCTACTGAAGTGAAAAAACGTGTGTCAGATGGAGAAGTAAAGAATGATGCGCCGCCTGTGTCTGAAGTTGGTCGAATAGCAGTGAGTTCTATACCATCACCGAACAGAAACAATGCTAGGAGATTTAGTTCTCTGTGCACTTCTTCCTCGTTGCCTTCTCAAGTACATTGTTCCACAAATATGGAGCACGAGACGAACGTTGGATTAGCTGAGCTAAAAACTACTATGCTCGTAGAAACGCCTCACTGTGTTATCATCTCCCCAGAGTACAAAAATAAGAATCCCTCTTATACTTCAAGCAAGGAAAGTAACACGATGCTACCTAATGGCATGCTTCCCGATGCATTAAATCCAAGTGTTCCGCTCATAATTCCACGAGATATTGGCAATTCCGGCCAGACGAATTCTCCCATCTGCGATAATCTAACGTCGCTCGTTGATAGAGCGCGCCACACGGACGTGTCAAGGCCTAGTCCCAACCCTGACACGGTGAACAGTGATGTGTCACGGTGCAGCTCGACGGCTCAGCAATGTGGGATCATTGAAAGAATGGATGCTGTTGACCCTGACTATTGGCCCTTGGAAAGAGTTCGTCTGGATTATTTAACCAACCACACTCTGGACTTCAGTGATGAGGTGATGGGCATCAGAGCAAGCCTGGAAAACTTACGTCAATGGCGGCTTACTGGGTTTGGTAATGACTGGAGGGCAATGCGTGGAGATGCTGCCTTTACTCTCATGTCGTACAATGTATTAGCTCAGAATCTGATCACAGGAAACATGTACCTGTATTCTGACTGTGACCCACTCCACCTTGACTGGACGTACAGGTGGACTCTTCTTCAATACGAAGTAAAGCAGTTGGATCCCGATATTCTTACGTTTCAAGAAGTTCAGTGTAATCATTATCATGAATATTTCCTTCCTTGGTTCACTCATTTGGGATACCAAGGTGTGTACAAGAAGCGAACGGATGACAAATCAGATGGCTGTGCCATTTTCGTTCGCTCGAATAAATTTGATCTCGTCGAGCATGTGTCCGTAGAATACATGCAACCAAATACGTTTATGAATCGAGACAACGTAGGATTGATTTGCACGCTGCAGTGCAAGGAGAATATGGCTTTTTTCTGCGTTGCAACTACACATTTACTCTACAATCCTAAACGGCACGACATCAAACTGGCACAGCTGCAAATGTTTCTTGCAGAAATCGAACGTATGGCATATAGTGGACCATCGACTAATCTGGAAGCTACTCCATACAATCCCGTGATAATCACAGGCGATATGAACGCATACCCGTATCAACCAGTGATGAACTTCTTGAAGCAAAGTTACATCAAGTATTATGGCCTCGATTCCAGATTTTTGACACCCATTAACTCAGGCGGTCGGATACTCACAGGATTCTTGCTGCCCCGCGAGCTGGGAGTGACGGACACATGTCAGCACGCAGGGGTGCTGGCGCTCAGAAATGGACTGCGTTCCTCTTCTTCTTTGCCGGACCGACGAGCTCGTGAACTGAGCGTGATGGGATTGTACCACTCGGAGAACCGACCTACCTACAACTTTCCATCTCTTAATCTCCATGAGCAGTTCACTGGCCAATTGCAGCATCCGTTTTGTCTCAAGTCTGTCTTCAAACATTCGCTGGACAGGCTTGGGGGTGCGCCTGAGGTTACTGCACAAGTTAACGACTGGCAGACTGTCGACTACATTTTTTATTCGCAGGCAAGTTACAATTTTCACTTGATATTTACCGCATGATTTACTCAGTTCATTAATTTGAAAATTAGGCAAGATTGATGTTAGCAGGCGAGAAACTGCCCATCATTTTTATCAGTCGTAAGTAAATAATTACTTGAAAGTAGTTTCATTGGCTTGTAACTGATCTCCATACATTGTTTGTTGCTTGAATATCTGCAGAGTTGAGGCACGTGTTCGTGTATGTTTATTTTTTATTAAGCTTCGAACAGGAATTTATTTTTCATTGATTCTGCAAGAGGAAATAACTTCTTTATGGCATTAATTCTGTTGTACACGAGGGAATTATAGCCTAGGTGGCTCGAGAAAACGTTATTAGTCGTATAAGCTTATTGTTTCGTTTTTTTAATACTTTTTGAAAAGTTCCCTCCCTGACTCGAGATAATCTGACAACGATCTGCATCTGTTGCTACTCTCCAGGTGCCAGCGACAAGAGTTACATTGTAACTTAACTCCTGCTTAATGCTCTAATTATAAGCTTATGATTAGGATAAAATGCAATTAATATGAAAAATTACAGTCTCGTATGCAGTATTGTAGTACAGTCACACGTGATGACTGTGTGGGCCCTTCATGAGGCTTTAGCGTGTAATAAGAATGATATCCCATTGCAACATGTTTTTAATATTTACAGTGATAGATGCTTATGTTCCTGAAGTCCTGTTATTTTGATCTTTCTTTCTTAATCCCCCACACTTGCACCGTGTGATCCAACGGTTCCTAATAGACCTGCTTGTTGCGCAGGTGTATTCGAACAGGTTACAGCGCGCGGTCGAAGGCCGTCTGAAGCTGGTAGCTCGGTACGACCTCTTGTCTGGACCTGAAGCGCGAAAGTTCGGTCCTTTACCTTCAGCTGTCGCACCTTCAGACCATTTCCCTCTGGCGGCCAAGTTTGTGTTGCGTCAAGCCTCCAATTCCAAGTTGGCGCCCCGTTGTCGCACGTAAACCTGGCTAGTCTTATCTTATGGAAGTGATATTTTACGTATAGTACAAGCTTTGAATTAAAAGTAACAAGGGGGTGAAGGACTTCAAATTGTGTCACTTAAACCGAGCATTTATTATTTTTTTTTTGCATTTTGCCTAAACAGTGAGCCTGATCATTTTCAAATCTGAGATAAATTTCGCACGAAAAAAAAAACATTCCTCTGATAGACCCCTGCTAAAGGAAGATAGTTTGAAAGACACGCTGCGTGTAATAGCACGTGTGAAATAGTAGGTATAGCAGTACGGTATTCTGATTTCATATTGTCGCATTATCTTGATATGGAATTGCTTTCTGATACATGGACCGATGGTCTTTGATTTTTCGCTTTTATTTTTGTTAACAATTGAGGATTGTTTCCGATATCTCGCGGATAGCTAACAAGTGAAATAAAACGTGCAGTTGAAGAAAGTGAGCGCGTAAACTTGTGCATTTTTAGTAATGATTTTTGCAGCAGCTCATTGAGACTTGATCAAATCTGCAACTCGAGATGAAATATTAGTGGCATCATGCGCTGCACGTGACAAGGATATGACGCTGCACGAGCAAATTAAGTTTTTTGTTACTCGCATTTAAGGAAGATGGAATATATTTGTTGATAATCTCATCTCGTTTATATTTCACATAATTAGTAATCACCAAATATCACGAGTGCAACTATACGTTATATGTACTTGGTCTTCTGAATAAGTTTTTAACGTAATTTATCGCGCAATTCAACTTTTTTTTATTCAAACGTACATCAGTGAAATGGCAATTTGCAGTTGTCGTCTCAAAAATGCGTAAATTATAGTCAAAACTTGACAAGTCGTTGGCTCAGTACCCAGTACATTGTAAGTGAAGGGGCACGCAACAACCCTAACACGCAAAAAAACGAGGCCTTGAAGCTCGCAATTTATAACTGTTGACAAGGGTAATAGACGAATTTATAATAGAAGTTACTATAATATGGTTGAATGCGCAGTTCAATCAGCGATGTGATGATTAAAGCCAGGCATCGCATCGAAGTGATTGAAAAAACAATAGGTACTAAAATCAAGACGAACTCCCCGACATTATAATGGAGAAGCATCATAGGTGTCAGCAAACGGTGCTTATTTTGTTTCATTGATGGTGACTGACCAAGTTCAATAGCAGAAAAGATGTATCATGTTGAATTTGCTTTATTAATTGGCAAAGGCCGAGTGGACAATCTTGAGCAACATGCTTCGCTTTGTTGCTCTTGGTGGACGAGTTCATACTGGAAATTTTTTATTTTTAATAATAAGCGAGCATTCTCTCGCTTGAACGCGTGAAAGGAATCCCGTGTTCTGGACTGAATCATTTTACTGACCACGATGGGACTTCGATGCAGGCAGCCCTGCGCCCAAATATCATCAATAACAGCGACGTCGCGGACACCTTAACGCCCTGACTGTAATTTACGTTACAAGGCCGTCATTTGAGAAAAGCATTGACGACGGTTAATGTATTCACAGGAAGAAGGTTAAATTATTGAAAACAAGGAGAACCGCATCAAGCTTAGAACAAAGGTTTGCAGGATCACCACCTAAAAACGAAAGCCAACCACTGCTTGGTATGCATAACTTGTGGCGCGGAGAATGCTGGAAGACAGAGGAGCGGTTACAACATTCCGTCGCGCGAGCTGTGAGGAGTGTGATTCAACTTAACCATACGATGTTTTAACACAAAAAAAAGAGTATCATTGGAGTATGTCTCAAGACTTACAGGTCACCGTTAGGTCTAAATAAATTTGTTATAACTAATAACATGGACAACCTCAGACCGCCGTAGAAGCGGATAACGTAATCATTCACTAAATCAATCGCACTGCAACGTCGTACCAATATTTCAGGTTACAGCTATGGCCAAGCTAGTATCCTTATACTCCTAGAATGACCTTAGAAAGAAATCTAAGTCACTAGATTGGAGGCTCTAAATTATAGTTCAGAGCTTAAGATCAAGGTTTCAATGATAATCCTCATAATGATAACTAGGTACATATATGCCGAGGAGCGGCACAATGTAAACTATGGTATCCTATTATTGTGTGCGAGATGGAAGGCGGCAACGCTTTGTGGAGCTGGGCGACTCCTGCCATTATTTACACTCCAACAGTCATCAGTCATGGGACGCTTGCTTTTCTTTCTTAAATCTAATCATTCATTGGCGCAAACATTGAGTTAAGCTTCGACATTAATCGTGAACAACTTGATGCAAAGATAAAAAAGATGCAATGCTTTATTCTAGGCTACCTACTAGATAGGAGTTAAGTCAGCGATTGTAATATGGGTATAAAGTCAGGTATTGTTATAGGCTCATTGAGAAAATGAAGTCCATGAGCACATTGTGCTGCGAAAGAATACGAACGAACTAAAACTACGAATAATGATTTCAATGCACGAAGGCAACACAAAATATCAGTTGACGTGATGACGATGATGATGGTTTCTCGCAGGGTCCCGTTAAATTGGGACCAGCTTAATAATAAAATCGAACAAGAATGTACAAATGCTGAAACCGAAGAGCTATAAAGTGTAATCGCGATCAAGTGACTTTGATCCCGGATTTATTCAGCAGTGTGCGTCATGTTTAGTTATTAATATTGCTGTATTTCGTTGGAGTACAGTTAACCAAATGAGGTAGGAAGTGTAAAATAATTTATTCTCGTACTAAAGACTTCTTAAATAATCAGAATATTGCTCCTTTGTCCGAGGTATTCGATACACTTTGAACCGTGTTCAAAATTTCACGTTTTTTTTATGTTTCAGTTGGTGAGGAACATATGTTAGCCCAGTCCCGATTCGCTGGCCTTGAGGCCAGTTGCATCAAGCGGAGCATACATTTTATAACTAAGGCCAAAAACTTGCAATTTGTACAAGTGTTAGCACAACACCAACAAAGTTTCTACAATCAAATCCAGTATCAATTGTGGACGAAAATCCACCAGGTAATAGATAGGAAAGATTAAGGTTCTTGTGTTGCCCTGTACATTAAATGTCCTGTAGTAAGTAAGGGCGTTAAGAATAACAAATATGGACGTCGTCTAAAAGATCAACCTTTGTTTCGTTATCATATTATAATTTGAACTATGCAAAGAAAACTTGCGAAAATAAAAACATGCAGAACTTGGTCAATGTTAGAATACAGCCCGATCTGTGCCTCAAAGATCGGCGCATAACCTTCTAAAATACAGCCCGATGTGTGCTTCCCAGACCGCTGTTTAATGAGATAAAATATAGACGGATATCACGACGCATACAGCGATGGTAAACTGGACATGTGCTGAAACAGGGTTTTCATTTAACAAAGAACAACAACATAAAAAGAACCGGTTTAAATCTACTGACTAACGTAACTCTTTCGAAGAAGGAAACATTATTGTTCAACGGATAGGAAGCGTCAACATGATAATGTCGCAAGAAAATACAGGTTTTGATACCATCATAATAATCTTGTTCAGAAAGGCAACAAGTTGTAAAACTGACACCCTCCAATGCATCGCGTGTTCAACAAATGAAAAATTCAACAACATGGTAGATTAAAAGTTCTCTTTAGATTACTAAAGCTTTTCAATGTCAGAAATGGATAAATCACTGCAACGTGAGCTGGCGCCTTCCGAGGCGCTATTGCTGTCCGACGCGGGGCTCGTGCACGCGATTTCTTTAGCCAGCGCGCAGTGGCCCGAGATGCTGTCGCGCTCCTCGCACATGAAGATGCTCTTCTTCTCCTCCTTGTTGTTGTACACGTCAATTCTGTAATACGAAGATCTCAGCAAAGGCCAAGTTAAATGGGATAATGTAGCACATTAGCATACACGGTTGCGGTTCATTTATAAGACAAATATTTTAATCAGTTAAAAACTACAGAAATTAATCAATAGAATGATGAAAAATAAAAATTCCAGATGAATTTCTGGAGTATAATAAATGCTAGCAGGAGATAAGAGGACGATTATTTCTGAACTGATGAGATTTTGCTTGCTAAACGTGCAATGGTTTCGGTCAGTTGATGTGCAAGAGCAACAAGCGGTGCTGCTAATATGACGCCGCGATCTGACCATATCCTGGGGCCTATAACCTCATTACTTTACCAGGGAGACTTTAACCTCATTACTTTACCAGGGAGACTTTAACCTCATTACTTTACCATTTACAGGAGAGCGAAATGAAGCTTGCTTCACACTCGCTACGATCACTCGTAACAGATGACGTAGAGTTTTTTACGTCGCGTAATGATTGTATTGCTCGCACACAAATTACTATTGCTGCACGACCAGTATTAGTGGCAACTCCAAGTTTCAGATACTTTTGAGATCCAACAAAATGTCCTTTAAATTTAATAAAAGGCTCACGGCATTTACCAACACACTTCGGTCACCTAAAATGTACAGGTGTATACACACAAGCTGTATGAACGCTACAGGTTTGGCTGACTTGTCATAGATGATTCGGTCACCTAAAATGTACAGGTGTATACACACAAGCTGTATGAATGCTACAGGTTTGACTGACTTGTCATAGATGATGCCGTGCATGCCGAGGCTCTTGAGGTAGGCTATGGTGCTGCGGTCGTTGTTGTGCTCGCCCCAGCAGAAGACGACGAGGTTCTTCTGCAGCGCCAGCTTCATCTGGTCAGGGTCCCTGAGCAGCTCCTCGGTGTGCAGGTTGATGCCCTACAACATAATAAAAAATATAACTTTGTACCGTCAAGTAGAGTGACTTCGGCCACCGGGGGTGACTTCGGCCACCACTACAACAGAAACAAATGGCAGCAAAATAAAATAATAAACATCGGCCAAAGTGCCTGGGGTGATTTTGGCCAACGTTTATTATTTAGTTTTGCTGCTATTTGATTCTCTTGTAATGGTGGCCGAAGTCACCCCACTAGATGGTACTCACAGCAGTGAGTGACGGAGAGCGCATTTTCTCTGAATCGACGAAAACTGTGAAGTCACAGACAGACAGACGGACGGACGGACACGACGAGCGCAATAGCGCCTTTTTCCCATAAATGAGAAAATGCGCTAAAAACAGTCAGACAAATAATTATAATCGCGATATTGTTCAAGATAATTCGAAATAAAATGCATACCTACTTATGATATCTATGTTGTCTCATGAGCAAACAACCCAGATGTTGCATAAAAGACCCTTGATGACTAAATGGATAAAGAAATGAATGCTGCAAGAAGAAACAAAGTAAAACGAAGTAGTCAAGGAAATTAAATACGAAAAATAACATTACGAACGAAGAAAAGGTTATCAAACTAGACAAGTTCGATAAGAAGAAACCTGGTCCACAATATCTGATCTTGAGCTCAGACAAGTCTCGAATAAGCAGATGACTGGGCGAATAGCAAGCCACATAATAACGAGGACGGTTATTACGGGCAGAAGTTACCATCGCAAATGTGGTTCAAATATAACAAATATGCTATGGTCACGCGAAGAGAAGGTACAATAGAAGCAATATTTAGAAGGAAGTGAGACCCACGAGAATATCAGCAGAGGTGGCATAGAGCACAGCTTGTCGTATGTTCTGACAGCGGTAGTCGTCATAGGGCGGCCACAGCTCGGTTATTCCCTGCGTCAGGAAGAGCACCGGGTAACGGTTCTGCTTCAGACGCAACATTGAGCAGATGTCGGGATGGAAGCTGGAAAACACGATCTTTCTGCGGCCGCCGTGTTCCAGAACAACCTGTACAAATTAAAGCAATATTGAATGATAACAGTGAAGACATTAGGCCAGCTCACGTATAATGTACATCACATCAACAGAAGACATTAGGCCAGCACACGTGTACTGTACATCACATCAACAGAAGACATTAAGCCAGCACACGTATACTGTACATCACATCAACAGAAGACATTAAGCCAGCACACGTATACTGGACATCACATCAACAGAAGACATTAAGCCAGCACACGTATACTGTACATCACATCAACAGAAGACATTAAGCCAGCGCACGTGTACTGTACATCACATCAATAGGAGGTATGGACTTATGCATCCATAAGTGAACTTTACGCACGTATTGTTTCAGCAGCACTCACTACACCACAGGTTTTGGAGAAGAAAATCACTTTATGGCAATAAAGTCTGGTATCTGGGACTGAATGTTACCTTTAAACGACAAATTTTGCAGAAGCAATACAACTGATCATATATTATAGGCCTTGAGTCCAAAGGCGCTGTTGAGATGAAATTCATGTCGAACTTGATATGAATAATAGAGAACAAATAATGAGTTTAACTGGCGAATAACAGGCGTAATGAGTGTCTGGATAACAAGCGTATTGAGTGTCTGGATAACAAGCGTATTGAGTGTCTGGATAACAAGTAATAAGTAATTGGAGCAGACCTTGATGATAAGATCCAGGAAGCGGTTGAGCTCGAAGGGATGCCGCAGCTCGTAGGTGCCACAAGCCAGCTGCATGGTCCACTTTATCTCGACGTTGAAGCCGCACGTGTGGGGCACCGCCTTCAGCGACTGCTCCAGGGTAGGGAACGGCTGGTGGTCCTCGAACGCTTCATCACTGAACTTACTCAGACCCTTCTCTTTCCTGTGGTACACCTGTGAACATGACACGTCATGGTACCCCTGTGAACATGACACGTCATGGTACACCTGTGAACATGACACGTCATGGTACCCCTGTGAACATGACACGTCATGGTACACGTGCACCCAGAACACGTCAGCACACACACACTTCCACACTCGGTAATCTTACCAGTACAGACACAGACATGGGGCCATACTTAAAAAAAGTTAAGAGATCATAAGTTCATCAGCCAATCACTGACGGCCTTTCAAGCCAAATCCACCAATCAGCGACAAGAAAATAGAGCGTAAGTACTTACGTTCACTTAGTCAGTTTTGAAAGTATAGGGCTCATGGAATATATACAATATACATATAAAACAGTCTAACTAAACTTCAGAATTTTATGTGGATATTAGGACGAGGAATATTTGGTCTACATGGTCACAGTCACAAGCATCACTGCAGCAATCACCAGCCTGGCGATATTAGTGGAACCATTAGGCATATAAGTAGTGACGGGGCAAAGATCACTACGAAGTTATACAGCAAGTAAATAATGGCTGCTCGGCGACGCCCAACATCCTATGGGACTAAGTAAGACTCCACCATCAGGTAGGACTATGTAAGCCCAACTATCATGTAGGACTAACTAAGACTCCACCATCAGGTAGGACTATGTAAGCCCAACTATCATGTAGAAGTAAGACTAGGAGTAAGTGAAGTCCTACTCACGTAGGACTTCATACGACCTAGCATACCATCATGTCGTCAGGGTCGCAGTAGGAGAAGATGTCTTCAGGTATGCCGACTGTGAGGTGAGACAAGTCCTGGTGAGAAGCACAAACATGTACACACGAGAAGCACAAAACATGTACACACGAGCAGCACAAAACATGAACACACTTAATTGAACACATGTGGGGGCATAGCACCAAGCTTCAGAACCCAGCGGCAAACAACATCTCGTTTTGCTGGAGCTGTGCAACTTGAGAACGAGTATGCTCGAGTATAATATTTAGCATAGAATCATTAATATACATGCGGTCTTGAATGGAAACTTGTAATAAAATGCAATTGAAAGGAAGCTCTCAGAACGTCATTTGTTTGCCCCTAAGCTCACACCACCTGCATTGCTAACAAAAAATAAATAATAGATAACTATGACCATTCAAGTAGCAATCAAGTGGTGGGCCAAAAAGTTCACATCAAAGTCGAACAATTCTCATAGGAAACGAAAATTGTAGACTTTCAATGGAAGCAAGTGTGTGAAGCAAAGGAGGGAAGACTCGCAAGCAGCACACGAGGCCGGTGGAGAATCAGAGCGTAACTCACACAAGCGAGGTAAAGCTAAGACAATTAATTGATTACAACATCAGTGGGTTGTGAGGGTGTATAATATATACAGTGCATTGTGTGAACTTTTAGAACTTGGCGCTACGTCATGGTGACATATACCAGTGCATGTGTAATGAGTTATACCAGTGACAAGACGTTATCCCTGGTGACATATACCAGTGCATGTGTAACCCTGGTGACATATACCAGTGCATGTGTAACCCTGGTGACATATACCAGTGCATGTGTAACCCTGGTGACATATACCAGTGCATGTGTAATGAGTTATAACATTGCAAACCAAAAAACCAAGGGAGATGCAACAATCAAGGGAGATGGGGAGAGGGAGATCATCGTAATTATGCTATATTTGATTGAGGAAATAGCCATGTTAAAATCAGGGCAAAATTCGCTTTGCAATATCATGCCCCAGTTTGGTAACTTCTTCATAAAAACAAGCATTAATAATTCGAAAAGTCCACACATAAAGGTCAAAAATGAACCGAATTATATCTAATTATAGTTAAAATTAACGAGTATTGGGCTAGAGAATAAAATAAATTAAAAATTATCACAGCTGAAATTTACGGGCAAATAGCCATCTTCCTTTAAATTATTCAATACTTTTAATGCCTAATGAGAATTTTCTTGTGGATATTATCGCAATGCTGCAACATTGGATATTCCCGTAGTGAGCTGGTCTCTAAGAAGAGCAATTTTTCGTCCGTCAAAAATAATTCCTAAAGCATACAGTGAATACTGCCATGGAGATAAATCTTGATAAAAAATATAAGATTTAATATCAATAAATGTTAATGAAGAAGTCAAGGTTTATTCATTGAATAAAAGGTAATAATGAGATACCGGACACAATTTCAATAGTGCAGTGACCACGCCACTCGACCAACGAGCTTTGCGCTCAGCGTGCCACTGCTTTACGTGGCGACATAATTTCACAGGATAACTTAATTAACTTGCACAAATTTCAAGAAGTTTCGTCAATACAGCCCTAGCACTTAGCGAATGAATTGATTAAACAAACAAAAAAGTTACACGAAATAAATTAAATAAATATTAAAATCAATCGTAACAACTGGGTGATAAAATAATTTAAAAACTTTTCTCGGATTTGGCGACAACAAAAATCAGAAGACTACGAGATAAAAGAATGGAGTGGACTCCAAGAAAAGCTTAAGTCGGAGTGGATCGGAGTTAGTTCACGTGTACAAATGTAAAACATTTCCTTTCCTGCGAGGAAACGGTCTTCTAACGCAAGTCTCAATCCGTTCGTGAGACTCAGTCTATGAGACTATGAGAGACTCTGTTTATCTTTTGACCAGGATACTATGGATAGAAGAATATTTTTCTTATTGGCGTCATGTGACTTGGGTTGGATGTGTTATGTCCCTATCGAAACTTTTATTCCTGTCAGCCGCTGGCACAAGGACGCCCCAAATTCTTGTTACGGTGTAAATTAGAAGCTCTATGTCCGCTTTAGGTTCCGGTTGCCGGAGCGAAATAAGCGCCGAAATGGAATCTTGTGAAATACCCGTGGAGCTTGGGGCGATCGTGGGGCGCGCGTATTTGGTACCTGATACGTTCGGGACAGACACGGCCGAATATGAAAAATGCGTTAAAAANCCAATGGTGGCCTGACCAGCCACTGATTTCGTGTGTCATTTGACCCTTATATTTTTTTCCACGAAACTACTCAAAATAGCTCCTATTTGGCGGCTAAATAGAAGAGGCGGCCATTTCGCATCTGATTCATCTCTAATCCGAGAGTCGCAACCGAAATCGGAAGGATAGCCGCGCGTAAATTTTGACAGGGGTGTCACTGCTGACAACTTATATGAGAAGATCCCTCAACTCGGCAAGTCTCATGAGAACCTTGAGCCCTTCCCGCAGCACTGATACCAGAATGATAAGACGCTAAGTCATGTGTGTGTAATGATGGACCGGGATGCTATAAGGGTAAGCCATGCACAATCAACAGCTGGTATCTTGCAAACATCACAATCAGCATTTCTAAATGAAAAAAGCAGTGGTAAAGATGATAACTTGTAGGCCGTGTGCATGGATGACATCGATAACAACGATAATGCCACAGAGAGAAAACGGTTCCCAGTTTACTACTAAGAGATATCAGTGGAACATTGTCTTAATAGTGATGTGCGTTTAGCCCTCATATCGGTCACACTGACCCTCTTTATATGTCTCAGTGATACGTGCAGCAAGTGTGCCACTATTTGGAGAACTCGAGTAACTTATTTTTTTGGGTGTTCATTGCCTTTACAGTCTCGCAATAAGCTTCAATTTGAGTGCACGGTCAAGCGAGGAAATTCATCTGTTCAAAATTAATGTTTCAATTGCTGTAGTAAGAAGATATGTCCATTTTCTAAATAAATTGAATGTAGACTAAGAGTTATTTTGGAAGCGTTTTGTCTCTGTGGCAAGATAAGCTGGCACTCGCCTGTTATGCTGTCGCTGGCATCATGAAGTATCCCAGTGAAAATTTACAGACGCGGCAGCTTCTGATTTGGATTACCAGAAGCTGGGGCGACTCTAAATTTTGTTAGGGATAGCGTCTCTATACTCACGCATTCGTCTTGGCGTTGTACGAGCCCTCCAGTGTCCAGACAAGTTATACAAAGATAAAAGTATTTAATATAATTAAAAGTACACTACCGCAACCTGTCAATGACTGAGGTTTACTCCGCGAAGATGTTTTTTAATATGCCGAGCACTTCAATGAATCTTCATGGCTTGGATCAATAATGTTATTCTCACTATTATTCCCAAATGTTCAACCCATTGCAAATGACAACGCTTCGTGTCCTAATCCATGTAACCCTTAAAATTTGCATCGCCGATGTTGATACCACAGAACGTACTATTTGTGGCAGGCCATATCGAGTGCTGACAGCCTCGCTCGCACGGTTACCATATCGCACCTTTATTAATAAATAATGATAATAATATCGGTTTCTGCGTTTATTAGGCCGTAGGCCTGTTGCCGATTCATAACATCGCAGAACATCCACAGCATTTTGCGGTCTCGAACTCGCAACTCACTGCTACAATTCTGCTGTTTAACCGCCCGGCCTCCTCGCCGATTCTGACCAGAAACTGGCGCACAGAGCTGGGATCGAACCCGCGCCTCTCTGCTCCGATCTTGGTACTCTGAACATTAACCACCGGGCCACCCCAGTGGTTAAATGTTACTTTTCTATCTACACACACTAACGACCAATAGGATTAGCATTCGCACATACACACTAAGCACTGGCAATAAATTACAATTAACATTTAGTAAAATATTATTTGTAAAATGAAGATATTGCAAATAATATCTTGCTAATATCTAATATAATATCTTGCTAGAAGGTTAGAGGAGAGCCTACTGACCTTAAGAGCCTGCAGCTGAGCAAGAGTGAGATCCTTGATGGGTATTTCGAGGAGATCTGGCGCATCCTGATCCTTTTTGCGCTTGAGGGCGATGCACGCGTGGAAGTCGTGATAAATAACAGGAACAAGATCCTTGCTGAGCTGCACGTCTGTCTCCACCATGTCAGCTCCGTTCTCAGCCGCGTACTTGAATGAAGCTATCGTGTTCTCTCGTATTGTAGCGCAGCTGCACGCAACAACACGAATTACTGAATGAGGCTATCGTGTTCTCTCGTATTGTGGCACTGCAATATGCTCACTAAATAAATTGCATCAAACACAAGTGAAGAAATAAGTTAGTGACATTAATAGATTGATAGTCCAGATATTTAGTGGTGCTTACCATAAACGAACCTTAGCCAAAATATCCACTACAAGGACTAGCCAGAACACAAGAAGCAAAAGGATACACATAATTACAAAATATTCATTAAGTCAAACAAAACGAATTCTCGACACGACACAATGGATAGCGGGTTAGGGACGACACAAACGCGTCACACTAATAATAACACGCATTACGATAACAACACGCGTCACCCTAATCACACGTACGTTACTCACCACTTACGCTCTGAGTGGTAGTAGTTTAGTCACACGTCACTCACCACTTAGGCTCTGAGTGGTAGGAGTTTAGTAACACGTCACTCNTGTGTCGCGTGTCTCAGGCGCCTGCTCATTTGTGTCGCGTGTCTCAGGCGCCTGCTCATTTGTGTCGCGTGTCTCAGGAGTGCTGCAGGTCGCACGCCCACTGGACTACGAGGCTCAGCGCTGGCACAACCTCACTGTGCGCGTACGTGATCCCGTCATCGGCGTGTACGCGGACGCGCTCGTCATCGTCGCCGTGACGGACGTGAACGACAACGCGCCGCGCTTCCCTGCACCCGTCCTGCGCGCCGCCGTCTCCGAGGCCGCCGTACCGGGCACTGTCGTCGCCAGGGTGAGTAGCCTCGTTATAGGCTCTTATCGTCTATGTTGTTTTTTTAGATTAAAATAATAGGCCCATATTTTTTATGTAATTTCTTAAAATTAATTCTTATAACTAAAATTTACTATTATCATCGGCTTCACCGCCATGTAGTGAACTGCAGCAACCATACCACAGTCTCTTGTTACAGGCTCTTATTGTTTATGTTGGTTTTTTAGATTAAAATATATTATTATCGGAATATAAATCATTTTTTTGTTTGCAGTCCTTGATGTATTCGATCGGGTGGGTTCGCAATTTTATAATAAAGGGTACCGTACGGAAGAAGTTGCCGATGAAAAGGTACTCAAGTTTGAGGATATCTTTATTCGGTAACAAACAAGGTGTTTCGATGTGGTTTTTAATATCTGGTCCTACTCGTTCGCATTAAGTAAACCTGCTACTATCCATGGCTCATCTATATTGGGAGTGAAGTAGTGATCATATCGAGATGAACTGCCTGCCTTCTGTGTATCAACGACACATCAGTGGTCATTTCATCAATGTTGCAGCATTTATCGCTCAAAAATCTGGTCCCTAATCTCTCTACATTTAATTACATTGTGAAGTAATAAGTTTCGCAAGCCTGGTTTCCTGCCATTGTAAGAATTTAAAATTTCTCTCGACATTTCTACCGAGTTTCCCAGCGCCAGTGCCTTACCTCCTCCCCCGCGCTCAGGTGAAGGCCAGTGACGCGGACACGGGCGACAACGGCCGGCTGCGGTACCGCTGCGTACGCGGGTGTTCCTTGTTCACCGTGGCGGGCACGGGGGGCGAGGTCGTCCTCATCGGGGACCTGGATGCTGACGGCGGGGGCGACGAGCCCGTGCAGCATGAGCTCCTCGTCTCAGCCACCGACACGGGACTGCCTCCCCTCAACACCACCGTCACCATCGTCGTCACGGGTGGGTGGACAGAGCAGCATTTGGTAGTGTTATTGTTCGGGGTTCCTCTATTCTCTTTCGTTTATGCTTCTTCGACTTGTAATTGTTCGGTGTTACTCAGTACTATTTCGTTGATGCTTCTTCGAGCTTACGCGTGTATCTTCATTAACAACATTATTTCCATTCTAACGATGAAATTGTTATAATTTCCAAACTTCGTTAATACCTTGCTTCCTGCGAAATGTTTTTAGCCAACGCTCTACGTCGCAGTGATGTGGGAAGGGGAATCTTTCCAAACAGTTTGTGGGAGATTGAATGAAACGCAACTTGGCGAATTACGAGAACAATTGAGATCTATTATATCATATTATGATGGTATCTTTTTCACACCAACCCTCGCCTCCATGCAGTTGAAGACTTCAACGACAACGCGCCGGTGTGGGCGTCCGCCGCGTTCGCCACGGCGGTATCCCCCGACGTGGCGGTCGGCCAGGCGGTCACGGCGGTACGAGCGGCGGACCCCGACAAGTCGGATGGCGGTCGCCTGCGCTACGACATCGTGGCAGACGATGGCGGCCTGCCGACCTTTGTGGTGCATCCGACGTCTGGTGAGTGACGATGTTGTTGCTGCTCGTCTACTGATGTTGCTGCTCTTCTTCAGGTGTTGCTGCTCGGCTTTAGTTGTTGTGGTTGTCCTGTAATATAAGAAGAAGCTGAAGTATCGCTAACTATCATATAGCAAATGATGAACTCTTTACTGCATCTGACGAGATCACGTCGTGACGCTCCATCCCTGGCTTCTTAGCTCGTCATTGCACGAGACGAGGCGGTAGCCCCCACACGTCACTCACGACGACCTCCTCCCCCGGCAGGTGTTGTGTCCGTAGTGTCACCACAACGTCTCGCTGACGTCACGTCTCTGGTGCTCAACGTCTCAGTTACTGACGGCGTGCACGTCGTCTTCGCGTCCCTCAACGTCACCGTCACGCCCACCAACAACCGTCCACCCAAGTCAGTCTTTTGGTTCATGCAGGACCAAACGCGTGGACTTTTTCCTGTTCAGATCATAATAAATAATTTCTACAATTCACTACGTGTTAATCGTTTCCGTTGACAAGTGCTTTTTTCCAATGTACTGCATTATTTTCCTTTAATTAACCAAACGCGTGGATGTTTACCTGTTCATATCATCATCAATAAAGTCTAATCCAACGTATTGCGTTACTTTACTTTTATATGCGACTCGGGTTCGTGGCATTGATGCTCATTGAAGAGTACGAAAAGTATAATACTGATTAAAGAAATACTTTTAGTGTTTTAATTAATTAGTTGAATGTATGGACAATGAATATAATCGTTCAACTATATAGCAAGGAAGTGAGTTACAGGGCATGAGAATGAGAAGAATTTGGACAGTGGAAGAAGCAGGTGAAAACATGGGTAATGTAAGAACTAATAACGTAGAAAAAAAGGAAGATTGACGAATTTAATTTTAATCGATGCGACCTAAGCAAAATAAATCTCATGAGATTATTTACTTCACGATTATTATGGAAAATTTTTCCGTTTATATTTCATTTCCTGATAGGCAACTTGCTCTATTTTTGGCACGCGCTGTGTGGTGCCGCGTGTGTGTTGTGCTGCTGGCACCAGCACGTGGTCACGTGTTGTGCTGCTGGCACCAGCACGTGGTCACGTGTTGTGCTGCTGGCACCAGCACGTGGTCACGTGTTGTGCTGCTGGCACCAGCACGTGGTCACGTGTGTGCTGCTGGCACCAGCACGTGGTCACGTGTTGTGCTGCTGGCACCAGCACGTGGTCACGTGTGTTGTGCTGCTGGCAGGTTCAGTCGTGCGCTGTATGAGGCGCGTGTGGCAGAGTCGGCCGCCCCTGACTCGGCCGTGGCCAGCGTGGAGGCGGCCGACGGTGACCCTGGCCCCTACGGCAGCCTCGTCTACAGCATCCTGGGCGATGACCACAGATCTGTGTTCTCCATTGACCAGGACGGTGAGGAATTGCCTTATCTTTAACAAATTATCCGCAAACATTTATTAGAGAAAATGTTGTTGAAGTATGATACAGAGAGCCTGGCTTGCAGATGATAATGGTTGCATTTGTGCGTCAAGTACGGCAGTTTTCATTCATGAATATTTGCTATAAATGTATTCTTTCACCAAAGTTAGACGATCTCAATTTACAATGTAAATTTTTTTAAATATATGCGCGATATACATTGCTAGAACTGTTGCCGTGCCGCATGTCACGGTATTGACTATCCTAACAAAATTTAGAGTCGCCCCAGCTTCTGGTAATCCAAATCAGAAGCTGCCGCGTCTGTAAATTTTCACTCTGTAATTCTGATGCGAGGTTAAGAGAGTAGCGAGGGCCATTTATTCACAGGTTCTGCCATATTTATTGATCATATTTGTTTTCAAGAAATCGTTAGAGTATTTGAGTTTAAGTCCATTTCAAACACTTATTCCTTTTTTAATCAGAAAAAGTCAATACAAAAGTTATCCAATTACAAACTAAGATCATTCATTGCTGAAATTGTTGCCGTGCCGTAACATACGGCACGGCAACAATTTCACTTTGTCAATGTGAAACTGAAGCTTAAAACCTGGTAACGTCGAGAGGGGGATTTTATTGAGGATTATTCATGTGGTTGGAGTTTGTCCAACCACATAACTAATTCTGATGCGAGGTTAAGAGAGCAGTTGGCATTTCAGGAACCCTGCGCACTGTGGTGGAGCTGGACCGCGAGGTGCAGTCCTCGTACCTCGTCGTGGTGTCAGCGACGGACGGCGGCGGCAAGACGGACTTCACCAGAGTCCGCGTCCTCGTGGACGACGTCAACGACAACGCCCCCCTCTTCGCGCTGCCGCAGTACCAGGCTAACGTCAGGGTCGACACCGCAGTGGGCGACACAATACTCAAGGTGAGCCGTATATTTGAAAGCATAAAGAATTTGTCCAATTTTTTTCAGTTTGTTGTAGCCTAACATCACAACAATATTCCGTTTTTAGCGCATTTTCTCATTTATGGAAAAAATGCACTTTTGTGCTCGCCATGTCTGTCTGTACGTCCGTGACTTCACATTTTCGTCGACGAGAAAATGCGCTCTCTGTCACTCACTGCAGTGAGTACTGAGTTATATTTTTTCAGCTTTTCCCCCACTTGCCAGTCTTCCTGTGTCCTCTTCTCCACAATAAATTATATCAAAGCTAATCCCCCCTCTAGCCAGTCTTCCTGTGTCCTATTCCCCACAATAACTTATAGTTATCAAAGTAACTTATGATAACTTATAGTTATCAGTTATATCAAAGCTAAACTGTCGCTCTCTGCTGGTTCAGGTGGTTGCTCGTGACGCGGACGATGGCGCTAACGGCGCCGTGAGCTACGCGCTCTACGAGGCGAACGCGTCGCTGGCGCTGCACATGTTCGACATCGACGCGCGGCTCGGCGTCGTGCACCTCAAGCAGTCCGCCCTGGGGCAAGGTTAGTTATTTCCTATCATATACTATTTATGGGTATTTATAATTGTTATTTCCTATCATATACTATTTATGGGTATTTATTATTGCTATTTCGTATCATATACTATTTATGGGTATTTATTATTGTTATTTAGTATCATATAGGTACTATTTATGGGTATTTATTATTGCTATTTCGAATCATATACTATTTATGGGTATTTATTATTGTTATTTCGTATCATATACTATTTATTGTTATTTATTATTGTTAGTTCGTTTCATATACTATTTATGGGTATTTATTATTGCTATTTCGTATCATATACTATTTATTGTTATTTATTTTTGTTATTTCGTATCAATACTATTTATTGTTATTTATTATTTTTATTTCATATCACGTACTATTTATTGTTATTTATTTTTGTTATTCTGTATCACATACTATTTATTGTTATTTATTTTTGTTATTTCGTAACACATACTATTTATTGTTATTTATTATTGTTATTTCGTATCATATACTATTTATTGTTATTTATTATTGTTATTTCGTATAATATGGTATTTATGTTTATTTATTTTTGTTTTTCGTATCATATAGGTACAATTTATTTTTTATTTATTATTGTTATTTCGTATCATATAATATTTGTTATCTCGGCGTTGGGGGTACGTTACGAAATGCTGTTAGGGTTAGCAGGTGCTCTGCCTACTATTAGAATAACAAGGATATTGTTGATGTTTTTCGTTCTAATTTCGATATTCATAATTCATAGCAGTGATACTCGTATGAGACATTATTATACGTTGGTTCAAAATCTGTCATCAAACGAAGAATTAATGAATTAAAAATGTCGTTAACAGCTATTACTATAAACTATCGTGCTTATCCACTCGGAGTGTTGCTGGTGCGAGCGCTACAAGTAGACAACCATCATAGGCTGCAGAGGTCAGGGCCTATACTTTCCAAAAACTTAAGAGATCGTAAAATCATCAGCCAATCATTGACGGCCTTTCAAGCAAAATCCACCAATCATAGACAAGAAAATAGAACGTAAGCACTTACGTTCACTTAGCGAGTTTTGAAAGTATGGCCCCAGTAGGAGCGACACCTAAACTCATGCTTCAGTGCCACTGGCAGACTGAGCCGCTCAAGCCTCGGCAGGCGCATGGTGCTTATTTTTGTACAACTTTCATCAATTAGCAGCCTATTGAAAGTAAATTCGATTTTCTGAAATATTATTAATCCGACATAAATGAAACTTATCAGCTGATTATCTCAGCAGACAAGCCGGGAAATTTGCCGTGAACTTTTTAATGAAGTTATTTTTGAAGTCTGCTATTTTTCGCAATGATGGTTAATGGATAAATTTAGGCCCAAATTATTTACTCAAGCTTTCCTAAAAGAAAATGAGTGTCGTTACTGATTTTCGAGAATCTTCCAAATCGTAAATTATTATTATTGAGTGGAGATTTGGGCTGTCCATGCAACGTGACTGAGAAGCAACTCTTTGGGAATTAAATTTTGTAATTTTAACATTTGGAGTGCGACGGCCATCTGATATTTTAGTCTCATACGGACTGTCTGATCTCTTGTGCTAGATAAATTAAACGTTGGCGCTTCTGGTATCTATTAAACTCACAATATGTAATATAGCATTTCATTTGTACTAATATGCTCATAGGATGTTAGAATATCCCACTTCATTTCATGCTAAATGCTACCTGATTTCTTGACCAAATCCAAATAATCGGTAGGATTATAAACCGGTAAAGAACTTCTATGAACCGGTAAAAGAACATCGTAGTCTACCCGCTACGAGTGTTTAACCCATCAGAATTGGCTAACTCATCTTGAAGCAAATTTCAATCATGGGAGTTCCTTGTTCAAGTTATTAACGTACACAATTGAATTCAAATTTTCTTAGTTGAGCAGCCATCGTTTAAATTTTCTTTCTGTTAGTTAAAACCTAACGAAATATATTGCAGCGAGTCGTACGTCGTCTTTTGCATATTATTTTGTGGAGATCGTAATTGCTTCTTGCACCCTTGAGGCGTTATCTGATGTCAACTATCCCCTCACTGTTGTAATTCGACTTATTTACTATAAGTTCGTGCCTATTGTTGACTTGTTCTCTTACTTATTTACTGCAATATTGTGCCTGTTATTATTCGACTTATTTACTATAATTTCGTGCGTATTGTTGACTTGTTCCCTTGTTCCCAGCGAACGAAGTGTATCAGTTCTTCGTGCGTGCTAGTGACGCAGGGCACCCCGAGCATCACAGCGACGTGCCCGTGAGCGTCTTCCTGCTGCCGCCGTCCCACGCCAGCCCCCGCTGCCCCGCCTCCTTCAGGAGGTTCTTCCTGCTCGAGGACGCCGCGCTGGGTAAGCCAGACACACCTCGCGGCCATGCTCGTCTGGGGCTCGTGTCTTTCATTGAATAATAGCGCAATAAACCTTATTTTGATTAGATATAAGTATTAAAATCACTGGTTTGCTTGAATCGCAAGTTAACCAGGAATTTAAAAGCAAAGAAAATACCACAAAAATTCACCATGTCTTTATAAGAGAAAACGTTTCGGAGTCCAGCTCCATCGTCAGTTCAAACCACAAAATTCTGTTCAGAAAAAGTTCAGTCCTAGAAACACAAATAAATCAATTAGTAAAGTAAAATGCACTAAAAATAAATAGATAAGACATGAAAATAATGCTATTAAACGTAGATATGGTGAATTTTTGTGGTATTTTCTTTGCTTTTAAATTCCTCGCATTAAACCTTGATTAATAGCGCAAAATATTCATGCGACAGATATTGATGATTTTAGTTCACAACTGACGAATAGGCTTTGTTTAAATCAATCTGAAAAATTTTTACGCCCCTTCAAATGGTTAGAACGTCTAAGAATTTTTTGACATTATCCCTAATTTTTGTCTAACGAAAAATGTCTAGTTATCCTAGACATTATCCTTCGGTCCAGCTGAATAATAATGTCCCACGTACCTTACGGATGTGTTGCAAATTAAAGTTTAATGCTCCTCTCCTGGTCTCTTTAAGTATTTCAACATATTGGAAATGTTTATTTATTTTTATTCTTTATACATTTCATACGTTCTAATTTCAGCATTGAATAATATGTTTCTCAGAGCTGAACACCGCGTTTCCAGTGCCGTATAATATCAATTCATCAATTTCAAGTTAGCACAGTGTTAGGTGTTGCTTATCGCTGAACAACCGCGTCAGCAGTACCATGCCCTCTGCAGGGACGGTGGTGACGACCCTCTGGCAGGGCGGCCCCATGCCCGTGCAGTACTGGCTGGTGACTGACGGTGCGCCTGCTGACGAAGGGTCGCTCACTGCTGACAAAGCGTCGCTCACTGCTGACGAGACTGCGCAGTTCAGCGTCTCGCCGTCAGGAGACGTGATCCTCAACAGGATGTTGGACCACGAGACACGACGAAGTCACGAGGTCATCGTCGTCAACCAGACCCTGACCTCCCCCCCAACCCTCGACTACATGACCATCCAAGTCGTGGTCAGTGCCTTGGGCTGTGAGGGCGCACGCTTTATTAGCTACATCGCAATTATTATCAGTGAATTGTTTTTCTATTGCATTAATAATACGATAAACCTTTACAAGTGCTTTCATTTCAGCTGTAAGTGCTTAATCACCGGAGAATTAATATTGAATAACTGCAGCGGTCGCGTTATATAATAATTACGTGTTAAAATCAGTTGGTATCGTTGATGCAGCGGTGGCATGGCTTAACAAATCCTCCATCAGCTTTTATTCATCGAACTAACCCAGTTCAAAGTTTAGCACGAAATCCGTCTATATAGTAATAATTATTTTAACACACTCTTGCTTCTATGCCTTTGAGGCATGTGCGGACGTTTTACCCTCAAGCATTCAAAGTATATGGAGGTTTTCTTTGCCAGAACTTGACCCCATGTCTGTTTCGTATGACCTTTTTCGTATGAAACCACCCATGGTGGTTTCGTATGACCAGAACAAACCATGGGGTAATATTCCGACAATGTTAATTAACGCTTGAGAATGAAATCGTATTCTTACTTACTTGTCAATGGATTCATGATTGCAAAACTAAAGCGTAGAGCATGCAAGTATGAGGATGCCGGACTTGGTCGCGACTCTGTCGTGTCCGCTGTAATGTTCATGTTGTTCAAACTGTGCCTCCGCTACGCGGCAGCTGTACGTGTAGTAATAACACGATATGCGCGCCACTGTATCTTCCCACAACACGTGTTCGGGTAAGAATTGTTCCTCGTGCCCTATTGCCGTCCACCGCCGTGACCTGTTCCTCCCCCGCCAGGTGATGGACGTCAACGACAACGCCCCGGAGTTCGGGTCGTCGGTGTACGAGGTGCAGGCGGCTGAGGACGCGGCCGTCGGGGCGACGCTGCTCATCGTCACGGCGTCTGATCAGGACGCCGGCACCAACGCTCAGGTTAGTTCCAGCATTAAGTTAACAATGTTTTCATTAGATAGTGGACTCTACAGCCTTGTTTCTCTGCTTAGTTGAGATGGTGGTATGATGTGAGCTTGAATATCTCGCTTGTTTACAGTGACTCGCTGTGGCTCGTCATCGGTACAAATTTTACTTAATTTCTCTCGAAAATCTAACCTAACCGTAAGAGATTTTGATGGGTGCAGAGGTATCGTCAAGTTTGTTGCATTTTCTTCATTAAATTGCTGTTTGTTTAATATTTATGTATTCCAGACCTGAAGAACTTATTCCCCGTTCCTAAATTTAATGAATTGTATTTTATCTCCCTAAATTAGAGAGACACCAATTTGGGTTAATGTATGGACTAGCTGAAAGAAATACGAATGATCCATATGCCTTATGTTATTGGCTGCCGTTTTGAAATTATCCCATGCACCCTCCCCCCTCACGATGTCAACATGTTTTAAGCTTCAGTTTAATTATAATGCGCATCAAACTGTGCAGATAACGTACGCCCTGTCCCCGTCCACCCCCGCGACGGTCAGCCGTCTTGTGCACGTCACCCCCGAGACCGGCGTCGTCAGGCTCATCGCCCCGTTGGACAGAGAGACTAACGAGCGCCTGTCTTTCGTGGTGCTGGCGTCAGACGGAGGCGCCAGCTCACTGTCAGCTTCGGCCACTGTCGTCATTACCGTCATTGACTGCAACGACAACCCTCCTGTCTTCTCCAACCCCGTCTACTACGCGTCTGGTGAGATAACAAATCTTGCAGGCCACCACAAATTTTGTCATTGCTCATATTTTTTATCATCTTATTTCTCTTTCTTATTTCTCACCTTTCATCCATTTTTATGTGTACCATCTATTTTTATGTGTATACTTCAGGACTACTACTTCTAGCACTTATTGTTTATAATAGATTTTCTTTAGAAGACTTGCAGTTCATGTGTCGGATCCTTATGTTTCAACTATAATAAACTAATTTCAATAGAAAGCATTTCCAAAGAAAGTACTCCCGAAATTCGCTGTGTGATTGATTACTCGCAATGTACTTGAATCCATCTGACTTTAGAAGTTTCTTGAATTTCTCATATCAAGTTCTGCTTGTGTAACTATACTTTTTGTTTTTCTGCTTCATTTGATTAACTACTCCACACTCCATGTCGTGGTCTTGCCAAGCATTCCCCCCGCATGTACGAGTCAATAGCCCCTGTATTGTATGGCCCCTGCAATGCAGTCTTTTGTGAGCTGTTTTCCTAACATCACCCCTCTCATGTATGAGCCAATAGACCCTCTTATTGTCAGAAGCTGGCCTTGTATGGCCCCTGCAAGGCAGTCTTTTGTGTGCAGTGTCGGAGGACGCGCAGCCCGGGGCCGTGGTGCTGCTGCTGCCGCTCTCAGACGCTGATGAAGATCAACAACAAAACCTCGACTTCTTCACTGACGGGAACGACGCCGCTCTCTTCTACATCGACCCTACGGGCCAGGTCACTCTAGAAATCGATGGTGTTGATTTTAGTTCATTCGACACGTATTGAGAATTGAGCATATTCAGACTAAAGATTGTTGTTAAAGACTCAGATTAAAAATGATTGTTGTCTTCCGTACTACTCAAGACGATACCGTAATACGGTACTGGCAACTGCTATCTATACTACTCGAGACGATACCGTAATACGGTACTGGCAACTGCCATCTGTACCACTCGAGACGATACCGTAATACGGTACTGGCAACTGCCATCTGTACCACTCGAGACGGTACCGTAATACGGCATCTTCCCAGATGCTTTCTACAGTGCTTTTTGTTTTAAATCCCCATTAGTTTTTCGGCCTTATTAATATCTTATTAATTTAGAAATTTTTAATTCAACAGGCGTTTGCCTGTTGAATTGAATAAAGGCAATAAATTTATTCACCGCCTATAACCTGAACCTCCTTGTAATTATTTACATGCAGGTGCGTGTGGCGGGCAGCCTAGACAGGGAGACGCACCCCACGCACCGTCTGTCAGTGACAGTGTCTGACGGGACCTTCTCTGCCAACTGCTCCCTCACCGTCTCCGTCGTCGACGTCAACGGTGCCACATGATCACGATTTGTTACCAGACTTAGCTGTGGAATTATTGCAATACTACATTACTTCCAGGAAATTCATTACTTTATTAAACTTTTTTATACATCTTATTTTCTTTACTTATTATTATGATAGTAAGAGATTATCGTGTAGTCAGGTTCAATCCTATTTTCGAGGGAACTTGACATATTCATAGAACTTAGACGAAGTTCCAAAGTAACCACAAGATACCAATACTAAAAGAGATAAAAAAGTACATGCACTGCAGTCAAATTCTAATGCTTATGTAGGTGGATCTGGTGGCTTGTTCTTGTGCGTACCGCGCAGACATTTGCCTCTAACTACCTCTCATTCGCATGCATGTTGTTAACTAAAAATCTTATTTTAGGATAAGCCTTAGTTGTTGATGACAATATAAGCTATATATTGGCATGTCATATGAACGGCATTGAATTAGTTTACTCAGGCGTTGTCATTAACGTCACTTTAGTGAGTTACGCCTGAAAACTTAAATGACCTATAACCTTTACTTTAATCACCTTTATGAACTAACACCATTTTAATGACTTAATAAAATGATCATGACGGAATGGCGTAAAGGGTGACAGACGGTAAATATTTTATTCAATAAATTGTTATTTAATTTTCAGACAATGGTCCAGTATGCCCGACGTCTGAAATGCATGTGAGTGTCTCGGAGGCGGCGCCTCCTGGCGAGGCGCTACTCGTCATCGAAGCTTCGGACGCTGACGCCAGCCCTAATGATGTGTCTCGGTGAGAACAATTATACTACTGAACTAATGCTGGCTGATAAGTTGATGTGTCTCGGTGAGAACAATTATACTACTGAACTAATGCTGGCTGATAAGTTGATGTGTCTCGGTGAGAACAATTATACTACTGAACTAATGCTGGCTGATAAGTTGATGTGTCTCGGTGAGAACAATTCCTCTGCTGAACTAATGCTTGCTGATAAGTTGACGAGCTATTTACACGGCCACGTCGCTGGAAGCTAATGTACTGTGTTGGAGTCAAGTCTCTTTCGTTTAGGTTAGGTTCCTTCTATGTCGCAGTCACCTCCTTCCGAAAATTATTTTGGGTTAAGATCCCTTCTTGGAAATACCCATCAAGTGTACCATGAGCTCTTAATTTAGTTAATTTATAATTAACCAGAATTAAACGTGGTAAAAATGTAAGTGTTATAAAAATTTCATATCATACAATATCTTACCAACAATTTCATACCATACTGTAGCCGCGCCTCATGCGTCTCTAATTTTTGTACCGCGATTTTCCTTATAATTTTTTGGCGATCATTGAAACAGTTATTTCTTATATTTTTAGTGTTGAATTTGTACCCATTTTTCCATTAATGTTTTTGTCTTTCGGTTTTACTAGCATTTTCATTTAGAGAAAAAGCCTGTTCAACCTGATCATCCGAAGCGCGTCACTTTCATTCTATTAGTCGTGAAGAACTTTGCACTTCACTGCTGGTGAACCTTAATTCTGTGACCTTATTTATTGTGACATGTAAATTAGTGCGTGATGATTGTGAATAGTTATATTGTGATATATAAATTCGAGTTTTGATATTTATTATTAGTAATTTTGTTAGGAATAACTAGGATTAACCGTTATTGCTACATCTTAAATTTGTTATTCTTTGTTTGCAGAATCTTATTGGTTAACCACGAACAATAGGTTCAGTACCAGCCATCCGCTGGGTTTTTTGAGTTCATTCCGAGTTTATTTTGGGTTCAGTTTGAGTCTTCACTGTTCCCTTTACCACGTTTTACCGTAGCCACTTGTGCCTTCGTTACCAATAAAGTGTCAGAAATTCTCCACGTTCACTTCCCTGCACGGTTAAAGTTTGTCTGACTGGCGCTGAAGTAAGAGCGGCAGGTATAGCCGTCGCGCTTACAATACTTTATAGCACAAATGTTCGGAGTTTGACGAGATGTTGTCCCCCAGGTTCGCGTTGTCGGGTGCGGGCAGCGAACTCTTCGCGCTGGACGAGCGCACGGGAGAGCTCACCACCGCCGCGCCCCTCGACCGAGAGACCACCGACACCTTCCTGCTCACGGTCTGAAGTCTCAGGCGTTTGCTGTAATGTTTCCTCTGTTATCTGACTTGCCCGCTATTTCTATGTCTATTGAGACGTTCAGAAGTTATAAGTACCGTCACCAGTACCTAATGCTAAGTAGAAAATGAAATCTTTCTAATTAATAACCGTGGTCAGTGATTTATGATATTCCCGTTAACTGTTTTTGGCAACTTTCGTACCGAGATTCAAGCTCATGTCAATTGACTTGTGAATGACATGCCTCAGATTATGAAAGCTCGCACTCTAAGTGTCCACACACCATCTCCTCAGGTGAGGGTATCTGACTGGCTGGTGCCAGAGTGGCACTGCGATGTGCTCGTCGTTGTGGCAGTGACGGACGAGAACGACAACCCTCCTCTCCTGCTGGAGGGGCAGTACTCCGCCACTGTGCCGGAAGACGCGCCCCTCAACACCGTCATCACCAAACTGCACGCCACCGACCCTGATCTGGGTATGACATTCATCAACTTTTTCAGTTTGATAAACTGTATTTCGGCGTAAGAAAGAACAAAATAAACTGTATTTCGGCGCAGGAAATAACAAAATAAACTGTATTTCGGCGCAAGAAAGAACAAAATAAACTGTATTTCAGCGTAAGAAACAACAAAATAAACTGTATTTCGGCGCAAGAAAGAACAAAATAAACTGTATTTCAGCGTAAGAAACAACAAAATAAACTGTATTTCGACGCAAGGAACAACAAAATAAACTGTATTTCGGCGCAAGAAACAACAAAATAAACTGTATTTCGGCTCAAGAAACAAGAACAACAAATAACCTGTATTTCAGTGCAGGAACTCTATACCGAGATATGTTCGGAGAAGCATGTATGGCTGTATAGAGAAATGTAATATTTCGAAATTATTGGTAATTTGCTAAGATTGAATGGAGAAATTTTCATTATTCATTCTGACATTGAACACATACTGATATGTCAGCTGTTAGTTTGAAACTCAAGGTTTCCTTGCTACTTATGTGGCATGACTCAGATGGGCGAGATTTTACCATTCTTGGAATATATTATGAAAATTTATGAACAGATATTCATGTAAATAAAGCGAGAACCATAAAATAAATAAAAAGAACCATAAATAAAAATAAATAAAGATAAACCAGAATGAAAACAATGTTTATCACGAAAGAGTTGTAATATTTTTTCCCAATTGTTCTTCAATTCGTGCGGGCGCAAAGATGAAGTGGCAGCAGACATCAGCTTTTCTTTCGATAACTAAATAATTTTTCTTAATATTTTACTGGTAATTTTTTGTCTCGGTATATTAACAGAACAATTACAAAACACGTTTAACAGTTGCAGAAATTAACTTTTTAAAGCTAAATTATAAAATTTCTCATTACACTTGTTTATATTAGATTACAACTTCATGCTTACGGAAAGCTGGACCGATCAACGGTGTAAAAATAAATTTACATCGTTTTCATATGCCTACTTATACAGCGAAATTAACTAAACTGCTAATTGGACTTCATCTAACTTCTATAGTTATTATTACGAATTATATGTACCCAACATGAGCGTAATTAACTAAACAGCTAATTGGATTTGATCAATTTCTAAAGTTATTATTACGAAGTATATATACCCAACATTAGCCTATACTTACACACACCTAACGTGGGTGCAGGTGACGGCGGGCTGGTCCACTACCGTCTCCTGGACTCCGAGGAGGGCCACTTCGTCCTGGACGAGCGTGAGGGCCTCGTCAGCCTCGCGCGGCCTCTCGACAGGTGCCTGGTCTTGTCCTAACTCATCTGTTTCCTGTCTCTGCCAGCAATATTTATTTTATAATGGAATATGATGACCTATAACGGTATTTTATACTCCATTTCTAAATTAAATATTTTTAAATTTTCTCGTTGATGTAAACGTGATGTAGTTGTTGATGGTGGTGGTGGTGACGGTAGTGGTGGGGGTGGAGCCCATGCGCGTCAGAGGGGCGCCTGTAGGGTGGTTGGATGAGGGGAGGGATGATGAGCAAGAGAATGGAGGGTAGAAAAATACGGTGGTGGGAGAAGGAGGAGGAGGGATAAAAATCCCATTAGTGAGACTGGGGGCGCATAAGAGAAGGATACAAGATCAGGGAGGCTCGGATTGCTACATTGTTCACGAATGTCACTTCGTTTCTATAGCCTATTTTGATATATTACGTACCGAATATTGACTAGCATTATGTTGAGTTCTATCATCAACTTTCAACACTTCCATGTGTGACCTGTTTGTTCAGATTAATAACGCCGCTGGCCTTGTGTTCTCTCTGAGCAGAGAAGAGCGCAACCGCTACACACTCGTGTTCGAAGTGAGCGACGGTGGCACGCCTCCCCTGCACTCTACCTCCACGCTACTCATCACCGTGTCAGGTGATGGCACTGACTGGCAACGCCTGGCACTGTCTGGCACTGTGAATTCTTATTAACTTCACTACTTTATTTCTGAGCCTCTGAACTACTCGCTTATTTGCATAGAAGCGCAAGAGAACTCAAGCTGTGACACGCCTAATGCACCTACAGTTCTGTGTCCTACATATATGTGCTACATGTGTGTCCTACATATGTGTCCTACACGTGTGTCCTACATATGTGTCCTACATGTGTGTCACAAAGCAATAATTACCAAGACCAGTTGCACGCCTTCCATCTCGTGGTGATCATGTGTCAACATATCGCAGACATCAACGACAACCCGCCTGAGTTTGTGCGCACGCTGCTGCAGGCGTCGGTGAAGGAGAACACCGCCGTGGGCGCTGAGGTGGCACGTGTTATGGCCACGTCACGAGACGTGGGCATTAATGCTGAGATTACGTACAGCATTCAGCCCAGCAGCCTGTCAGCCTACCTCCGTATAGACCCCAACACCGGTCAGTGCTCCCTGCCTCTCTACCTCTCAGCCTACCTCCGTATAGTCCCCAACACCGGTCAGTGCTACCTGCCTCTCTACCTGTCAGCCTACCTCCGTATAGACCCCAACACCGGTCAGTGCTACCTGCCTCTCTACCTTTCAGCCTACCTCCGTATAGACCCCAACACCGGTCAGTGCTGCCTACCTCTCTACCTTTCAGCCTACCTCCGTATAGACCCCAACACCGGTCAGTGCTGCCTACCTCTCTACCTCTCTGCCACCGGTCAATTCTCATCTCTACTCTCCTTCAATGGACGCTGGTCGCATTTTATTTTGATTCAGGTTAAACGAAAGATTAAATCGCAAATTACCTTTAAATTCATCACAAAGAATATGTCAAGAAAATTCACAATATTTTCACTGAGAACATATTGACGATTGCTGCATAATCAGTTCAAAAGTTCCATAATACAAGTATAATCATCTATAATACTATCATATTTAACATTAAAGATTGATTCCAATTTGAGTCCGGACACGCTCTGGGCCGAACGAACGGTTTTACCCAGCGCACGCTGGCTGAAGCGGGGTTTCTGGTTTAAAAGTTTTATTTTGTTCACTAAAATTTTCTTACATTTCATAGTTGAATACCGATTTGGTGGATGCAGTTCTAAACCTAAAGCATTCAAAAACCGAGGTTCCACTGTATTTGTGCCGGGCAATACGCTGACAGTTGAGTTTTCTTCAAAGAATATCTTGATGCACCATCCTTCATTAATAATACAATTTTATATTGACTTGAGTTGCGTATAATTGAATATCGTTTCGTTTATACCACCTGTAGGGTTTCATTGTCTTATTTTTAGCGCATTTTCTCATATATTGAAAAAATGCCCTATTGTGCTCGTCATATCCGTCTGTCTGACCGTCCGTGACTTCACGTTTTCGTCGACGAGGAAATGCGCTCCCTGTCACTCACTGCAGTGAGTGATGAGTTATATTTTTGAAGTGAGTGCCTTCGCATATTACTTTGTGTCATCCAGTAACCCATCCTTTTCCATCTCCCCGTTACGAAAAAGAATTTAGAAGCGACAGTAACAAATTCAAGGCAAGACTTGTTTGAGTATCTTTGTGTGTGGCGTGACAGTAATTGGTGTTTGGCCACAGGCGTTATCTCCGTGGCTAAGGAGCTGGACTTCGAAGCCTTACAAAGCGTCGTGGTGTCTGTGAGGGCGACGGACGGAGGGACGCCGCCCTTGTCGTCCACGGCGCTGCTCAACCTCACGGTGCTCGACACCAACGACAACGCCCCTGCCTTCACGCAGCAGTCCTACACAGGGCGCGTCAGCGAGGGAGCTCCTCTCGGCGAATACATTGTGCAGGTGACATGCAAAGCGATTGCTTCTGACATATTTTACCGCTGTCGTGAAGTGGTATCGTTGCATTGGCTTATTGTAATATTTATAGTATTGTAATATTTATAGTATTGTAATATTTATTGTATCGTGGGGGAGTATTGACGCCTCCTGTTCACATGTTGTATGGAACAGCTGGCGGCTCAGGACGCCGACAGCGGCGACAACGGCCGCGTGGCGTACAGCATCAGCCGCGGCAACGACGCCGGCCACTTCGCCGTCAACGCCAAGACCGGCGCCCTCACCCTCGCCCGCAGGGTGGACAGAGAAGCCGTGAGTCCACCGTCAGCTGCAACGCTTCTTAACGTTGCTCTTTAACTCGTGTACATACATGCACCTTTCTTTATGCATCCATATAGTTAAAATGAATATAGTTAAAAAGTTAATCATTTTTTACAAACCGAACAGTAATGGATAAGTTAGCTTCTTTCGGCATTATCGATACAATTTCTCTAGTTCGAGTTCTACTTTTCGACTGAATCAGAATATATCATGTCAGCATTTCAGAAGAATATCGTGTTATTCTCGACATTAATCAAAGTTTGTCCATTGATTGTTCGTTGAATCAAGCATTCTTAATTAATGGTAGATCTTTCGACCCTTACGGAGGATCTGCATGCCAGGTTAATTGTTCTTCATGTACTGCCCCTTAACTGTGACCCTAACCGTACCCCACCAGGCTGTGCAACACAGCCTTGAGGTGACCGTCAGCGACCGTGGTAGTCCGTCGCTGTCAGCGAGCGTTCCCGTGACCGTGACCGTGGGCGACATCAACGACAACGCGCCGCTCTTCGACCAGCCCTCCTACGCCGCCATCGTCCAGGTCTCGCTGCTGTCTTTTGCTCTGCTTTCGTTTTCACTGCCAGCGTAGCTTTATTTCAGTTCACCCTGAAGGCTATTTATTCCTTTGATTTACTTTAAATTTTTTGTTATTAATAGAAAATTAAAAAAGCTATCTGAATAATAAAAGACTTGCATAAATAATAATAAAAATTTACATCCATCGAGCTATTTTTTAGCACTTTTTCTCTCGTGCACTTGGCACTGCATTCGTTTAAATAATTTCATTTGTCACATTACCATTCAAATAACTCGCTGGTGTGCTGTCGGTCTCCAACATTTATTCATACTTCGTCGCCCTTCCCTTTCAGCAATTTGATTATTGAACTAGGTTGCGTTATCTTTGCCGCCACGGCAAATAGGCGCCTTGTATCAAACTCTTTCTAGGAATTTATGACGGCAACTAGAGAGACACCCGCATGAAAGTCGATATGAAACACTGCAAACATTGTAAATTTTTGTGCGTTAAAAATGTACTTACGTTCGTGATCGTCCTCTCGGGAAGTAATCGTTGCGCGGTATTCGCTACTTGGATGATCTGATTTTTGTCTTTACAATAGCGGTATTTTTTGTTGCTTTTCGTATTGCTTCACGGCTGAGTCACGGCCCGTGCCGCCGTAGTGTTATTGTTGGCCGTATCCCTTCAAAACCGTCGACCCTCCGCCGTGGCCATTACCTACGTCTGCAGAGCTGCAGATCATGCATGCGATACTAGTGTCTTAAACGAACCTCCCTGGATCAAATTTCTGTAGCTCATTTAAACGTTGCCGCCTCGCACAGTCTGGCCTATGCTCCTTCGTAGACGACACGCCTTCTGGAACGCCTTAGGAATTTCCCTCGCGAAAAGTTTGGCATCTCAGCACTAGGGCTCTTTCAATTTAATTTATTATGAAAGTTGATTTCTTAACCTTTTTTCAAGCTACATTATTTATATAATTGTACGTAACTATTGTTTTGCATGATTTAGCTTAATACTTTCCCAACACCCTACTCCATTATGTCTCAACGCTGAAGTCTCGACGCTGTTATGTTATGGCAGGAAGACAAGAAGCTCGGTTATCCGGTGCTGCGTAGCCGTATTATTCATCTCGACGCTGTTATGTTATGGCAGGAGAACAAGAAGCTCGGTTATCCGGTGCTGCGTAGCCGTATTATTCATCTCGACGCTGTTATGTTATGGCAGGAGGACAAGAAGCTCGGTTATCCGGTGCTGCGCCTGCGCGTCACGGACGCGGATGGTGTGGGTAACGCGTCACCCTTCACGTGGGAGGTCACGGACGTCACGTCAAACCCCAACCTCCTGACGGGCCTCAACGTCTTCGCTGTCGACCAAGACGGCGTCGTCAGACTCGCCACCATGGGCCTCGACCATAAGGTTCGTTTTGTTCGTAACAGAATCTTGTAAAACAAACCCTATGTTTTTTTAATATTTCCTACACCAAACCATACTCTGTAACATGCAGGTCAAAAATTTTGTTCTGAACTGTTAAAATTCATAACTTTTATTTGAGTATTTTAATTTGTCTGAGGCACGCTAAATTTCGCTGTACAGGTTATGCAGTTTTTTTAGCTATATATAATTCTACGACTGTTCCTTATTCTTTGGGAATTTGTGTTCGGCCTGAATGCGCTGAGCAACCCACCGGTGAAACTGTGCTCGCTATTTCTGTGTTCACACGCAGTGACCAGGAATGTAGGTTTTTCTGAGAGCCATTTTTCCCAAGTAGAAAGGTTCACCCTACACATAACTTCACGCATTCCCCTACGCATCACTCACTTCGCCATATGCTTTATTGTTTATCATTTCTAATTGGTATTGCCTGTACTAGACTAATTAGACACCAGCTGAACGTAAGTTCAATTTCAGATGTTAATTTTTATTATTTTTTATTTAATGTGGTATTTTAATAACTTAAAATTTTTACAGCCGCTCTTTCCTTTATAAATTTTGTTTTTATCTCTTTCAACAGGTGATAAGCGAATACATGCTTCATATCCGCGTGTACGACAGCGGAACTCCTGCGCTGTCGTCAGACACCACCGTCAACATCACGGTAGTGGAGCGCTCTAAATTTGCTCCCACTGTTTTCCCTGTACACGTGACCGTCTTCTCCTACCGCTCGGCGTACAAAGGAGGCGTCATCGGGAAAGTCAATGCCATCGATAAAGATCCATACGACACGCTTCTCTATAGCATCGTGCCCTTCAGCAAGGCTGGCAGACGCTACGGGGACGAAGACTACTTCGATGTGGATGCTGAAGACGGCACGCTGGTAGCTGTCACCCCGCTAGACGCTGGCACCTACCGTCTTAATATCTCCGTCTCGGATGGCAAATTCCAGCGCTCTGTTATAGCTTCTATTGAAGTGCGCATCTTTACGCAGGCAATGGTAGATAGTTCAGTGATCGTACGCTTGGGTTCCATGTCTCCGGAGGTCTTTATCGCAAGGTACAAGAAAGCTCTTATCAGCAGCATTGCTTCAGAGCTCTATCTGAGTGAGAGCCAAATTGTGCTCATTAGTCTGCAAACTGTTGTTCATGAGCGATTAGAACGAAGGCGCCGAGAAACAAATGAGGGATTAGATGCACTATTAGTCCTGCAGAAAAATAACCAGGAATATTTTACTCGGCTGGAAACGATTACATCTTTAGCAAAAAGTCTACCTCGTATTAAGAGGAAACTGTCGCTTGACCATTTGAGTATAATGGAATCTCTGTGCCGCAACAAGGAGCAATGTTCAGGTAATGGTGACTGTATTGACGTAGTGGTCGTGAAAGATGAATCGCTCATGCCCCTCAATACGAGAGTGGAGAGCGTCGTGCCCCTGCGCTTCGAGCACAATTCTGGATGCATCTGCCACCAAGGCTTTGGTGGTGACAACTGCAATGATCTGGTCAATGCATGTGGCCACCGGCCTTGCTTTGAATATCAGGTGTGTACGCCTACAGACCTCATCCCTAAAGGACACTTGTGCCACTGTAAGATTGGCTTTTCTGGGTCCCAGTGTGAAGTTGATGTGAGTAGATGTGATAGCCTCTCTTGCTACCACCCCGTCCGACCTTTATCATTCCGAGGCAAGAGCTATGCCCAGTACGAAGGAGTTGGCGTTAATGAAGAAAGTTCTTTCCAGCTGAGCCTGTTCTTAAGGACGCGTCATCCTTATGGAGTCCTGATGCACGTTGCCGGGACTATTGATTTCAGTACACTCGAAGTTCTTGATGGTTACCTGCAGTATCGTTGGGAATGTGGCAGTGGTGAAGGAGTCGTTACATTCGCTAAGTTCAAAATTAGTGACAATGGCTGGCACTTTATCAACGTAACGCGAAAAGGAACTTTATCTGTTCTGTCTGTGGACCATCAAGAGGTCTCGAGTGTTGCCCCTGGTGACAGTGATGTTCTTAATCTGCTGTCCGATACATTGTACCTGGGGGCCAAAATTTCAGGTGATCACTCCCATACTCAAGCGATCAGTCGTGGTTTCATTGGTTGTGTTGACGAAATAACTCTGAATGGCCACTCACTACCGTTGTCTCTAGTGACGACTGGATCAGGCGCTACAAAACTCAAACGTTTCGTCAACATTGAGCTCACATGCCCTGCAACTTTACCAGCACCAGGAATATGCGGGTCTCATCCGTGTCTGAATGGTGGAACATGCACTGAAATAAATAAGACTCAGTACGAGTGTTCCTGCACCGACCGATACTCGGGTAAACAGTGTGAGCTGGACGGAGCTCCATGCTCCGACTCGCCTTGTCTCAACGACGGCGAATGTCTTGTCGTAGGGAACTCGTACTCGTGCAGTTGTCCGGTGCGCTTGTCTGGAAAGCGATGCGAGTACGGGACTTTTTGCAATCCAAACCCTTGCTTAAATGGCGGGCGTTGCGAAGAAGGCAGTCGAGGCCCCATTTGCAAATGCCGTAACTTCGCAGGCGAGCGATGTGAGCGCGACGTCGACGAATGCAAGCAAATGCCGTGCCAGAATGGCGGTACCTGCCTAAATTACCACGGAGGCTTCCGGTGTTTGTGTCCCTCTGTAGCTAGTGGAGAATTTTGCACTGAACTTGACGCTCGTGGTGAGTCAGGCATCAACATTGCCCTCGAGGATCTCCTGGTCATAGTGCCGGTAGTGCTGCTCTTCGTGTTGACGGTTGCCTTCATTCTTTTATGGCAACGACGTCGCTGGCGCCGGAAGAACCTGCAACGCAGCAACCGAGTCAGGCTCACTTCTCACGTCAAAAATGATCTCAAGTCTGATTTAAGACCTCACAGAAACTCAAAGCTTTGCAACGTTGAAGCTGATCAGGTAATAGACTAAATTGCATGAAATATGTATCTAATCATGATATATAACGATTACTTTACGACTTGATTCAATGTTTAAGCTCTTGCATTCCAATGTAAATTTCTCGATATCTTAATATTTTTTGCGAACAGTTTTTAATTTGAATAGCTGATAAATTTTCTGGAGAAAATAGTTGCTATTCTAGAGCATCTCGTCTTCGACCTTTTTTCTGACCTTTAAGATGAAAAATGCACATTATGATGATCCTCAGAGTGTGAAACTTTTAGTACCTAATATGGTTTGTGTGTATTATCATGTGTCACTCCTGTCCTGCAATAACCGATTAGTAAAAACTACCTTAACGAAAAAAAACTTAATCTCAAATGTATTTTTGTAGGCGATGATATTTTGTCTTTTTATTTTTTACGCCTATCTGAAATGATGGTTAATATGTAAATTGCTGCAGCTGAACATGCAGTACCCGACGATGCGGCCGCGGTCCCTCATCAGTTCCGAGGACGAGTCTCTGAAGCAGTGGACGGAGGCGCCTCAGAACACTCAGGACGCCTTCGAGATGGACGTGCTCAGCCACCCTGGCGACGGCGCCCGCAAGATCCCTCCTGACGCAGCTTCGGGGGATCCCAACATGGACAAGAACCTTGACCGCAGCAACCCTAGTTACGTTAAGCTGGTGGCGCAGGGAGACGGCAACCTGTACCTTGCAGATCCCAGCAACGTCCAACACAAACCTTGGAATCACAACTACAACCTCAACGACCCTCAGTATAGCTTTATTAAAGGTGAGCTTCTGGTTCTCGGCTCTCACTTCGCTCCATTGCGTCGCTCTTATACGCGAAAAAATCGATATTTTTGTAATTATATTCCACAAAATTATTGACAATAATAATTGTATGTTTTCATGAAACAAAGTGTACTTATATCTTTAGCGTTACGATCGATTGTAATGAAACACTCATATCCCGTTATCTTGATGAAGGCCTTTATCTAACAGGGGAAATGTACGTGCCCGTGCCACTGTCGCCTCACACCTGCTCCCCTGTGGCTGCTGCTGCCGTTCCTAAGAATTGTAAGTGTTGGACTGAACTGCTTCATCATAATGGCTGCGTCTGTGCAATGATTACGACAAAATTCACTCATAAGTTTAATACAAATAAACTTTGCTTACGAACCTTAGCTAAATATAATTGTACCTTTCATGCATACAATTCGTTTAATACGAAAGAATGCTAACTTGCTAAAAGCAGCGTTAGGTTTTAATCAAAAATTGACATTTCCCAAGACGCGGTACCGCTTGTTGATTCACCTACGTCTTGACACAAACGTTCTAGCATCCCATCTCATGGAATTCTCCAGGATCAGGTCTCGACGTGCACGACTTATGTGCAGCAATATTTTGCTCTGAGTTGTTCTTGCAATGAAGTCTCCTTTCAGAACTGTTAACGAACTAGAACATTTATTCATTCGTTTGTACAATAAAATTCTAATTCCAGTGGGAATGTCTTATTTAACTGCAATAGCGGCGCTTCATAGTGAATAATTGAAAGACTTAGTTAACAGTGCGTTAAAACTGTAACCTGCGCTGGACATTCCTCTCTTTGAAGCAGAATTGTTTAGCCTATAGTACTGGTGTGAGGAAAGCAGGCGTGTCTCTTTCTAAGGAATTGAATGTAACTTTCACACGGCTTTTATGTGAAAGTGAAATAATTCTTTCAATAGTCGTTACAATTTTAATAGGGTACCTTTATTTGTATTGATAATGTTTCAATTATGCTTCTCTGAATGTTAGTCCAGGGACTTTAATTTCTTACTACTTTACAAGGGAAGAAATTTTATGGGATTTTATTTTTCGTCGCTTATGTGTGTTTTGCTAAAGTTTTCACGATTAGATTATCTGATGTCAAGTGATAGTTTCCCTTTTTCCCCATAAATAATCATTTAAACTTTCGACGCAACGCATGATCAACTCCTAATTTAATACGCTCCATAAATCTTACGGTACTCTAGTCGTTAAGGATAAAAATTCAACTAAATTCATTTTCGATGTCAGCTCGTTCACATTATGCGCCCACGGACGAGATCGGTGAGAGCAAACTCTCCGCTGCTCACCGATTGGATCCCTCGTTTCTTCAAAGCCACGAGACAACAAATCCTGGACACCCAGAGCAACCGAGTCCAGGATGCTTGGAGTCGCCTGCTCATGGAAGCTCTCAAAATCATCCGAGTTCAAAAAGTTTCAAACATGTTACTCCAAAGTCTGAGAATGTACACTTCTTTCCATTATCCAAATCATCGGTTTGCTGTAAAGAGTCTTCTCCGAATTGCCAATCACAGGAATGCGTGTCACAAGTGTCCAAGAAAGACGTGTTCAAGCAGCGTATCAGTATCCCGCTGCTAAGGAAGTCTCAGATCAAAAAACCACTGCTTCAGTCCTCATCAAATGACAAAGATGAATGCCCAGCCTCTGACGAAAAAATGACCGAGTGCGATATTAACACCGCAAATTTTGGTTCTCACACCAATTTACTGTCATTTTCCATTAAAGAAAGAAAGCCAAATTATGAGTGTATCAGCTTTTCATCGCCATCTTCTCCTGCTTTGCATAATCTGCCAATAGAGTTCCCGTCTTGTGATAATCTTCTGTTGGCCACTGAGACTCGTCCTTATGATGTCATGACAAAAAGCGATTTCTCCGCTAACAGCGAATACCGCTACTCCGACAGCGCCTGCGACTCTGAAATGGACTCCAGCCTTCAAGTCGGATCCCTCCAGAGCAGCGTGTACGAGAAACGTTTAAGCGAATTATGTGCCACAGAAGATGTTATTTACCGAGCTCCTTCTCGTGACCGCATATCCCAGTTAAACATAAACAGGCGTGGAATCTGTTTCAAAGACTCCCAGGACGGAGCCTGCTTGCTTCAGTTCCAAAATGATCTCGATGAAGATCAGGTTAACTGCGAGGACTCGAACGACTCGGTCGGTCATTTGATGACGAAACAAGTATCAATCTGTGAGTGGAACACATTCGCTGTTTTTATTACAACTAACAGATTTGCTGCACTAAATGAATTTTCCATTTTTGTGGTACGAGAAGGTTTTTCATCTTTCAGTCGAAATTTTAACTACTCAATTACTTAATCCTCTGAGCGTTAGTATTTGATTGATTGCAGTAGTTGTAATGCTATGGACGTTGATAATCATCATTAACAGTGTGTAATCGGTTCGGAACTTAACATGATTTTGTAATTTGGTTTCTCCTCTGAGTTCATATGTAACAAAGTCGAGTAGGGGTTCGGTTCGAGAGATGTTGCGTACCAGGTATCGGGAACTTACAGTGTAAAAGTTGCGTGTGTCCCGATGTGAACGACTTCGATGACCTGCTATTCAATGTTTCACACATTACATTATCTACACGTTACATTATCTTGATGCAATCATCTAGTTCATTTCAAATGTTCTGAGATTATTGTCAATTATACTTTCCCTGCCATCTATTCTTTGAGATCTCCGTCGAATTAGATTCACTAGAGCGTAAAAATGCAAACGCTGGTGGCTGTGTTCAATGTAATATGCATGGCACCGCATTCCAAGATCTGTTGTACACTTTGATTTGTCATTATTTCGGGCTCACAAATAATCTACTGACCCGAATTAACATTTTGGCTATGCAGTTTATCTGTACGAAGCAACATGGATTTATATGATAGACGATGACGTCTATTTAGCGTCATCGCGAAATAGACTAATTTATATTACAACGCTGCGTGAGATTATTTATTAAATGATTGCTTGATGAAGAGAATCCGTACTCGACTATATATTTTTAAAATATCGACGAAGTTTTCAAGAAGAACTCAGAAAGGACTTTATTAATGATTAGAAGTTTATTGTTGCTGAGTGGAGGTTTTCTTGAACTTGAAAATTATAAACGAAGTTAAGTCGTGTATATATATTATGGAGACGATTCCATGATATCCTAGCTAGTGAATGTTCCAGTTGAACCATAGAAGCTGTTTTTTCAATGACGATACGTATACGTATTAGATATTTTAAATCATAACATCTAAGAGTTATCTTCATTACAATTGTCAACTATCAAGGTTCAAGTTTCTTGCATCAATTTTAGATATTTTTAAGCTTGCATGATTGTGAATAATGTTGTGAACTAATTGAGTGAGCATGGCGTGATAACGCATCGTCACCGCTCTTACGTTCGTGCACTAATGGCATCAATCATTACGGGCAAGAATGTAATTAACATAATGTTCTTAATGTGCAATAATTTTATTAACCTGTATCATGCAGTATCTGATTTAATATGGGCAAATTTTTATTTTACTTTTTATAAATTGTTTATTGAATCGTTAATGTGCCTATTGACGCTCCAGGAACAACTCCAATGGCGAACCTTTTTCAGCTCAACTTGTCACCGGACAATTGATCTGGTCTCATGATATACTCGTCATTGCCTAATCAGGATTTTCCTCGTCCATCGTGGTTGGACTATTTAATTTAATTTCAAACCTCTTTATGCACATCCCCGTCTTATTGAGATCAATATTTAAGGCTGCAGTTGTGAGTGTTCACCCACGGCAGACACACGCAAGTTGCAGCAAATTCACGAACTTGAATAACGAATAATCTTTGATCAATTCTATTCAATGAGTATCGTATACGATTTAAAACGTACAGGTAAATAAATAAAATTGTCATATGTAGATAGGGAATACAGCTATTTTAGCCTCAATCAAGGCCATGTCTCTGGTAAAAAGGTAAATGAATTTTACTTGGGTCTCAAGTTATGAATTTTAGCAAGTCTCAAAAATTCATGTTTTACTTATACGATAACTCACATCAATTTATTCCTTTGTTTTATCTAACTTCAACGTGCTGGCACTAGAAGGGAGAATATTAGTCAAACCTACAAAGAGTACAACATTAGTTGTACTCTTGACTTTTGTTTGACTCATTAGACAACATTAGTCAAACCTACAAGAACATTATAGTCAAAATCAGGCCTTATTTGCTCCTATAAATGTATCCTTTTTCTACCCACGATGTTGGTATTGCAGTGGCGGCCGAATATCCCGCCTTATTTGCACCTATAAATGTATCTTGTTTCCACCCACGATGTTGGTACCTATTGCAGTGGCGGCCGAATATCCCGCCTTATTTGCACCTATAAATTTATCTTGTTTCTACCCACGATGTTGGTATTGCAGTGGCGGCCGAGTATCCCGCAGAAGGAGTTGGCGGGCGGCCCGTCACGCCCCTGACAACCTTCCGCGGCGCCGACCAGAGCGCCGGGCGAGCGCAGCAGCTCGACGTCGCGCGACGAGGCGACGACGACGATGACGGTGGAGAAGTTCGGCCTCTGCTGCAATGTGAGTTTTGGTACATGTGTGAATGGCGGCCATGTTGGCATTACCTTCATGAATGGCGGCCATGTTGAGCGTTTTTATGAGTGGCAGCAATGTTGAACATTACCTTCATGAGTAGCGGCCATGTTGGGCGTTACCTTCTTGAGTAGCGGCCATGTTGGGCGTTACATTCATGAGTAGCGGCCATGTTGGGCATTACCTTCATGATTTGCGGCCATGTTGAGCGTTTTTATGAGTGGCAGCAATGTTGAACATTACCTTCATGAGTAGCGGCCATGTTGGGCGTTACCTTCATGAGTAGCGTTAGATATTAACCTTTTCGTGTCTGCTGACATGTGAGATGTGGCTATGCTGCTTATTCATTGAAATAATGGGTTCCTCCTACTCAATGAGTTACGGCCTTGATGTGTGTTGCTGAGGAACGCGCCTTGTTTCACTGTTTTCCTCATGTTGTGTACCTCTTTTTCTATGTGGATTTCAGTATTGCTGTTTCTTTTAACAATTTATATCAAGCCTGTCTACTTCTCTAGACGCAAGTGCGAGTGTATTTAAGTGATAACTTTCCCCCGTGTTTGCCAGACACGTCCCAAGCGCTGCCCGAAGTGGTACTCTGCAGTCAGGACTCACAGGCTGCCGCGGCAGCGGCTGACCATCCAGCCGGCAGCTCCTTAACCAACGCTCCTGAGGCTTATAATTACTCCGGCAATCTGAGGATTGGTCATGAAATGGTCACAGTTTCGGATGCCCAAGAGTTGTATCCTTCAACGACATCTTCCCTGAACAGCTTACGGCAAAATTTACCCAATAACGTGCTTCAAATTTCTGGCGATGTCTCCCGGGGTTCTAATTCTCCGTCGATGTATCGTGTTTCATCTGACAATGAGTTCTCGAACAACGTTTCGTCTCCCCCCGCCAACAATATAAGTCTAGACTCGAGTGACGATGCTATCAACGAAACTCCAGTGCCAAATTCTATCAAACTGCTCGGTGTGAACATGCCGTACAACATCGTCTCCGACGAACTCCCACACGTCAAGATTAGCAATACTTCGTCCTCTGATCTAACACTTCCTAGCATTCCAAAAATCCGCAACGACAGAAATATGCGCACCCATCCGCGCTTGCGCAATGGTCGCGACGATGCGGCGTCTGGCGCTCGGATGGGCAACCCTCGTCGCCGGCGTCCCATCGTGCGCGGCGACTACGGCCGCGTGTCTGACTTGTCCTTCGCCACCGACGACGATGTTGGCCGCAACTCAGACTACGAGACGTCTGACCTCGAGAACGATCGGATCATGAGCCAGACGGAAAAATTGTGAAACCCTTCATGTTATTAGGAGGATCTGAATAACTTCGTGAACTGCACTCACTTTTGTTCTATAATGACACCGGAACAATTCCAAATTAATGCAATAATATTTTATCCAAATGTGTTTTAGATTTTTTTTAAATGACTGATTATCACTACATGTCTCTAAAATGTATGTATGACGATTTGGGAATTGCTCGCATGTATAATTGTTCAGTCTGTGTTTCTGAAGAATTTTTTGATAAATTGTTGTTGTTGAGGTCCATCACTAACCTCGAGAATTATTATTCTTATTGTAAGTGATGAATGTGGGTGCATTCAGATACAAAAATGATTCAAAGTTGTATTCACGCAATGGCTTTTCATTAAGAAATTCTAAAACTAAAGATCTACAATCTACAAGTCATTGATGTGAATCGACTTGACGATCTCACAAGAGGATATTAGTGTCAATGCGTAATTACTTTGAGTTCCTCGCTCGCCATTTTGTTCTAACGCTTGTTAGCAAACTAAATCTCTCGAAAATATTCACTTTTTGAGATCATGTTACACATTTTCGTTGTTGTAAGTGAATTTGTCGTGTCAGTTCCAGTGGTTTTTCATTGTATAATTTATGCTAGTCGCGTATAGTGTATGTGTGGACCACGGGCAAATGACCAGACTGCAAAAGAAGGCAATATTCGCGTCAAATAGCTACGCTAGTATAGGCTCATTATCTACGGCATTATCATGGTGGTTTCTCACCCAGAGAAATTACCTGTTCAATCAATCAACTGTATGGCAGTCGTGTTGTAATTTATTACTACTCATTTATTGATTTAAATAATAATTTTTCATGGTTCTCTCAATGATGAATGTTTTTGTCCACTCCAAATTTGAACTCAATTTATGAATTTTATTTTTTTCGACGGTGTAAAAAAGTTCCTAAATTTATTTGTACATTTTCTTTAGGAATTTATTTAAAGAATCGCAAGAATAATTTTAAAAGTCTTTGTTTTATTTTAGATTTAATTACTCAATCTTGCAAATTTGTGCTTGATATAAGCATGAAAGGCGTTTAGCGGTCCATATCTTGTAGCCCAGAGATTATGTTCGATGCATTCCATGGGGGATTTTGTGTCTGGGCAACTGATGGAAATAATCCTGTTTCGTCTCCAGGTTTTACTACAGAAAATGCCGTATCATAATGGCAGTCAGCATTTGTGTGATTGGATCACCCTATTTATTGTAGAAGTAAAGTAAGTGTATCAATGGGGCCAAGTGTAATACCTATAATTTTTTGGCTCGCGCAGCGTTGGTTCTTAAGAGAGTCCCTTATTCAGCTTCAGTGGCCTCAATGTTTTGTAGCGAGTTCATCCTTATTTCTATTTTTTGAAGTCGATTCGATGTCTTGTTTACAATTTTTCTAATCAACTATCCCGCTTTTTCACTTGCTAGATCTGTTTATTCTTGGACAGATTCCTTGTTCCGGTTATAACCTCGTAATCGATTATATATAAGCACATCATTCAAATATCATGCACAAATTTCGGAACAAGATTGTGTAACATCAGCTTACCTTTCCTGGGTGTTGAATTGTAGACTATTTCCATGTTGATCTCTTTAAATGCCAGTTCGTTCATCCATGCTGCAGTGCAATCGTTAAAAGATAATGTATTTACTTTCTCGAAGAAAGCTTTTAAAAAGCTGGGGTCATTATTTGACTAATTTTTAAACGAATTTTTGCTCTAGATTTGTAAAATATCACAATTATTCCTAGAAGCCATTACAGTTATTTGGTGAAAATTCTACCGATTAATTGAACTCTTGTTCGAAGATACCAGGATCAGGTTGCTCTATAGAATCGCAATTCACAATGATATTGTTGCTGACTTAAACGGTGTCCTCGTCAAGTTTGATCCATTAAGTTCCTATGTATTAGGAAATATGAAATATAAGGTAAATTGCTCACTGACGAATTGGAGAGTCGCTGCATTTTGCACCTCGTTAATTTACACTGGCTAACTCATTCAAAGTTTTTTTTCAGGTGTCTTTCTCTCATGTGTTTAGACCAACTAAGCTACAAACAACTCTCATTCCTCGAAATGCAAGAAAAATTTTTATGGATTTATTTACTATCTTAAGTTCAGAAATGATGACCGTAAATTTTGTTGAGTTTTGTTTCCCAATATGAACAAGCCTCTTTTATTTGTTACCTATGACTTTTTGTTTCAACAATGAAACAGCAATTCTGCCATTGAATTATGTGATCTACGAATTTTCTAGAGCAGACTGATCAATATCCACTACCCTGATCATCTGACTTCGATATGCGCGTACGAATGCATTTTCTGTCAATTCAAGGATGCCTATATATACGGCACTCACAATTTCCCAGCCGTCTCGCAGCACCGACCATCTCGGTTATTACAGCGACATCATCGGTGTTTTCAGATGACCAGCCATACAAGATCTTTGTATGGCTTTATGAACTTTATGATGTTATCAATAAGGTACATTTTGTACTTAGTTTGCCTTTCATGTAAAATTTGTGAAACATTACAGCCTGACGCACTCAAGTCCTGCGAGTCTTATGAGGATATTGCACTAAACAAGTTCGTGTCCAAAGCACTCGACATGGAATAATCAAAAGGTTTGTGCGTGATGTGTATGCAATGCAGGAACTTACTATCGTTCGCAATAGAACTACTAAAGGAGTGCCGGCGACTGGAATCATCGTGGAAGTTCTCCGAGGTGTCATTAAATTGTCATGCTTGCACAATCCATACATGGTCGATGATCGATGCTACATACTGGACGATGCAAATTTTATGTTTAGATTTTAACTTGATTGATGAGGCCGATCGTTTAGCGTTTATATTGACGTTAGCAAGTTGTATTTTTCAAGGCACCAAAATAGATTATTTTCCGAACGACTATCCTTGTATTATATAAATGGTCCTCAGTAGCGCTGTTTTTTCTTATTTCGAGCAAAATATGTTTATTTTCCTTTCCATATCGTTGTAACTTAGTTAATATTAATATAATATGTGTACACTTCCCTCTGTAGGTTTTCACGCTGCATTTAGGGTGGCATTTTGTACATACATTTTTATGTGCGATTCATAACTAGAATGTTTCCTTCCATCTTAAGTTTTCATCATTTTAACTGTAAAGTTTCAAGCTTTCAGCCTGCTAGGCTCAATTTCTACAATTTGCTGGGCCACAAACTTAGAATCTTGGGTAATGTCGGTTAATACTGTTTTCTGTTCGAAATGTCTGTAACTAAATAAAAACGACTTTAGAGAGGGAGCTAAACATAGTAGTTTGCCCACGCATTGTATATTGATATTGTTTATGGCGGTATATTAAACTTCTAGTCATTATTAGGTAAGTTGCGTTTCAATGCAGTTACTGAATTTAATTTTTAATTTCTCTTCTCTTTTAAATTTCGGGTGTTCGTTTGAATCCAGTGCTATTCGAGATAACATTCTAGTGGACCATATCTTACTGTACCCATCAATGGGTACAACCAAAATAGTTTTTTTGGTTGTACGAGTGGCTTGAAACGTGCACGGTTTCCATTTATCTTACGTTCCTTGAAAACTTTGTAATGGGGGATATCGATAGATTAGAATACAACTATTTATTCTTCACTTATGTCCCTCTTCCATCGTTAGCCATGCGGATGTTCCTCGTGAACATATACTCTTTACTTGATGTTTTCATTTATTTACAATCACGTGCTTTGAGAACGCGAATATTTTTGATGATGAGTGCCCTGCATATTCATTTTGTGGTATTGCAGTTCCCAACAGTGACAGTGATCTAGTATTTCGGCAGGCAGCATATTGTGGGGGAGTTTACGTCGAAAGAAATAAGACTTTTTTTTTATTTAGTCATGCGGAGCTTGGAATGATGAGATGAATGGGATAAAATTGTTTATCTGTCTCTTCCAATTGACGATCTCGACCTATGCGCATTATCTCCATCGACTGTTAAATTAATGCTATGCATTGGAGTGTGATCTGCATTTTGTAAATACAAGGCACCAAGAACTCTATTTGTTACTGTCCGATTTTTCACGATCGCTTAGCTCATAAAGTATGAACTACCGTTAAACATAGCGTAACAAAACTAGTCATTGTGATGACCAGTGAGCCTACCCTGCCACTTCGTTTGAAGCAACATGATTCACTCCACTGTTGAACTCTTGAACTTTTAAAACTTTAGATTCCAGACAGTACATCAATGTTCAAATTCAGCATTGGGCTCGACCACGCCGAAGAGCCTCCCAAAAAATCTAACTTTATTACATTAGTGTAGGTTAGACCTGATTTACCTTAAAAATACTTGAAACATGTATGAGTTTAGAGATATCGTATGGACTTCAAGCACAGGACTTGGTGATGTTACCTTATGTTGGTCAAAATAAATCTTCCAAGCAAGCAGCCTCCCTGATAGCATCGTTGACGCTCCGAGTATGAACATCTTCAAAAACAGACTAGACGAAGCTATGCAAGAGCATATGTTCAGTCTTAAAATGCCTGGCAAATTACGGACCAGGCAATAAGTCCAGCAGCTATCTCAATCAATCGTCAGCTATGGAAAGATCGGGTTCCAAAGGCCGGATCCCTTGTGAATCAAGTCACGAAAACTCGAAAAGTTCAAGAATCGGCAACAGGCCATGGGCATATTTCTTCAGTACCGACACTTCTATTCTCAGCATCCGTCAGTTTCAAAACAGTTGCTGAACAGAGCTCGTAATTCACCGATTTCAGATCTGGAACTAAATTAGCCGAAAAAGGGAAATGAAAGTTCGAAGTTTGATGTGAGAAAACTGTCTTCACCGACAGAATAACAACAGTCAAGGAAACATTCATAGAAAGATCATATGCACTCGCTCACACGTTACCAATGAAGAGAACGAACATGTTTCTTATTGCTTACGCGATACCGTTGTTCTTTTTGCCGCTGCAGGCGACCTGTGTGGCTTGTTACAATGTCTACAGTGAATCTACATAGACAACGCAATTACACGAAGAGACGACCATAATCTAGTAGACACTAGCTATTGAAATGCAGGAGTCCTGTGCAAAAATGAGACCCTCTCGATTGATAGTTCACCTACCCCCACAGCCCGCGAGCAGTGGATGTTCACAGAAACCATCATGATTGCGAAGACCGAGTAAGGTATCTTGACTCAGAGGTATGAGAAGTTTTTAACATCTCTATATTGGTCATGTGAAGAACACAATGTGACGCACGAATATTATTAGGTAAGTAACCACAATAACCTGATTAACAGTAGTGACCAAAAAGTTCCTAGTAATGGCACGAACGAGATGCGATAAAAATTAACTTCTGTGTTAACTTCATTTATTAATTCAAAAATTGTTATTTGTTAAAAGAATGATTCGAATCTGCTTAATTGCTATTGTAAATCTTTTTGCTATTGCAAATCGTTCTTTTCACTTACTATTTTTTCAACCATTGCACGATCGCGGATTCTAGGCAAATAAGATAAGATGACGATTTTTCAAATCAAATCGGATCCATATTTAATGGTAATAATGGCAAGATTCGCACAGAAGATTCCCCAAGAACCTTCAAAGATTAAATACAACTGTAATTTTTGATATTGCACTAATTTCAATACTTTTTATTTTCCAATGAAGTAAAGACAAATTATGCACTGAGAAAAGAAACTTCCTATTGAAGTGAATCACAATCGAGTAAGTTTTCTCTTATGACGAAAAGAATGGGCAGGTGATAAGATCGCTAAACCATCGTACATGTGTACGCTTAATTACTCCTACTTTTAATATTAGTATGTCTAAATGTGACCAATTTTAAATGTAATGCTAAACTCGTACCTAAGTTGAAATCCTGAATAACATACAGGGTTTTTGGCAGCTTTTCCTAAGCTTCAACTCGCAGCCTTTGTGCATTGAGTCTGGCAACGAGAAACAAGATCAAGTGCATTATGCGCTGATAGGCCTGGAGTTAGGCGTCCCGGAGTAAAATGATCGTACAGTACGGCCTAGCACAGAGTAATGCACAGTCTACAGTCGGAATAATACTGCGAAGTGAAAAATGTTTATGCCATGACTATGAAAAAAAATTGCCGTGATATTAAATGCAAACTAAAGTTGAAAATTAAATGCAAACTAAAGTTGAAAATGAAAATCTTATCTTGATCAGAAGTTCTTCAATGACGAAATAAATTGTTTCCATTATTACTAGAAGATTGACAGAAGATTTGCGCTTCATACACCGGTAATGGATAAGGTATGCTAGCGTTTATACAAGAAAGACTTGGATGTCAGCTTACGAAAAATGAGATTAATACACGAAACTCCTTTGCCTAGAAGTTTAGAATGGCGAAGTTTAAAAAGCCTGAGTAACAACGGGATGCCAGTCCCTGATACAGCATTTACAAGTAACACAACATCGGCTTCATGTAGCAGTGGTGCCAACAGGACATAAGAGTGCCAGCACTTCTCGGGGGATTTACGGGAAGGTGCCTTCCTCGAGTCGTTTGTATGTCTTCACAGCTGTATTGACGAATAAAGATTTAACAATGCAGTCGATAACGATTGAGTCCTATAACTGTAAGGCAGATAAACTGCATCACAAAAATGAGACCGTGCAACATTGTCAATGTAGAAGTGGGAGTCTCCTTCACAAAAAATTACACAGAAGTTTCATATGAGCTGCGTCGAAATTAAAAATGAGGATTCGAAATGAAGCGTAGTATGAAGAAAAAGAAATCCTAATTTTCAATATGAATGTTTCAGTCATATGCCAATAACACAAAAAAATTGGTTTTGTTCACCATATGAAACCTGGCGAATTCGACTTAACAAAACTCACAGTAGGAAACTTATTACATAAAAACCTTCCGGTAATACCTATTAGTAACAGTGCGGAAAAACAACTTTTTCTGAAACTTTTTTATATGTAAGCTAATTACCGAGATTACCCTGTCTAATCTGACCACATTGAAGAGTCTTTAAGAAAAAGAGGATATATTGCAACAGGTTCCCATGAGGGCAAACGAAACTTCTATTCATCCCCTTGATTGCAATCACTCAAACAAAATTTAACGGTTCAAAATTTAAACACTCAGATCTGGCATTTCAGATCAGTAGTCTCACTTGCGCAAAGAACAATAACGTACATAGAAAAAAACGGCAAGGAAATTCGTACCCACAGCTCACTCATCCGACCAGGAACGCTGTGTTTGCATAAATTTTTCATTAATTATTAATCCTTCTAAAAATCAGAGATGTAGCGACGACACTGATAATTCAGAAAACAATACCTCTGATAGTAGAACGATTCCGTCAAGTGCTCTAATGTTACCCTTCATTAGAATTTACCCAAAATTCGAATAGTTAACGATAAACATTATTCGACAATCTTTAACTTCACTTCATTTAAATTCCCGTTGAATCAAACAAAAGTCAATTTCATCCAAAGTTTTCTCATTCCAATGTACGAAACATCCAGTGCACGCAATCATAAGTTTTAAGGCTTCCTTTGGAATTAGGACTTTTCGCTTTGATGTGACAGCAGTCCAACGTGAACATTAAGGGTTATCAATCACGTTCGTTATTTCGCTTAAAAGACTTATAAGATGGCAAAAAATATCCTGCTGACTAGTTAGTAGTGAAAAATTCTTGCCTTTCACCTATCAATTCTACGACGCTAGAAGTTGATAATTCAAAGGTTCATCACCGTCTGTGCCAGACCTTTGCAAGTCCGTTGCACGAGAGACAGCTATGCGCAAGGCAAAAATTTATTGTAAAGATTGAGACGAGCACAGACTACATCACAAACATTTAGTATTATATTATTAATACAGATAGTTTAAGGAGATAATAAATCATTCTGCACCATTCAAATTTTAAGAAAAAATTATTCGTTGTGGGAACATTTCATTTACACTAGTTCAATATTACGAACGGCATCGCATTACAGCACGTTCCCAACAACGGTAAAACTTGAGACAAAACACGATTTACCTTCACCTCACATTCGCAATAACTGCAAATGCAGGCGATTAAATCTATTGGTACACTAGATCCACTGTAAAAGCAGCACAGAAAGAAAAAAAAAGTTAAGAGGTTTGGGGTTAATAATTCGGGGTAGCTAGAGCATATAAGTATTGCATGAACGTTACTCTCAGCCACTCTGAGTCACTCTTTCACTGGGGACATCATTCATCGAAACCAGTCATGAACAACATCCCCTTTGAATGGGGATATGAGTCAGAACATTGTGGCGACAGTCGTATGTGCTCGGCCTTTTGGAAGACCCAAAAGTGAAAGAAAGAAGTACGTTATTCTTTCGAAATGTCGCTCACGAGAGGTCAGTCTTGGAAGAACGCAGGGGTACGCAAAAAAAGATTTTGAAATTTTCGAATTCAAATTACTTTTATCGTTAAATCTCATGTATTGAGCAAATATCTAACTGAACAATATTCTCGAGAAGTCAACCTACACAGATCATTCTATTTGACCAAAGAGTAAAACTGATAGAAGATCCAAAAATATACCTTACCGATACTTAACCGTTCCGAGAAATTTTCCATGAATTCGCCCAATAAATTTGTCTTCGGACAAAAGGTTCCACGACACAACTCAGCAATTAAGGAGTGACGCTACAATTAAATATTTATAGTGAAAAAGTAATAAATAACTTAATCCTAAATCATTAAGAAAAACGGCTTGAAATAGGTGAATAAGAAGGAAATTAACGCATTCTACGCAAGCACACTTACAAAATACTACTTTCACGGAGAGTTCAGATGAGAATAGATGTTGTGTCAAAGAATCAAAAAATAAATACCCTTTTTACAGCTTTAACAATAAACTTCATCGGGCCCGTGTAATATAAATAATTATAAGTAGCCCTGACCTTGTGAGGCGCTCGGTGGTTCAGTCCCCACATGTTCGCAGTAAATTATTCTTCTTGTATTAGCTAGAGGGCCACTCCAGCATAAACTTGGTGCGTAAGCTCTATCGATTGTTCCACTATTGTTAAGAACAGAGTTATCCATAATCTAAATCAAAATAACACTGACTTATTTACATCTCAACAATTTCAAGAATGTTTTTCGAAAAACATTAAAACCGGAAGCAAGTAAGACAAGTGTCCCGACTATGAACACCAAACACGCAGAGTTGCGGCGTGATCGGATCCGTTGGCCTCATCGTCAAACACTCGCGGAACTTCATTATCGTTTTTAATTTTTGCTAATTGGTCAAACAAATAATCGTCATGTGGTCGTAGAATGGTCGTCACACTGGAAGTTAATAGCAAGTACATAGCGCCTTATATACAAGTAGTCGCAAACAACTTGCATCAAACATGTCATCCTTTTAGTGGTTCAAGGAATTTATTAATTCAATGGGATCAAGTTACTTAGCTAGAAATTTAGCAAAGAAGAGAATGCAACAAGTTCGACAAGTTTGACATCTTGCAAGTTGTATTGTGAAAGTATTTAGTATATTTTATCTAAATATTTGATAGAAGAAATCAGATTTCAGTTTATACATATTGCAATCAGGAAAAATGTTCTGATATGATACTTATCATTCGTCTGTATATGAGAAGTGACACGTCTCCAGCTATCAACTTCGTGATTAACATTAATAGAGAATTGGCACTGATTTTCAACATGATATAGTTAATAGTATGGTTATCATTATGTATTTACCATTATTATCAATAAGGTTAATTATTAGTAAACAATGCATCGTAACAATATTTGTGAGACTAGTTCATACTAAATTAAGGGTAGCGTGAGTATCGCTCCTGCGATCCATATGGTTGCACCGGACGAGCTTTAGCTTGTGTCCGCAATTGCAATCGAACAGCAACCATCATCATCACCATCACCACCATCATCAAGCATTGTAGTAAAACTTGATCAGATTTAATTATCAACTACTAACACACGATTGGCCCAAACGAAGAAAATAGTTATTACTAACCCTGGAGAGTTTGGTCGTAGATAATTTTTATTCACAATGATAGGAAGAGAATAAATTTGTTAATTAACGTTTGCCCAGCATAAAAACCGTGACTACATTCAGTCAACGTTTTCTCGTTGAACGTTCCCTTGTGGAATAAAGTTCATCGCTCAAGTACCGAAAACAGAGGTAACTCATTTGGCAGTAATCTGTTAGCAGACGGTTAGTTTATTCGGTACATGGCTCAATGGGAAAGCCTTATCAAGTTCATCGGACAAATAACGCGGCATCAACACCGTAAAAAATATAACACTATTTCGACGAGACAAAACTCGCGACTCTATGCACTAAAATACTACGACACTCGTTCTCTTCCGACTGAAAGCTTTGCAGAGATTTGTAGCAGATCTTAGATATTCATTTAACAATATAACACGAAACAGCGGTCAACGATGTGCAAGTTGGTGCTATTGCGCAATAACGATGTGTCCAGCTGACGCTCAGGGCGTACTGGGCGGGTATATATAACAATCAAACGAATCTTCCACGAGAGATTAATGAACGATTCGTGCGAGCATAAACTTACTTTTGTGTCTTTTTCTTGAGAATGATCATAATTTATTTCAGTTATTTATTATCGGCTGCTTTATGCCAAATTGTTAATTTGTTTCGTCATTTCGAGTGCAGTGAGAACCATTATTAAGTCTCGCTCCAGAAAAAATCTGCATACAACGGTTTGCATTTTGGATAAGAAAGCGGCTGATAGCTCGGTGACTGTGTGGGCACAAATTGCTTAATTTCGTATCCTAATCACTATATATGAGATTTTTTCTAGGGTAACCTGCAACATAGAATAATGATCGGAATAGTGGCACGTTAGCCTCCTTAATTATGCAATAAAAAATAGAAATACATTATTGTTTCACTATAAAAATGAAGCAAAAAATATTTAAGTCCACAAATAAAAAGCGTTAAGGTTGCTTGTGATGCCTGAACTCTCGGTGTTCATTCATACGTCACTTAAACACAGGTACAACAATATTAGGCGTCACCGCCATTTATTCTTCCTCCTTGCAAACTACGCACGGTAATCGTGAACAATGATCCAGACCAACGACTGCTAATATATTCCTGAAATTATTAATATCCTTAAATAATAATTGGAATTAGCAACCAATACTTCACGTGCCAATTTCGTTAGATCCGTTTTTTGGCCTAGAAAATTTTAAAACCCCATCAAGACGCGCACAATATTCGCACCATCTCATTTATCGCATTAAAAAAAGGACATCATCCACAAAAATCTCCCTCTCACTTGCATGCACCTTGAGATGACGCTAATACTACAAACTTTCCTATAAATACTTTCTCATATACATGTTGAGAAGGTTTGTAGGAATAATAAAAAATGAATTATATATAGGTTAACTTATCTAGCTCACAAGTATAGATTGAGGAAATGTCAACTCATGATGATTGGGTAAAGCAATGGTCCATCTAAACCAAACGATTGAACAGGTTTAGGTTCAGAGTTGTATCAATGAGCCAGCAAAGGGCAGAGGAGCCTGAACCATACGGCGCTACAGCCTCAGGGACAGGCACCAATACGACCGTCTTTGTAGCTCGCATATTTCTTGCGCAATAAATGCTTAGGTGCAATACTCGTCTTTAATGAATTCCTATTCAGTGTGCATGTATAGTTGCCCACTGATGTAAAAGAGCCTAAAGTTAAGAACACAGGTTTGGCTTCTGACATCATTCCTAAGGAAATTTTATAAAGAACTGACTACCGTGCATTTGTTAAATAACATTTTTAAACAATCAACCTTCTTGTTAATATATTCATTCCCTTCACATAACTCTAACAAAAAATAAAATGAGCATCGTTGGTACATATTCAAAACGCGTTTTCCGTACACCTACTGTAAATAAACCTTAAGGAGACGTTATATGTAAAGCGTTGAATTGCACGAGAAGAACTCGCATGTGACCCAAGCAGCAACAAATGCAGTTCACCAACAGGCTGCAACATTAAAACTTATCGATGTGTCAGCTTATGTCTAGTTATTGTCACGGCCGCCGTTTGCAACGAAACTGCTTTTTTAACCAAACCCGGCCAGGAATTTCAAGAATATAGAATATATTTTGAAACCTCTTTTCTATTCAATTCAAGGGGCATCTATCGGTTGAATCTAAGCGCATGTCTATTCTCTCGGAATTACTTTTAGAAGCTAATGGTTGGGTAACGCAATTAAATGTATACGATAATGCATCGTTGGTCACTAAGAAAAGGCATTTTTATACAGTAGGAAATGCTTCAATACCTTGGCTCAAGTGGTGCCAGTAATTCTTAAATGCGATCAAAATTAGTTTGAAAACATCCGAAGAAGCGAACACTAATCTGACCCTGCGTGCCGGGTTCTCTCACTTGTGCGTCCTGATGTTGCCGTATATTGTGAAGGTCTTTACAGTGGAGAATCTGGACTGGCAGCGAATGTATATTTGCAATCGAAGTTGATTTCGAATCGCTGAACAATGTATATTTGCAATCTTGACGACGCGTTTTTCAGCGCCGGAACCCAGTTTTGTGCGTGGAATGCCGTAGCTGAATTTAGAGTTTCTATTGCGGCAAATGTTGTAGCTTCTGAGAAAATTTTTTTTAGGCTATGGCTTACGAGATAATTTTCTAAGTTACGGTTGATGAGATAACTTTTTAAGATACCGCTTAATTTTGTCAGGGTCACGAATTAAATTTACCATTCGACGCCATTCGATCAATATGGCAGACAAGAGTTGAGCTCGGGATAAACAGGGTATTTAATGTTGAATAATTTTACAGGTTTTGCTCATCACACGCTGTAGGGATGCTCATCACACGCTGCAGGGATGTTCATCACACGCTGCAGGGATGTTCATCACACGCTGTAGGGATGCTCATCACACGCTGCAGGGATGTTCATCACACGCTGCAGGGATGCTCATCACACGCTGCAGGTCCACGCAGAGTTCAGTTCGTTGATGGTCGCCTGCCGAGGTTCAGTAGCGACGATTTTGATTATATTTAACTTACTCTACTGAGTACCCTAATAGGCTGCAATAAGAAAAATTCTGAAATCTAAGTGAACACTTTGTAATGGATTACTCCTACGGGCAAAAAAATAATGTTTATCGCACTCAACCGCAAATTTATGGGTCCTAAAATTTCATCCCGCATTATATTACGCACACAGCATGCAAGATCTTAGCATTTTCTTACTTCTCAGATAAAATTGTTTTTTTCTCTTGGTAATACTTTTTAATGCTTGTATAACTAAAATGTTCGCTTCGCCAGAACATAAAGAACACAACACACCAAATATTTCGTCACTGCCACTGTCTAGTGCACGCGTTTACACTAGCCGCATGCGGAGGCACATTTTTCACAGTGATTTAAGAAGCAAATTCTCTGTACTCTTCACCGCTGAACGACGATTCAAGTTGTGCACGTTTTCAAATCCCGAGTTTTTGCCAAACGCGCAAAAAGTTCCGGTTATCGTATTAGCTTTTTCCTTGCAGCACAATATGATTGAGATAACTCATGCCTTCATTTTGGGATTCCATGCAATTAACAACTTGGAAAGTACAATAATCCAAGTAAATCACTGCTCCGTTTGTTTCTTAGTATGTGCGTGATTGATGATCGAGCTGCCTCTAGTGATGTCACGAATTGATCGTAAGCTGAATTCCGCCCCACAACTGAAACAAAAATATCATTAGTAAACTGCATCGAGAAAAGGTGTCAGCGTGCAACGATATTAAATCATGGCATAAATAACCAACAATAACTCGTCAGAAGCACGCACTGCTGGTAGGAAAATAAAGCATCAATACAGGACAATAATAATGACGTTTAAGAAATAGATGCAACAATCGCGACAGTTCCAATGCTCCACCTGAGAACTCGTAACAAACCATTAATTAACTCACTGGTTACTCGCTTTCAACCATCGCCGATACAATAATATTTAACTCCAATCTTAGACCTACATGAAAGAATCTCTAAAAAATTATCAGTGAAATTATTAAATTTCACAACTAATTGTATTGTTATAAACATCGTATAACAAGATGTAGATGATACGCATCTGAATTGGCCGAAACAAAAAAAAAATTAAAGATATTTCTCCACCTTGCATTCAAAAAGGAATCATCATTTGACATATAAAGTAGTAGTAACAAGTTGAAAAATATCAAAAAATTTGCATAGACCTCACAAATCTCGATGATATCCACAAAATTATCTAGGTTGTTATTTGTAACAAGCAAAAACGTACGAGAATTATTAGAAGCAAGGGTAGGTCCAACTCACACAGCTAAGTTAGATTAAATTCAATAATAAATTTCAATCAAATTGTATTTTAAAATTCTACTTAGACAATTCCGAATGTAAATCTTAATCCTGATGAATATCTCACTCGAGGCGAAATGTAGAGAGCCCCCAAGATAAGCACCAGACCCCAAGTGGGGGGCTGGGAGGCCCCGTGTCCCCCAGAGGCGGGGGTGTGGTAAGTCTTGGAGATCATCTGTGGCCCCAGCGCGTTGTACTCTTCGTATGGGTAGTCCCCCGCGTCGCTGAATATCCTGCGTCAGACGGTACGTGTATCTAGTATATATAATATATCATATCCTGCGTGAGACGGTACGCGTATAAAGTATATATAATATATCATATCCTGCGTGCATTTCATGGGGCATAAGACGCTACGTATATATAGAACATATCCTGCGTGAGACGTTACGTGTATAGTATATATATAACATATCCTGCGTGAGACGTTACGTGTACTATTATATATATAACATATCCTGCGTGAGACGTTACGTGTACTAGTATATATATAACATATCCTGAGTCAGACGTTACGTGTATACAGTATATATAATATATCATATCCTGCGTGAGACGTTACGTGTATAATTATATATATAACATATCCTGCGTCAGACGTTACGTGTATACAGTATATATAATATAACATATCCTGCGTGAGACGTTACGTGTATAGTATATATATAACATATCCTGCGTCAGACGTTACGTGTACTAGTATATATATAACATATCCTGCGTCAGACGTTACGCGTATACAGTATATATAATATATCATATCCTGCGTGCAATTCATGGGGCATGAGACGTTACGTATATATAGAACATATCCTGCGTGAGACGTTACGTATATCTAGTATATCTAGAACATATCCTGCGTGCAGTTCATGGGGCATGAGACGGTACGTATAAATAATATAATAATATATATAACATATATCCAAGTTAGGACTGGCAGCATGCCACGCCCGACGATGCGAACAGTCGAGCTCGAAGCGTCACCATAAAGTAATTTATTTTCTGAACTGTTGAAAGATTTTTACGATTCAAAGGGAAACCGATATAATTCTGTAGTTGGTGTAATAGTTCAATAATGATATCTTACTACTTGTGTCTTCAGAGACAAAAACTTTGTCGCATTTGATTCCTATAAGTAATAACTTAATCAGAAAAACAAATACTTTACTCAATTGGCTTGTGAATTGACAATTCGAAGAGTGTCGTAAAATTAACTTAGTGTTTATGTAAGCGGATAATCTTCTCGTTGGTGACACCCGTCAGTTTAAGCGAGGTTAGCATGTATAAATGTGAATAGGGATACAATTAAGCCAAAAATATTATACATCAATCCAGAAAAATGTTCGAATCACTTCAAAATTAACCCCCAAGCCGATTTGCCCGTATTAATCCCAGCACAAATTCTACGGCATCATGAAATACAGGGAGATTTAGCCACAAAAAATTCATATTTCTAAAAAGCTTCATCGCGCAATAAAGGAAGATCGAGTTGTGGCCGCCCTTTGCACTGAGGATAGAAAAAATATAACTCAGTACGCACTGCAGTGAGTGACAGGGAGCGCATTTTCTCGTCGACGAAAACGTGAAGTCACGGATGGACAGCCAGACGGACAGAGAGACAGACGGACAGACAGACGGACGGACAGGGCGAGCACAATAGTGTATTCTTTCTATAAATGAGAAAATGCGCTACAAGGACTCGCACCTTGGAGCGAGGTCGTAGGCGCGGGCCATGTTGTCGGAGTTGAGGTGCTCCAGGTCGTCCTCGGAGCCTGGGGGCGACGGGGACGCGTGGTCATCCCTGGAGGCGGCGTCTGGGTCATACCACTCGCTGTCTGATGACTCGTTGCGGTGATACTCGGTGGCTGGGGGGCAAGCAATTGTGGCTAGGAGGCAAGTGCAATTCAGTTTTGGTGAGGCTTGGATTACTGTCTTGAAAAATATTGCCGCTGGCGCTTTAATACGCAGATCGTTTATCAAACTATTTAATTTAGAGAGGAAAATAGTTTAAAATGTTTATTCGTACTAAGACGATTACGTGAACTAACGCATGAGTTCTTAAAAGTTATCATTCAATGGAGCCAAGAAAGAGCCATTATGTTCCCCTGTTTTTGCTTAGTTGGAGTGCGTGGAGTCAGTAGCAGACTCCACGGCACCGCCGCGTTCACAGCTCACCATCACACTGAACTCCACTCTTGTATGAAGTAAGCGATGAACATTTCCTTGATTCTCGAGCTATTTATTTACTACAGATGTGCGGTAATAAATAAATTAACAAACAAGTAATTGCGCAGTGGAAAACTTTCTGCATTGCAGCGGCTTTTAGGGTCTGCATACATTTTCTTAGCGGCAAAAGAATGGCAGTACTTTTTTCAAATGGTATATGTACAAGGTATTCCAAAATCTTCATTTCACTGTCATAGATACTTTGGACAAAAAACGTTAATGCGAAAAATGGAGTGTCAGTCCTCTAGATTACCAGCGTCTATAAGCCGCTGACGATGTACAAGTTATTCAAAAATCTTCATTTAATTGTCAGATATACATTTTAGTTAAAAACCGCTAATACAAAACGTGGAGTGTCAGTCCCCAAGACTAACAGCGTCTATAAGCCATGAATGTGTCCATGTAATGCAGGCCTTTATTTAATAACACAATAGTCTTTGCAATATGCGACACATGATAAGCTCGCACACACCTTCGATGCCTTCGACAGCCCCGTCGAGTTCGCTGGACTCTGTGGGCGCGTCGGCCTCCACTACAGGAGGACGCTCGCCTTCGTCGAGCTTCGTGTCGGGATGAGCTTCGTCAGGTAACTTGTGGACGTCTTCGTTGTTATCTTCCTCGTAGTCTTTGCAGTGCTCCTCGTCAGGCTGCAGCACCACCAGGGACGTCAAGGGTGTCACGAAGTGGTTCTGAGAAAACCAACCATAATTTAAATAGTAGGGTAAAATGAAGTAAACTATTTGTAAATTATCTGCTATTGTTGTGACTATCCATCATTAAAATTAATTGTAATATGTTATTTAGCACTTATTTTTGGCTCTGTGTCAGGAACAAAACTGACCAAAAGTACCAAAAGATAATTTTACGTTTCAAAGACTGCCAACAAATGCTTCAGCTTTGGGATTTTGCCAGCTATTATGTGTTCAATAGGGCGTAATTTATACCTCAAAAAAATTCCTGGAAGTAAAAACGTTAACAAATGCAATAAAGTGACAGCAATCACGTCGCAGTCTGTAATAAGAGTTCAGTCAGAGCCTCTAGCACAGTGGTTCCCAAACTTTTCCAGGCTGGCGTCCCCTTTGGCTCCCCAGTGAATCTCTAGCCCAGTGAATTTTGAATAAAAATTCCTAACTACCAAACTGTGATTAATTAGCTCGTGAAAATTTATTCGAGTCCGAGTCATGTTCTACGCGTGTTGTGTACAAATCGTCAAACAAACGTACGAACTTCTGACTTCGACTTCACGGACTGCCGCCCCCTACTGCCCCTTTCTTCCTCACTGCCTCCTCCCCCCAGATCTCTCCACCGCCCACAGGGGGACGATATCGCCCACTTTGGGAACCACTGCTGCAGGACCGAACCGACGCACAGACCTGCAGCGCCAGTGCGATGGCCTTGCGTCGGGCGGCGGCGCGGGCGTGGTGGCTCGAGGACGACTTCTCCGCCTCCAGGAGGTCCTGCGGCATGAAAAAACAATAATGGTGAGTTATATCTTTAATTAAATTGCATGAAGAAGACAAACATGATATTAAACCGGAACTTTCTATTTACCTGAAACAGTCGAGGTTGAGACCAAAGCGTGTCGTTACTTATCAACAAAAACGTTACTTTATTGAGCTTCAACGTGACGAGTAATATGATAAAAATAATGGGTATTTTTCGGCAACGGAATTTATTTTTGCTTCAGTTAAGAGGAACTTTATCGTGCTGCACTCTGGACATAACGGATCAAATATCTTCTAAACTGATCAACATGAAAGTGAAATAGCTTTATCACAAAATATTCATTTGGGACTAATGTTGCCTTATAAATGATAGATATAATTTGAAGGAATGTGAACTTAAACACTATAGAAGAGATTTGCTTCCATAGCGTTCGATTTTTCAAAATAGTGCAATCAGCTGCCAGAGCTAAGACCTTAAACAACATCAGATATACATCGCAGAAAAAAAGGGCGAATTAACTAGGAATGAGAAGTAACCTTGACACTGAGGAAGGCCCAGAGTCTCCTGACGAAGTTTCGCGGCGTAGGGGCGAGGTGCAGGTGACGCAGCAGATGACGGTCAGGTGGAGACACCAGGTTCCAGACGGTGACGCCCATCGTAATCTCTCCGTTGCGTCCGTGTCCGGTGATGTTCGCACGAATCGTCGCGCCGTTAGAGCTTCGTGTCTGTCCCGACACTACGAGCTCGCTTCCCTGACGCACCACAATATTGTGTTAACATTTAACGTGCTAGCTCTGGTTAGCGAAATTTTTAATAGGAATGGATCTACCGTTCGCTGAGAATAATCTTTTCGTACATTTTAAGCCTCTTCAATTGCCAAATTTCATGAATGTAGCGTCTAGTAAAAAATTGTTCTTTCTAAAAATGCTGGTATAAATGAGAGCACATTTCTGGAATTTCCTTTGAAAGTTGAATACCATCTAATTTTTTACTACTTCTGTTCTGCATACAGCGAAGTAATTGTAGAAATGCGTCACGAATATGTCGTCATTTGCCTGGGCAGACATGTAATGCCTTTGCAGGAATTGTGATGTTGCATCTTGATCGTAGTGGCCTCTGAAGTAGTAGTCAAATGCGTCCAGGTCGTAACCAAGATTGTTCTAAATGCCTCCAAGTCGTTACTAAGATTATTCTAAATGCCTCCAAGACGTAACCAAGATTATTCTAAATGCCTCCAAAACGTAACCAAGATTGTTCTAAATGCCTCCAAGTCGTAACAAAATTGTACTAAATGCCTCCAAGACGTAACCAAGATTGTTCTAAATGCCTCCAAGTCGTAACTAAATCGTTCTAAATGCTTCCAAGTCGTAACCAAGATTGTTCTAAATGCCTCCAAGTCATAACCAAAATTATTCTAAATGCCTCCAAGTCGTAACAAGATTATTCTAAATGCCTCTAAGTCGTAACCAAGATTGTTCTAAATGCCTCCAAGTCATAACCAAGATTGTTCTAAATGCCTCTTAGTCGTAACCTAATTCTTTTAAATGCCTCCAAGTAGTAACCAAAATTGTTTCAAATGCCTCCAGATCGTAGTTAAGATTGTTCTAACCTTGAAGTAGTTGTAGAAGTGCGTCTTGGTGAGGGAGTCGAGCAGCACGGAGTCGTCCGTGTAGGAGAACTGTACGTCGAGCAGTAGCGGGGTGGCCAGCTCGCGGTAGAAACCCTGTAGTTGTTCCGCGACGTCCACATCCTCGTAGATACGTCGTGTAGCACCACCGTGCTGCACGGTGACACGGGGCCATACTTTCAAAATTCGCTAAGAGAACGTTAGTACTCACGCTTTATTTTCTTGTCTATGATTGATGGATTTGGCTTGAAAGGCCGTCAATGATTGGCTAATGAACTTAAGATCTCTTAACTTTTTTTGAAAGTATGGGCCCAGGTTACCAATCTCTACACAGATGAGAACTTATATTGAAATATTTTAGACTTATTTAAGCAATACTTATCACTCTCTTAAATAATTAATTGATAATTAAATAAGAAGAAATCACACTGGCTTAATTAACAAGTCAAATTCTTCAAATTTTTATTCTTTGAGTAATTCAAATTTTGAAACAATAGCAAATTTATCTCCTTATGAACAAGAACTTAGTTCAAGTCATTTACTTAGTATAGATTATCATAAAAGCTGATCAGTTTCAATACGACTTAACCCAACCTGATAATGAAATTGCCAGCGACAGCATAACCTTTTTCATTAACCAGCCCATTCCTTCTATTATAACATACAAGAAGTTTTCACAGCAAAAATTGGCAAAATAGAACGTTCAGCAGCAAAGATAAAGATTATTTGCTTGCGGTCGCGGACGTAAAATCTCCTCGCTAATGTTTCTGCGGTCACTTCATTGTGAACGCGTAACTGTGTGGTGTGCGGTGTCAAAAGTCGACATAATTGGCCCATATTTCTTTGAGGAAAACGAAAATGCATTAACGGTGACTGCTGCTCGGTACACGCAAATAATTGACATATTTTTCTTGCCCAAACTGGCTCAAATGAATGTTAGGGATATCTGGTACACACAGCGCGATGTTCAATGGATATTCTCTAAGACAACATTTTACACAGCGCCTCATCTCCTTGAGAGGTGAACTTCTTCGGCTTGTCCGATCCCCCGGTTTAGCTCCGTGTGATATTTTTAATCAATTGTTTACAATGACTGTCCAAGGACCCTACCTCATTTGAAGAACAACATACGCCAAGCCATCGCCAACATAACCGTCAATAAGCTTCAGCGAGTTGAACGAAACTTTAAAAAATCCACCAGGTGAATGAATTGACCATGGGGCCGTTATTTGTCTGATGTCACGTTCAAAACTAATTGATACCTAAATTATTTTAATATCTTTTTTAATAAAATTTCTATTCCAAAAATATCTTTACTAGTTTTTTCACTGAGCTTTCAAATCAGGAAGTTTCTGCGCATCACCCTGTACGTCATAGTTCATTACCAATTAAACTAAAGTAAGCGCATTCACGTAATTACGTAATGAAATTGAATAAATAATACTCCTTTTGTATTTTGGTGGCGACAAAAATCCGCACATTACGAGCTTGCGCTAATATTTGAAGCAAAATCCTAACACTATGCTTACATCCTATAATCCTTCTAATTAATCTTTCAAGTCGTCTTTCTTTCACTCCTTCGTCACCTGGAGTGCGAGCTTCTCCAGCAAGTCCTGGTCGGCGTCCTTGCCGAAAGCGAGCGTGAAGATGGCGGCGCGGTGCTTGTTGCGCCGGCGCGCGTTGTCGAGCAGCGTGCGCGAGTGCGTGACGCCGTGCGTGGGGCGGCCGTCCGTGAGCAGCACCAGCAGGTGTGAGATGACGTGGGCAGCGCGGCCTCCGCCTCCACCAGTAGACAGTGCCTCCTGAAAAGCAGGCGAGTCATCGTGTTTAATGATTTATGCAAACTGCATTTTTGTCGTGGGGGCAAATGAATCTTGAATTAACTTCAGGATTAACTTTTTAACTTTGAAAGTCATAGGAAAATGTACTTTCAATTGTAGAAATAGGAATACAGGTAGAGAGTGCCTCTTGAAAAGCAGGCGAGTCATCGAGTTTAATGATTTATGCAGACTGCATTTTTGTCGTTGGGGCAAATGAATCTTGAATTCATTTCAAGATGACTCTACAGATAACTTTTTAACTTTGAAAGTAATAGAAAAATATGCTTTCAATTGTAGATATAGCAATACAAGATTCCTATTTCTATAAGAGACTCGACTCATTGAATCAGTACAAGGTTTAAAATGCATTTGGAAAGCTATCATTATTTACATTATTTTTATGTCGTGAATGTTCTGATGAAAAGCATTTAGCTAATTATATATTCCGAGTTACTATCACCTTGAATGTAAACTAAACCATTGAACGTTTTCGTTCCAAATTTGTTCTTGGTAGAGTCTCATCGCTAGCAGAAAAGAAACACTGAAGTTGTATCAGGCTTCGGTTCTGAATCAAATGAAATTAGTTGCAACAAAAATCTTGTGAACTTACCTTGAATATAAACACTCTTTCATTCTACTGCACTCTTAAGCGCGAGGTTTGGCCTAACTCGTCCACTTTTTTGCAACATAAATCACATCAAAGGACGCACTGCATTGCAGCTAAAGCTTGCCTCATTCACACACGCTTCGTAAACAGAGAAAGTATTTCCTGTTGCCCAAATAAGACAACAAAGAAACAATCACTATTGATTTTCATAAGAGTGGAAGCCATGCAAAACATAATTGGTATAATTAAAAATAAAATTTTGTTATACTAACCTGTTAATATGCAAAATTTAAATCAGTATGAGAGAGACCGTGAGTGAGAACACGCAAGTAAAGCAGAACAACACATCAAGTCATGCGTCAGCAGTCAAGAGCCTTGAAAGACCTCCGTCAGAGAGCCTGTTTTTGCGTCATGAAATAAATTGGAGTCGTAAACCAGCTCAGAATATAATCTGGATTATTCCAGAACATAAGACTTCCTCCGTGTGCACAGAGAATCGGCTAAAAACGTTGTCACCTAAACGTCGTTTCCGCAGAGTAGCGATATTTTACCTGACGCACTGAGGGTATAATAGCAAAATTTGTTCATCGGCAGTACAGCCTTTCGAGTTTCGGAAGCTCAACCTCAAGAAAACTGACTTCTCTTCTAGCTTTAATTGCACTTCAGATTGAAAAATTCTATTCAAACCAATTTCTCAAATGCTCTTATGCCGCAAAATAAGTTATATAACGATAATAGAGCATGATTTATTCAAGGTAGTGACTACAGATTCACGTTAAATGACAAGCGCCACTCGCAGGCCGAGGATGAGACGATCGAACTCGGCGCTCGGTTGTAGACGCGCAATGAAGAAAAAACAAATAACTTCTTTGGTTTTCTTTTCCTGATACTCAGTTTAGTATCAGCAGTTGATGGGGCTTTGGGAATAACTACAAGGGTTGAAGACGCTCATTGCTAAGTCATGGCATTGATAAAGTTAGGTATAATACTTCTTTCCTTTGCTTGGACGTACTTTTGAGCTCAATGCTTGGAAGTGGCGCGGAAAATTATCTTTCTTGCAAGTATTTAGTTTAAACGTATATTGTAGAATGAATAAAGAAGTTAAAGATCATTTCTGTGGTGTTACAAGATACATTATTTTACTACATGCATGTGGCTACAATCTCCGGTGCCACCAAATATTTTAAATGCATTGAGTGACGGGAGGTACCTATATTTCCTAAAGCCTCCTTGTTTAAGTGTGAAGAATTTCATGGTGTGACTGGCCGGTTAAAATATTCGAAAGTTTCGGCGGAAAGAAGAAGACGTAATTAAACTTAACAAACATACTTCATGTTTTCTTTGAAAAATAACTGTCTACGGTTTCGGGGTATTATGGAATAATGTTTGAATTAAAACAAGCAGAATAAAAAATTAAGGTCATCTAACTATAACGTAAATTGATTCTTAATGTTTGGAAAAAGTGAGAGAATGTGGCCGTTCGTGTCACTGGGAGGGTGCATATCGTGTCACAGAGAGGGTGCATATCGCGTCACTGAGAGGGTGCATATCGTGTCACTGAGAGGGTGCATATCATGTCACTGGGAGGGTGCATATCGTGTCACTGAGAGGGAGCATATCGCGTCACTGAGAGGGTGCATATCGCGTCACTGGGAGGGTGCATATCGCGTCACTGAGAGGGTGCATATCTACCTCACGACGGCAGCAGGTCGACACACAGCGCCTGCTTCGCCTAGAAAGAAAAGTGAAATAAAAACAAATATTATGAACGGTGCCTTTAAAAGGTGCTCTTGAAAACAGGATACTCGTGAATGAAAATGTGCATTTCAAAATAACAACAAGCAGCTTACTTATCTGAGATGGCGAAATGCCCATGTGCCTTGGAATCAGTGCTAGTTATGCGTAAGACATAACATAAATTTAAATTTAGTGCAATTAAATTTAGTGCAAGTAGAGTGCACATTGCTGGTAGACGTGACTTGTCTGCGTGCAAAATGTGCTAAGAGAAACAGGAAATAATGCGTGCCAAAGATCATTAATTAGCCAAACACATTTACATGAACTGAAACAAATTACCGAGAAAAGTCTACTGATTAAATAATAACTGTATAAATGCCGCCCTGCGTGAGTTAGGAGAATTGAATGAATGCGGATGGCAAATGCAGAATGCGCTGGATATTGGCGATGGAAATAAAACATGGAGGATCATGGAGCTGTGGAAAAATGATATGAACATTCAAATGGCAAATAATAACATCAGTAAGTATGGGAAATATAAGAGCGACCGCAGTTGATATTCAACACAACCAGGGACAAAAATGAGAGTAAACTGTGTGCTAAAAATTAGCCCTCATCACAGATACCTTCCTTGTAATACTACAAATAATGAATATAAATCACCCGCCTTGATTGATCGTCTATTTTTTTTTGTACTACATAGATATCTTATTTCGTACACCAACAACTTGTGAATTCAAATATGAAATTTCTGAAGTCAAAGTCAAGCCACAGCCGATTATTTGTGCGGCGGACGACAGCAGCTGTCGATTTAGCTTTCTCAGCCTCCTTTTGTTAAAAATTTAAAACCTGTAGCCCGAACTCGTCAATACGAGAACAGATCAAAATTATTACGATATTAAAGCAATTCCACGTAATGCTTTGGTCAAGCAGCATCATAAGTTTAATCGAAAGAGGGGGTATATCCCTGATAATTCTAAATGACTTCTCATGTTTATTTTCATCCCATTCGCCGGTGTATGTTGACAGACACTGTGATACTTGAAGAGTTATCTATTCTGCGTCTAAAGCTGTGACTCTTTCAGCAAACGCTTTTTTCAATTTCGAAACGATAATTTCGGGCCATTCCTTCATGAATTTCTTCTTGGCAATCGAAATGTTGGAAATGAATGTAGAGTATATTTGTGTTCATTGATTGGAATCCATCGGACGTCAGGAATCCGCTATTTATTTAGCCGAAGGGCCTATTCTTGGGCAGTCCAAAAGATATTCACCCTCGCATGGCACCGATTAGCACATTTCCGCGGAGCATCATAACAAGCTATTGAATAGTTTCTACAAAGCTCAGGAAAAAAACATTCCTGAGCAACAGAATATAGGAACAGAACGTATTCCTCAATAAGGTGTCAACATAAGTAGGAACATTGTAACAGGATACAATTCAGTCACTGCACGTTAACTCGATACATCCACAGCACTATCATAGCTAGTTGAGATGACCGATAATGGCAATGCTCGTCCTGTTCACTCAAGACTCTGCCCCTTTTCCAGCCAACCAAGGAGACGACGAAACGCAGAATAGAGAACCAAAAAGCAAAATAAATTATTTCATTCGTGAAATGACGGTTTATGATTTATGATGCCAACTACGTCCATCACAAACACTGCTTCCGAGATTTGAGGAAACGAATGAACAAACTTCTTACGAACGCTTGTTTTGTGCTGCCTTCAGCACATACCGCGGTATTCAGATGTCGAGGTGGATTTATGCTCCTTCATAAATCCGTGCCGTATCTTGCGGACCGACCGTATCATACAAGTTGCATGGCTTCCCTGCCAGCTGTAATCGACGTGGTTGCTTTGAGCCTCATGAGGTCCCAGGGAAAACGAGATCACACAACTCGCATGGTAACAAAAAGCTATTGATTAGAAACTCGGGAGTACAATAAACTAAGCTCCGTTCTGGATGTGTAGAGGTGCGAATTTCTCTTGGAGAGTCTGTCCCTTATGTCGGTGCTCCCAGTGTGGCGGCTGATAACACGAAAGGCTTTTTAGGGCCAGGCCTCCTTCATCCACTAAATATTCCACTGAGAAAGTTTCCGATGATTTTTTTTTACCATGCAGGCCTGCGTCACATTCTTCTAACGCTGCAACCCGGTTGTGACTCCACTCCTGTTTCGATTTCCTCTTCTCTGCTATCCTAGTTATAAATACCATCCAGCACACTTGAGTGTTTGTCGTGTCTGGAAAAACTCACGAAGCCTCGATCCACTTCAGATCTCATTAAAACTTCAGGAAGATACAAAAAGATTTCTCCAATTGACGATTATGGCTCTTCTTTTAAACACTTGATGCCAATGACTATTCAGGGTCAGCCTCCTAAAGATCTCCGTTCCCTTATCTAGGATCGACATCGTGGGGGCAGATCTGACGGAACATTTTCACGGCGTCAATGACCGGTGTAAAGTCCAGGAGACCTTATTTTTACCCGATGAATACGACAACCGTTAACGGACTCAATCACCACCTCTTACACTTGGTCCCTGCTCCACGTATGTGTTAATGATCCCAGTTGCGTTTGAAGAACTGTGGACTCCTTGCTTATAGTTATAGACAATATTTCCCCTCCAGTGACACGTACGGCAGGCAAGGTGATTTTTTCGCTTGGCGGCCGCTACCTACAACAAAATTCGAGCTACTCCAGCCTCTCTCAGATTGTGTCGGAAGGAACCTTGCTCCCTTACTCTTACTACTAGGCCATAACACGGCTTTAGGCAGATTATTGAAATGATCTACGCGCTCTGTTTGGGTGCTCCAATAGCATCTACAGACATTAGTGCGGGTAGTGCGGAAAAACCCTATATCTTCCACTCATCTCTGTGCTCCATACTTTTACTGATGGGTCAGCTCCGATGAAATAATTCCATTCCGATGACTATTAAGCTGAAGAAAGAGTGTTCACGTCTTTCGGCCCTCGGAAATTCATCCACGGGATTCGGTGAACGAATCCCGGCAGATAAAGCCAATTTACAGATAGCGGCTACCGCTTATTGATGCTGCTGAACTCCGAACTGTTACAAAAAATATTTAAACCGAAATAGAGTTTTCAGGTTGCCTGTGATCAGGGCTCTTAAAACAAAGTATAATAATCATGGATTATGGAACACGACAAATTACATATGAATTGCAGTGACGATGACACCTGAAATGATGTTATTATAGAAATTAATAAGAAGCTGCGTGAAACAGAGTTATGCAGTAATGACGACTGCGATGACGCTATTCTGTAATGAAATTCTTGTAGCCATTTGTTGAATCCAAAATTTAACTTCAAAGGTGATATCGGTTAGACGGAAATAGTCTTGAAGATATATTACCATTTCTTTTCTGATGGCAACCTTTGCTCAGAGGCTACATCGTTTGTCTCGATGCAACGTAGCAAATGCACCTTTACTCGAGCCCCACACACGTTTGTAAATATAAACTTCAATAAATTATGATAGGTCGAGCAATTAATCATCAAGTCAAAAGATCTCACTGAAGAAGAATGCCTGTAAAAGTAAGATGTGAAGTATGGTTTGATAAATAAAATCATCTGCAGTGATACGACGCGATAAATGTTTGATTATGAAAGCTGTTGATTGATACGAGGTTAAAGCATGGAGTGGTAAGGCGACTGGTTGTGGCGGTGACTGATGACCAACGAACAATGATGATGCTACAGAATCTGCAAATAAATTGGAATGCGTGCGACATGAGCTGTACCAGAGAGTCGCGCTGTAGGTCAGGCTGCGCGCACCATGGTGGTAGAGAGTGCAGGCGTAGGGCCGTGGCTGGTCTACGGTGCTGGAGCGCCACCTGTAGGACACACCAGCACACTGCGTAAAGGTACCCACACAGTGAAAGCAGGTTTGCCCGTGCGGGCAACCTGCTCCAACCTGCCGCAAGAATGAAGAATAGGATAATAATGTAAGTTTTCACAGTGAAAACCTGTACGAATAGGCCAGCGCCAGGCCTATTTATTTCAATTTCAGGCGCCAGCCTCAGCAGGTAACCAGCACGCTGGCAACCTGCTTTCACTGTGTGGGTACCATTACTCACTCTAAGCAGCCCTATGCCAGCTCCGGGAGTCTGAGGTTCCTCTTAAAAAATTAAAGCGAAGGCCGTGTGACGCCTATGCTGGCTGTAATAATGTTTGTATATTACAGTCCTCTTAACGCCATGCTGGACGTCTCAAGGTGGCCGAGACGACAACAGGAGAGATGAGTTCAGAACAATGCTTGCGAGCCGATAATCCACATTAAAGCTCAGTTTTACTGGAAAATCAGTTGAAACTCATTAGTTGATTCATTAGTTGATAAAACCTCTTGGACAGCATAATCAGACGTGATGAATTACAATGACAAAATGTAGGAATACATTTTTAAATCAAAACTGTCAGCATAGAAAGGTTTAAGATGAATTTTTAATTTCTCTCTTTTGAATACTGATACAGCAGTAAGAATCATATGGATTCCTGGAAACTGCTAATGTGTACTTAATCGGATGACACTATGATTTCTTAGTCGGAGCCAATGCATTAATATATCATAAGAACAATTCATTATTGGCCATCAAATACTAACGGAAATCATGCAGAGCTGAGCGAGCTCGAGACATGATAACCGGACTCAAGTTTTTATCAAATGAATTATGCACTTTTCTTGTGAGACGCAAGGATATATATTTTATCTATGAAAAAAACAATGAGGAAACCGTACAATTTTTGTTCTTTATAGTGGCGCATCGCCACCAGCAATTCATAAATAGCATCGAGTCTTGTTCCATAATACCAAGTACACAAGAAAGACGTTGGTGACGTTCCCTACGGAGAAAAAGTCATCTAAAACGTTCGATAGTGCAGAGTGTGAAGGAAACGCTCAGAATTTCATAAGGCTTATCAGCAACATTACATTCTACTTCGACAAAAAGTTACATTTATTCAGCCTGAATTCAGTTGAAGTTCATTCACTATTTTTATTGGTACTTTTCTCAGCTATGAGTCAGAAGGCTGTGTTCGATCATCTTCGGCATCTTCAAGCGGTTCAAATTAAATAAAAAAGGTTTACATCTTACTGGACGCGGGGTTTAAATTCAATGGAAAGGGTTTACGCCATTCATCCCCTCAAATCTCATGTGTCAGAATTCCGCTAACATTCAAATTACGGAATCGGATAATGCTTACAGGTTGATTTACTCGGCAAAGATCCTGAGGGCAGCGTGAGCAAGATGTGCAGAGTGGATCCTAGGTTATTTGTTCCCTATAATGATCATAACATTGACATTGATTGTTGAATTGATTGCATTCCACTTTGAATTGTTGCGCTTACTGTCAACGTCTTACACGTCAAGGTTGCTGGAATAATGCACTCTCAGTTTTATTACAGTCAAACTTCAGGCATCAAATATTTTTCATTCGTCAGTTTAAACCGATTTATATGAACCAATTTCGCATTTCCATGCGCTTCTTCGATCACAATACCGTCGTATATTCCAGCACACACGAAATAATACATGAGGTTGAACTAGCTCTGTGAAGCGGACATCGAGGAATTTTTAAGATTATCAAAGAATAGACAATTATGCAAATTAAAGAAAGTAAATTGAAATCAATCGCTTGACCAATAAGGACGTATTTCGTAATATACATAAAAATATTATACATTTTATAAGAAGGTGTAAAAAGATTTCATCATAATTATTTTAGGTCTTAACTACAGCAAAGTCAGCTCTACTTGGATGGACACTACAATTCGTTAATTTAAGAGAAGGTTGTCAATTTCGACAGCATTTGCCTTTATTTTTTTGCGAAGAACACAGAGTCCAAGAAAAATGGAAGAGACTTCATGGCAAGTGTAAAATTTATTCATAGGTTTGGCAAATGCAAATATAAACTTGATATAATGAGATATACAGGTAAACCAGCTGGTTAGTCTTACGTAAATCAGGAGAAAAAAAAATAATTTTGCAAGACAATACTGAGTTATGATTCAATTGTAAAGATTTTCTTAAACCTCCAAATATTTGTTTTTGCTTATGCAAAAGCGGGAAAAATAGAGCGCAAGATTTGATCAATCAAAGAACCCCAAAACAGAGTGTAACCCTATACTTATTTCCTTAGCCTTTATGGTGACCGCTTGTCTCAATATTCGAATTTTTTAGATGTTTCGCAATATCTGAAGACCTAACGTGTTTTTTGAAGATCAGTTCGTGGAAGTTTTCTTCTACAATTTGGAGCTTTCTTCGTAGCGATATTGTAGCATAAAATTTGACCTCTTGATAATCAGGCAACCAAAATTTTATCCCCATATTACTTAGTAATATTTCGAGGATAGGGAATAGACTTTTTACGGCCAGCTGTAAGGCGAGCTCACCAAATTTCTCGTAATGCAAACCACGTGCGTAAAAGCCTACGTCGCAAGGTGCTAGCCTCGGCAGTACTACCATGAAGCAGGTTAAACGGGTTAACCGGTTCTGTTTAATGCAATACAAGCAATATTCATTTTCGTAACAAACAAACTATACAGCTGGCAAACTACATGTCGACAAGGTCTATCAGTCAACAGTACTTACTATTAATCATGAATTTCATTTCTTTGGATTTTTCTCTTGGTTCGCCTTATATTAGAACTACAACCAATGTTGGTCCATGACACGTCGGACGTGACGTCAACAGTATACTTACTTTAAACCATGCATTTCATTTCTTATGATTATTCTCTAGGTTCACCTTATATTAAAACTGCATTAAGTCCTTGACTTAGTTCATGACACGTCGGACTAGAACTGCATTAAGTCCTTGACTTAGTTCATGACACGTCGGACGTGACACGACAATCCATACCGACCTTGAGGCCCTCGTCGATGTCAGTGGAGCCGTCGGCCTGAAGCTCGTCAATGATCCTGACGGCGCGCTTCACGGCGCTCGCTGAGTGCCTGAAGGAGACGTGAGTGCGCGCCTTGTTGCTGAAGCTCACGATGCTGAACGCGTCCCCTTCGTTCAGCTCGTGTAGTATTTCACGCAAAGCTTCCTTCACCTGAGCAATATTTCGAAGAATGCTCAATGATTTTATTCATTTTTTATGTAATAATAGCTCGCTTAAATATTTAGAAGAATGCTCAATGGTTTTATTGATTTTTTATGTAATAATAGCTTGCTTAAATATTATCGAAGAATGCTCAATGGTTTTATTGATTTTCTTATGTAATAATAGCTCGCTTAAATATTAATTCTTTGCCAAAGTCAGTGCACGAACAATGCATATAAAATAGAGCGAAATTTGCTTGCTACATCTTCAGCCAACAAGACTTTCTCGTACATTAAATGCCTGGGCTTCAATATCTGTTTAGGGTAAATGTTGGCTCATGAATTGATGCGTGAATTGATCCCAATTTAAGTGCGCAGTTTTAGCAGGCTGACTACCAAAGCTACTCCATTAAAATCCTCAATGCATTCACCGGTATTATTCGGTATATGAAACAACCTTTATTTAAAACAGCACTCGATTTATTTTCCTTAACGAAATTTTCTCAAACGTCAGGAATTACAAAAAATCACATTTCATTTGATACGAACCTTCAGAAACTCAACTAAAACTTGTCATTATTGCCAATCAATGCCAAATATGCTCAATTTGAAGCTTTAAATAGCGACTCGATAGCAGTAGTTATGGACCGAATGACTTGAAATACCGCGGTAGAAAAGAAGCATGAAGTGTCTTGAATAGCGCAGTAGTGACGATTGCATTCATCGATAAAGTCCCGATACTCGCGTCGGTGATGGCATGCATGCCTTTCTAAAACCTAGTGAGCTGCAGGTCTCCAGTTTGAAGCTTCAATGCTGATAAATCTTAAAATTTTGTTTGGAAATAATACAATCGGTTCAAGAATGTATTAAAAGTAGTGAATATTTCAAAAAGATTAGTCCTAGATCAAGTTATATAACAATAAAAGAAATAAGACATTTTCCGTAAATTTAGATGAATGATTTTTTATAAATAGGTGCTAATTTCAATAGAAAACGGCATAGATTTAATGCTTTCATGACCTCAGGCCCATTTACCCCGGTCAAGCATTCTCGGCGAACACATGTTTTCAATCGTTTGTGAGCAATACATTGTTTGAAATATCACCGTTAAACGGTATTACCGGCGTTTCAGTGGCCGGTCGGCACGTGAAATGAAACACCGTGTCGCCGTTTTTATTCCAATCTAACATTATAAATCCGTACAACATCTGAAAAAAGTAGCCAAGCGTCAGTGAGACCGTTTTTTCGCCGCTTTTTCCAACAGTGTATTAAGGTCGGTGTAAACACTAGCCCACGCCAAAATAGGTATGCGGAACCCGGTAACGAACGTTAGCTGCCGAACCGTTATAGGTGAAAACTTGGCGAGTGTTCAAAAAATTCAGTGTTTGTGAATGGCGTATCTGCAGAGTTCGAGCGGCCGCTTCAAAACGGAGATATTTCAGTTATTTTAATTTAAGCCATCTTAGAAAATTATATACATCTTGGAAGTTGTAAGATACAATATATATATTTATGTATGCTTTATTATATTATCAAATGAGGTTAAATTTACTAATCTTTCATTTTTGGGGTTACATCTTTCAATGGTTGGGTTACATTTGATTGGTATTTACTTTAGTTACATGCATATCACTATTTAGTTTATAGTTCACATGCTTTGGTTGCATGTAAATTTGGGTAACAAATTGGAAAAGTTGGGGAGCCCCTGTCCTACACGAACGAGTTCTCTATGAGTATAGACAATGTCATAGCACAAACAACGCGATTTCTTTCTTTCAGGAATGACAATTCAAACTTACCGAGTTTTTTTCTCAGTTGCTATTTTCTCGTTTTCTAGTAATTTCGTAAATCTACACAGCGCATACAAAGTTTTGATAACGCGGGTGCCATGCAGGTAACTTTGCTCAATGTTCGAAAATAACTGAATCTTGTTTTCGATCTCATTTCAACGGTTAGAATGCTAGAAAACTTTTGAAAACAATGCTAGGCCGGTATAAATTGACCGTAAGATATTGAGACCCGGCAGCCTCATAGCAAGCAGGCTCAAATGAATTTTTTTAACACAGCGTTCCGCATATCAGCGAAGTTTTGACCTAGAAATTTGCCTTGTTATTCGTGAATTTTTTTTGTCCCCGATTATAGCCCCACGTGCGAAGTCTGCTCTAACGCTCATTTTACTTCCACTGCGCTGGCATTAATTAGAGTTCAGTCAGCGCTGAGGGCCACCTGAAATAGAATGTCCGGCTCATTGTTTAACAATATTCAAAGTTAGAATTTATTGAAATTTACCGAGTGATTAAGTGCTCAATGGAATTTAGCAATGAGTTTCGAGCATCAACTTATTGAAGTAAGAATAATAATAAATAAAGCAAGTTCCTCCAGCATCTCTGTCCCAATTTGGACATATATTTATGTGAATCATATTGAAGTTATTTTTGCTTTGAACATCACGGTGCTAGCCCATTATTCTTCTCTTAACGTAAACCAATCATTGGGGCACTTTTAAGTCATCTTGATCACTTATATTCAATATATTTTTACTAGAGGGATGAAATGCCTACAAGTACAGAGATGCACATATAATCTCCAATAGAGAAAATGTAAAGTTTAATTGGCCTAGAACGAGCCAATCGATTTGTCGGTAATAAAAATTAGGTAAGTTTTCAAAAGAACAAAAAAAGTTTATCTGGGGCGTCAGTATATTGGGAATTAATGGCTTTTGACTTCGTTAATTAATGTGTTGTAGAGATATTTAATCACTCTCGGACATCAGACACTACCAAGAACGAGGAAATTCAGAAGCTATTTTAAAATCGGTGGCCTTTGTCTTTTATCCGCTACACTTCTGATGGCGACGTGCATTTTTATCAACTCAGCGCGAGGCTCAAACATAAAATAACATACCATAGTGATCTCGGCGCTGAAGTGTAGGCCAGATGTGGCCTGCCGCCGATTCTTTTCCTTTTCGTGCCTTGTTCACATAAGATCTAAAATCGTGTCATTTGACCGGATCTTTTCATGACTGACGATAGTTTGAAGTAGCTACTCGACTTCCACCGAGTTCGATATGGTGCTAGGCAAGAAGCAATAGACGAAATAAAAGACTCACCTGGTCGAGCTTGGCGCCGTGCATGGAGTGCGAGGTGTCGATGACGAATGTGATGTGCTTGGGAGTGTAGGACATGTCCACTGGTGCGAAGTAGTGTACGAAGTAGCCTCCCTCGCACTGAACACACAACATTATACCACACCATTAACCCAAAGACAATCTCTCAACATTTAAATGCATGAAATTAATGTTAAATAATTAATTATTGTCAATGAATATTAATAACAATAATTGATATGTATGAAAAAATGTAAAAAATTTGTTGAGTTCAGAGGGGGCTTTATGAGCGTATAGCTTATAGGTACAGATGGGCGGCTAAAAAAAACCGTGGAATTACACGAGAAGCGCTCACGAAAATATGGTATTCTACTTATGGTTTCACAGAGAAATATTGACAACTTGTTTCCAACTTTTGTTTATCCCGTTATTTGCTCATAATTATATTCTACTGTAAAAATTCATTAAATTAGGAAAAAATGAAAATCATTGTCAAGCACATAACACAAAATGAAGTAACTTTAGTTTTTTGAACAATCTATAGATCTTGCTGATCAAATTCAATCGGCAACATCGTCACAACGGCAGACGGGTAAGTAAATGAAGAACCGAATGATATTATCAATGCAAATAAATCTTTCACGGATATTACTATGGAGCATTTAATGCTTTTAAAAATAACATTAGCCAATAATATTGATAGCCTTTCAATAATAGCCTCTTTCTTCACAAATTCTACATATTTTTGCATTAGTTAGTATTGAGAATCAGTCATTCGCACTGGTTAAATATTTCCTGCATCAACATACCCAGTGAAAATTTACAGTCGTGTCAGCTTCTGATTTGGAGTACCAGAAGCTGAGGCGACTCTAAATTTTGTTAGGGTAGTCCGACAAGCGATTACAACTCAGCCCTTCAGGTGAGCGAACCATCGACGAGTGATGCATTCGTTAAATTCGTTTAATTATCTTGCGCACATGACCAAACCATAGCATAGCATAGAATAGCGTAATGTAGCATAGCCTTGCATCATTGGTGTGGAAGAATAGGCCTGGTTAATTAGGCCAGTCGCTGATTCATGTACTCTTCGTGACTTGTTCACAGATCTAAAAACTGGCCTTTTGACCAGATCTTTTCAACTGACGTTAGTTTTGCATAATCACTGGACTTTTACCAGTTCCGTAGGGTGTTATGCATTTCAAGACTGAACATATGCTTTTGCATAGCATTGTCTAATTTATTCTTGCAAGCGTTCATACTCGGAGGGTCAAAAAATGCCACGATTTTACTCATCAAACGAAAAAATATTTTATTGTCGTGCGCCTTGAACTAGAACCAAACGCGTTGTAAGACTTGAGTTATTATTAGCGCTGAACAAGTGGAGCGTTGACCAAACGCTGTCCCGAACACTCGCAAGCATCCTGATTAATCTTAATAAAGTAATTACCAGACCGAATATACGCATCAGAGCCTGAGTCGAACAAGCTGCTGTAGATGAGTCAGATGAAGACATCGGAGGACTGAGGTAAGAGTAGGTCGCGGCTGGAACAGACAGGTCGTGTTACTATTATCTTGCCGTTTTAAAGAGGATAGAACAGCAAGAGCTTGCATAGCGCCGACCATTAGGTGTGACGTCACGGTTCCTCTTCTTTCCCCACAACCCCTCAAACCTCCTCCCCAGTCCTGCCTCCTCACACTAGGACTTTCTGATGCAGCGAAGCCCACGCACTTCTACGCAAGAGAGTGCAGTAAAAAAAATACCTGCAGACGCGACGCTCTGCGATGTGCGCTCACGTCTCAGTCCGTAGCAAGAGCGCACAAAGGCATCAGAGTTCGCCTCTTCAGTGCCGCCCACACATACAGTGCGTGGGGGTATAACGAATCTCTTCAAATTCTCGATGAAATTGGAAAAGCGAGACGATTTATTATGCTTTTCAATACCAACGTAGCAAAACGAGGACCTTTAGCTGACTCGTGTAGGAAGTTTGATCAATTTTAGCAAGTAATGAGATGGTTTGAAATACGGGTATATATAGATTCTGATAATTAATCATTAACATTTGGTAATCTGTGATTAAAAACACGTTTAATCGTGTACTGCGGACCAGCTATTTCAGCTAGTTGCACATTTCTGCCCTATATTATTGAAAAATTTTAATTTTTTTTTGCTCAAATTCGATCAGAAAAGGAGCAACATTTTCTGGTAGACCAGCACCGAGTGCTCTGTTGCATGACGTCATACTGGACGACGAGCACCCTCTTGACGTCGTACTGCACGACGAGCTGCTAGCTGACGTACCTGTACGTCACCAGCGTCAAGTGCCCTCTTGACGTCGTACTGCACGACGAGTTGGCCGCTGAGGCCGCCGTTCACATGCAGCAGGTCAGGCTCAGGGTCGAACTGCAGGCGCGCCGTCTGGCTGCCCTCGCGCCACTCGCTCACTGCGTGGCAGGCAGTACGGCCGAGTCAGCAATGAACAATCTTGTAAAATAATACGCTTAAGCAAAGAAGGAATCATTTTCAAGTGAATTTCACATAAAAATAATCAACCCTATTAATATAGATAGTCTTCAGCATCGAGTCACTGCATGGCAGGCAGTACGGCCGAGTCAGCAATGAACTATCTTCTAAAATAATACGCTTAAGCAATGATGGAATCATTTTCTGGTGAATTTCACATAGAAATAATCAACCCTATTAATATAGATAGTCTTCAGCATCGAGTCACTGAATGGAAGGCAGTACGGCCCAGTCAGCCATGAACAATCTTCTAAAATAATTCACTGAAGCAATGAACGAATCACTTTCTGGTGATTTTCACATGAAAAGAACGACGAGCTTCAGAAGAAAATAGAAAATAATCAGCTCAATCCGATATAAATTAGTCTTCAGCATCGAGTTACTGAGATAGTGACGGTATAATCAGGGTGAGAAAATATGAATGATATTCGAGAGCGGATGACAAGCTTGATGTGAGCATGAGAATCTCATGAATAAAATTTGGTTTAATGGAAAATTACTTTTGAGGCAAACTTATTAGCTTCAGACGGATATTCTCCACAATAAAAGGATTATCTCAATTATAGACTAAAAAGCACAAATAATTAACAAATAATCATTCACCTCAGACCAGGAGGGTGGCGTGAGAAAAGAGAAGGAAAGCGTCGCCAGATTATCTTGTGCAGGGAGAAAATTCCATCGTGACGAGGAAAATAATTCACCGTAGTTCATTCCCGCCATTAAAGTTCGCGTACCTTTAGAGTTACTCGAGGTCGGGAAGCACTGCACTGATGGAAAATGAGCTGTTGGCCTCACAGAGTTGGTAATACGAAGAGTGGCTCCCAGTAAACAGAAAGCCTGGCACCGCGCGTCCAAACTTGCGGGATGGCTTTGAATCTAAGCTCGCTGATGTCAGGCGTTCATACCTGCGCTGCTGAATCGCTAGCCCCCAGGGATAGCTTTAACTCTGAGCTCGCTGATGTCAGGCGTTCATACCTGCGCTGCTGAATCGCTAGCCCCCAGGGATAGCTTTAACTCTGAGCTCGCTGATGTCAGGCGACCATACCTGCGCTGCGGAACTGCTCGCCGCCTGGGATGGATTTAACTCTGAGCTCGCTGATGTCGCGCGTCTCGTGGATGGTGAGCTCGACCAGAAGATCTTTCACGGGGTAGTTGGGGTGCACGTTGAGCACGTGGCTGTACACGCTCAGGCGCCGCGTCAGAAGCTCCTGTATGCACACGTTATTTCGCTAACCCTAATAAAATTTAGAGTCGCCCCAGCTTCTGGTAATCCAAATCAGAAGCTACCGCGTCTGTAAATTCTTACTGGGAAGCACTTACAGCAACCCGAGCAATGAGCTCGCCATATAGCTTGCTGTAAAATGATACTATTCCCTATCTGCTCAACTAGCTACATTTTACATGGAATACCTCGCACGACAAACTCAATCTGAAAAATAATTACTTCCTGGCGACTCTCACGACATATTGCAAAATAAATTAATAAAAGCGCGGGCAATTCCTTCAAGTATCTACCATAATTCTTCACTTATTCAATTAATTCATCTTAACTTCTATTACTTTAAAATTTAACCCCAAAAATGAGATAGAATGCATGTTTTTCAGAACCAAACCCCGTAATCAGTACGCACCTCGTAAGTCAAGTAGAAAACAACTTGATCGAGACCAGCCACGCTGACGTCAATACGAAACCTGGTCGTGTCTCGTTCCCTGAAAAGATTAAAATGTCCTTTGATTAAAAGAACACGCAACACATCACATAAACTAATAGAACAATTCTACCCTTTTTGCAATAATTAATTCTCTGACACTTACGCTGGATAATGGACAGGACGATGGTCCACAGGCGTGGACGAGGGAAGCATTTTTTCAGTTCCAATCTATTCTCCTGAATAATAGAATGCTTTCCTTCATTCTCTGATCTTGCTTCACAATCGACCAAATATAGCGTGAGTAGGCGGCCTCCAACCAGAAAATGTAGGCGCAAGACTCCCAAATATAAGTGAATTTACTAATTAATACAAAAGAACAATGCACGAATTGATTCCATCCTGCGACGTGATGCATACGTATAGTTTGTCGTTGACGATAACATGTGCTTATGAAATTATATTCCATTTAGTAAAATAATAATCGGAATAATTATAACCATAATCTGAAGACCGTTTCTAAAGAAAATCTGCATAACATTTTATTTCTACTGAGCACCAATTTTATTATTCACTATTAAGATGCATAGGAGGCATGGTCGGCCTGTGTCCTTAATTGAAGGTCAACTGCACGAAAACTGAATTGGAGGCCGCGAGCAAATAGGATTAGCCTCAAGGGGAGGGGGAGGGGTGGCGTCTTGGTAGTGTGGGAACTTGGGTATACTTCTGGTATGTTGTGTACGCTTCTGGTATGTTGTGTACGCTTCTGGTATGTTGTGTATGCTTCTGGTATGTTGGGTATGCTTCTGGTATGTTGTGTACGCTTCTGGTATGTTGTGTACGCCGTTTTATTTCCGATTCTTTCATCTACCAGTAGAAACAAATGAACGAATACAACTAATGTTAAAAAGAACTGTGTCCCTCGATGAACTTTTAGCATATGGCCCCATGTCAATTGAAGTGTAGTTCTGCTCTAGCAATGCAGTTAAGTGCCCTTCCTACGTTGAAGTGCCCTTCCTACATGCCCGGACTTGGTTGCTCCTATGACTCTGTCTTTCTGAGCTTCATGACGGCATGACCCTTCCCTACACCTCGAACTCGACGTGCATGTCTCATTGTACTATATAGTTGCACTAACCCTATTCACGATTTCGACCACCTTTGTTCTCATCAAGTCATCCGCCTTCATCATCTCTCAAGCCGCCCCATCATACAACCTGGCATCTCCACACCACACAGACATACAGAGAATTATAGGTACTAAGAAAACCGTCCTCAGATTTCCAACTAGCCGACCCTGTTTATGTAACGACTCGGCTGCTGGATTTTACGCCGTAATATATTGACTAATTTAGTGTTTTGCGGTAGATCGCCCGCTGCCAAATTGTCTATTTCTTGAAAATTGCCAAGGTCGAAGAAAACTTGTGCTACTTGAGCGTTAGCTGGCATGCTGGACTGTTCAGGAATGTTCATTAGTCATACATAAATCACATGATCTGTGTCGGCCCAAGGCGACTGTCATCATCCTACTTCATCGCATTTTGAACGAATTGCATTAGTTAAAACATTATTTGTTCGAGATCAAGAATATTTCGATAACATGAATTCTTTAACCTGTAAAATATAAGGGGTAAGTGCCAGTCATTAACCGTACGACAGTGATGTATCATCTAAATATAAATTGTGTCCTCATATTTTGAAGATTGAACGCTTCACTTGCATATTAGGCAGGCTGGAAGAAATGAACTTTATTGGCGAGCTAATTGGAACACTGATAATTTAGACGTCATAAAGTGTAGTAGTAGTAGTAGTAGTGCAAAAAAACCCTTATAGCAACATTGAGGAACTGTTGAAGTCAGTCATGTCAATGATTGTCTACACTCTAGGAAATAAACATTAGAATATGACAGTTGTACACGAAATAATTACCAGGAGTTCATTTCAAGTAACTTGGCGCTTAACCAACTTGTCATCCGGATCTGTCAGAAGAAAATGAACAAAACTTAATGTGACCGCGACGGAAACTTCCTAAGCGGTGTTGCTAAGTTCGAGGAAAAATTTAATTTTATAGAACAATGAATTTCTTAATTAGATAATCTACAAATATACCCTCCAAACGAAACTTTTTTTTGTTTCCGTTGCTATGTGATTGTGCATAATTGGTTTCGGTGAATAATTTCGATATTCCAGACCGCTAACTAATTCTTCATCCGTTCAGCGAGTGCACTTCAGCATTGTCTTGCGTGAGCTACCGTCAATCATTTAAATATATTTCGACTGTGACGTACGCCATATGTTGTACAAACTGCGTGTCCCAAGCTACGACGTGCGCCTTATCTGGTACACGCTTTAAAAATGTAACTTTATAAAAAAAGGTCCAGTAAAATATTACCCATATCATCAGCTTGTGAAAAATTTTATAGACTATTGCCAAAAATTCTTCATAAGCATGTTTCGATGTGGGACAATTAAATCAGAAGAAAATTACTTGTCATACCCAAGCACAAACTAATCAGTTGGCATAAAAAATGAAAAAGCGTGAAATAACAGATGTTATCCTATTCCAATGACGAAAAAAGTTTTACCAGCTGTAATATGGATTACCAAAGTGGGAAAATAGGTGCTGGCCAACGGGAAGTTGCCCAAGCTCATGGTGAATGCCGCATTGAAAAGCAAGATACGCCGTGAAACGAATTTCCAGCACAGGGATGGCAATGGCTAGTCACTTTTGTTTCGCTGCAGCACTACCATGCTTTTTAGTAATAATGTTGCAACAGGACCCATAGTAGTAGCTCGTCATGAACTTAGGCCCCTCCGTTTCAAGTATATTACCTACTCTGGAATGCAGACTTCTGATATCGGCGCGATCTGGTCATCGAATCTTCTCTTCGCGTGTGTGTTCTATCACGAGAGACGATTCATTCAGTAATATTTAACGCATCCAGCCATTTCAATTACAGCCATTTACTACTACAGCCATTTTTGCTAAAAAACTTGAATAGTTTTCGGTACCACTTCATGATTGGTCTTGATGCAGTATTGCAAGATGTCATCTGATGTGATTTATAAACTCCCCTTTTACCAGTATTGTAGTCCTGAATGTTCTGAGCTTGAGTATCGCAGTAATATTTCGTTTCTATTTGCCCAGAAAACTAGATTATTTCAAGCGTCAATACTTATGTAATGCATATTTTTGTTGCAGTCATAAAGCAAATGCCATGTACCTCGTATGGCCCAGCCTGCCTAGAGAGATAACAGTTTCCGTTCTAGGCGACGTGTACCAATAAAGTCTCTAAGTCTGTCAGAATCTTGTGATGCTCACTTAGACAAGAACGGCGCACTAACTCCTATTTCGCTGGTATGTGTATATCTTTATTCATTCAAGTTTGAACGAGACGCATTACTGGAATACAGGCTATTTGGCAGTCGCAGTAAAAGTGTTAAATTATTATGTAGGTAGGTAATTTTGCAGTGTTTTTCACGATATTTCAAAATTTCATAAACGTATCCTAAGGTCCACGGGCAGATAGCAAGGAGGCAGCTGCCTACTGTAGCATAGGTTAGACAGCTATTATATAGTGCTGCATTTCAGTATCCCGCAACAAGAAGCCTAGTCGATGAAATCAGACGAAAGTGTTCACAAAGCCAATGAAATGGATAGACCCTGGTTGATAGACTGCAAGTCCCCCACACATTTTGTAGCAATACTTGGCCAATTATATACGATTTTCAGTCCCAACAAGGTTTTTAATTCACTTTTCGTATGAAGCTTGGCAGATTTATTCTAAGACACCGTATGATTCTATTTTGCACGGTACATTATATTCTATAAATAAAAGTACTCAAAACTTCCAAAAATCATTCGTATAAGTTTAAACGAACTTTAGGGTGAAAACCCGAACACCTTTCGTTCCACATCATGAAGCATAAAATGTATTTAATATCAATACGAATATTGATATCATTCATATCAACAACGACACCGAACGAAACCCTAATGAAGGGCCTGACCCTCAAGCATAAAGTATCATCGACCTCCAGGCCGCTCGTTCAAATAAATTCCTGCTAACCACACTAACATAACTTTCTCACTGCAAAGCACCAAAAGCCTAATGCATAAGATACGCAGAGAACCAATAATTAGCAAACCAAATCGAGACACAATGAAAGCCGACATATAGCATGCTCGGACATTAGATCCCAATCCGACTCAATATTTTAAACTAAAACTAGAGCTTAAATAAGGGGATAGTCAGAGAAAGTAACCGAAAATATTTTCTATCGCAAAACAATTCGATTGTCTCCGTCAAGACAAGGTTTTTACTAAAATTGTATTCAGACGCCTGGTCAATAACTAACCACAAGTCATAATTATTACAGCAATAAGTATCTCGAAACCTCTACAGTCTTCCCTTAACTCACATTACACAATGCAAACAACAAACCAAATTAGCAATTACCTGCTGCCATCGTCTCATATTCGTTAACTAAGTTTTGGTTCACACCACACTGCCGAGCACGCGCTAGACACGGCCCAGTCCAACATTCTTCAATGCATAGAAGCATTCACACCAGCCGTGGAAGGCACCTGCCATGCCAGCCACGATCAAGGCAAGGGATATTTTGACCGGGACGCGACTGCAGCGTTACCAACTATTTTTTTTGCCGAACATAATAGAATGTCATTTAAACCTATTAGATTTTAACAAGCATACCAGAAAAAGAACAGCCATACCAGACTCCACCTTAACATCCATGTATTTACTTTCACAAATCTGGTATGAAAATATACCAGTTGGCAGCGCTGAACTGTGACTGACTGGCATGACACGTGATACGAAAGTAACTGTAATGAGGACGCCCGTGACCGGACTGAACATGTGCATGCACCAGTCATGGAACGGGCCGTGACTGACACGTGTCCAGCAGTGAGCTTACCTTATGATGAGTTTAGGACTACCTACTTAGTCCATGGTCACGCTAATGCGCCGCCTAACTGCCCAGCAGTCTGGTGTGAACCTGTTGTGGAGCTTCCAAAGGAACAAGCGTTCCCCGCCACATTGTACGGGATCATTCTTCATCCAATATTTCAATAAACCAACGCTTTACTAAACCAAAGATTTTCAATAAATAAACAGTCAAAAGCAAATATAATTAATAAAGAATAAATAGAAACAAAACGAGCCTAACACCTAAAAACCTAGCCCGAATCCTAGTCGTGCTTTTCAATAACTTCCAATTCACTTCGCAAGTCCAATAATAACTCTCTAAACACCTAACTAGAGAATATCAATAAATAATAAACAAATTAGCACGCACAAATAATCAATAACACGAAACAATTCACTTTAAAATTGATCACAAATATAATCACAGAGCTAGCGATTAACGCACTTCCACGGCCAAAAACACTAGACACAATGATAGACAACTTGACATTTGACAAAACTTCCTACTGCTGGAGGTCACAGCTAAGGAGATTGAAAACTGAAAATGGAAAACCAAAATCCTAAACCTAATACATTGCAACTTAAAAACTATATGTACAGCAATGAATCAATTTCCTATACAAACCAAGCCTAATACGACAACGCTGCGAAATACGAGTTTATTAATCTTAAATAATCTCTAAATAATGTCTCATCAGTACTCATATAGTGGTCACAAGTTTAAGACCCAGAAAATTGAAACATAGAATAAAGAATACGCATTTTTTGACACAAATGTATTACCATCAGATGACCCAGATCTTAGCCTCACTAGATTTTGTGTCGCGGTAACTTTAGCCCCCGCGTTGCGTGTTTTTTTTCCACGGAGTCCTCATTTTCAAGATCAGCTCGCACCTCAAGGCTATGCAATTGAAAACCCGAAACCTGCCAACGCATGTAGCAGCTCCTAGCCGCTCAATATTATTCCTCAATATTTCGACTGATACATTAATATTGAGCGCCTAGGGTCTGCTTATGGAGCGCATGACACGGAGTGGGGTATTGGTTTCAGGTAGCAAATCAGTGATTTTCCAGACACGGGAAATCGTAAATTGATAGCAGATGTTAAATGTTCGTACTGTCCGTTGGTTTTTATTGGTTACACACAATTTTGTCAGAGGTTATATTAAAATCACCCGTGAAAATAAATTTCGAAATAAAAGTATGTTTCAGAGAAGGCAATGATAAGCCAAAGTAAACATACTGACATTGGTATAGGAAGCTTGGACAACTAGCAATCTAACTTCGGGTGATGTCATACACAACAGCAGCCTTCCCTCACCTCTGGTGGACGATGGCCGCGTTGGTGCCGCTGTTCTTGGCTTTCTGGTACTGCAGCTTGGCTTCCTCGCGCTCCTTGACGATGCTGCTGTAGTTGCGGCCACCAGCCTCTCTGTGAACCGAGAGAGGCGATGCAATTAGTTACGGGACTCTGTTGGCTGCTTGGGATTAGAATATACGTACATGGCAGAAAATTAGATCGTTGGTACCAATGAAATTCAAAGATAGATTAGCAAAAACTGTTAATTGAAAATACATGTAAGTTTCATTCGTTTTTCCGAACAAGCTGAAATATTATGGTAAGAGAAAAAATGCGCTATAAAAGCCAGTTCTACGATAAGCTCATACGTCGTTTTTTATGGCGTATCTGCGCACGTTTGAGATAAAATTTAAAGGTAAGTCAAGATATTTAATTGCAGAAAACTGACGCAAAAATTGTTTTGTTTGTGGGTGGGTTTGGCATTTGATAAATTTCAAATTGAGCTTCATGAACGCGATTACCGACTGCAAAAGACTACTTAAACTTCTATTTCAATGCCTTCCGGTAATCTCTTCTATTACGAACCTCTTGACAACTCAAATCGCTTTGTATATGGTAGTCAAGAAGTTAAAATTCCGGATATCGATGCTCAATTCAAAGATATTTCAGTACTGCTCGCGAACAGAGGGATCAACAAAGTTACATCGCCTTATAGCAAACCTCTCCCGCCGCATTCCTTAAACAGGCAATCCCTCCCGTGGGGGGTACTCTAGAACAAGAAATAAACTCTTACCAGCACTGCTAACACCAAACGGCGAGTGACTTGCTTCCGTTGCCACTTGGAATCTTAACCTCGTCGACGTATAAAACGTACTGGAACTTATAGCAGAGCGCTCCTAGAAGTAGAGGCATGCTCATACCACCACAATAGGTTCAGATCACTGGTTATTTAGAATTATCAGACTTTATTTATAGTATTATCCCCCGTTGGTTATGATTAGATCCATTTAACTACTGAGTGAAGTCAATTAAATTTATTCTGATAAAATAAATGTGTTTTCAACGGAGCACTGCGACGTTCCCGACGAGCTGAGGCGAGGGACTGTCGTCGCCGCTACGGGACGCTGGTGCCGCACTTAGTTCTCGTAAATACAAACTTCAATTATATAAATTTGAAATGTTCAAGATTCACTCGTTTTTAGCGAATTTTCTCATTTATGGAAAAAATGCACTATTGTGCTCGCTATGTCCGTCCGTCCGTCTGTCTGTCTGTCTGTCCGTCCGTCCGTCCGTCCGTCTGGCCGTGACCTCAAGTTTTCGTCGACGAGAAAATGCGCTCTCTGTCACTCACTGCAGTGAGTACTGAGTTACATTTTTCTGAATCTCCCCGTTGGTCCCGTTTTAGAGCGACCACACTTTCCATCAAATTCGTGGCTTGGCCGAGCGTTTGATTCTGCGTTGAAGCCTCACATGAGCCTCCCCATGCATATTACGACCTCTTGCAGACTAGCTACGAGCCTACGACTTCCAAATGAGTGTCAGCAATGGTCCTGTCACTTGGGTTGAATAGCTTGCTCCGAACGAGTCAGTGCCACCCAGCCGAGTTTACTTTCTTAAGCAATTTTATATGCCACAATAAGCCTGTCACATGTTACCTTTTTATCTAGTGTAGTCTTCATTGACAGCTGAAGTTCCTCAGTAACTAATTTCTTCGTTCCGTAAATTTTCATGCAAAGTGCATCCTGTTTAATTATGTTTGTCGCCAGCAGGAATTTCGTAGCCCGTCTTCACCCTCAATTTCGGCTTAGGGCCTTGCTTGCATAGACAGGCTAAGAAATTTTACTTCACAAAATGCCTTAGTTTTCAAAAACTCTAGAAAACATTTGGCCTTTGGAATGAGTTTGGATACACTTGAATAGTGAACACTATTCTGAATTATGGGCGTGGGCGTAATGTACTTCTCATATCACATCACCTCCTTGAGACTTAGTTTTAAAGCTCGGGAAAATCCATAACACGTTATGATTGCCGAGCATGTGCTCCAGCTCATAAAAAAAAACTTCTTAACAACTTCTTACAATTTCTTTGCCTCAACTGCTTATGTGAAGAAAAAACCAGCGGCCATTGTTGTGTTATCTCCTGCGTGCATATTGTGGTGAGGCTTTAAGGCTCTGCCAGATGGTGTGGGCCAAGACCCGTCCCCAGGCGGTGTGGGCCAGGACCCGTCCACAGCAGGTGGAGCCCAGAACCGTGCATCAAAATCACACACGTTCAGCACGGAGACGTACACACACACACACTCACGCTCACGTTCACCACGAAGGTGTACACACACACAACCACGCCTACGTTCAGTGCGGAGGCGTACACACACACACGTTCAGCACGGATGTGTACTCACACCCGCGGTCCACAACTCAAAGGAAAGTTTGGAGCTCATTGCTCGCCGGCGCGACGTGACCGACCGACTGACAGGGAGCGTCGCAGCGTCTCGGTCGTATTGCTTTCAGGCATAAATGCATTATAAATCTTCGCAGACGACTCCATAACAAAAATTCCCAGACTAATCCATTATGAATATTTGCAAACGACTCAAAAGTGTCGGAAATAGAAAATCTTGAAATTCAGCTTCAGCCAAAAATTATAAATGCTAAATGAGAAACACTTATGTCGGTAAGCGACAACTTAAAATCGCTCATGTACATCGTTTTTGTTTCATAATTCGTCGTATTCAAATTTAAAAGATGTAGCCGATATACTCAAAATTAAATGCAAGCGAACTCATACGACGGCAACTGAGCAATTCCATTAACAGTACACGCATTAGAAATATTAGGCTTGCGTAGCAACATTGTACCCTTAGCAAACATGAATTGTACATTCGACTGTGGCAATAATGAATTTCGAAACTCAATTATTTAGGAATATATATAAAGTCATTAATCAATAACGTAATTCATGCTGAAAACTTGCATTGCAAGGCATGGTGAACATTTTTAGTGCTCGCTCCGTGCTGACTCCTTTATATTGTAATGCGCGCAGCATGAATGCACCATATAGGAATGCGACAAGCATGAATGAACCATTGGAATGCTCACAGCATGAATGAACCACTGGAAAGCATACAGAATGAATGCATCATTGAGATGCATGCAGCATAAATGCATCATTGAATTGTACGTATCGTGAATGAACCACTGCAATACATCTATCATGAATTAACCTGTGGGGTGCGACTTTTGTATATCATGGTGCGCGGATTGCTGTGACGTTCAAATGACAACGACGCAACTGGAAATATATTATTGGTTTACTTCTTACGTTTATTGTGAGTTGGGATCCATAGTTGATGTAGTCAGTAACGTTTAACGGCAGTTGAATAGAACGACTCAATGTTAGGATGTTTAAAAATGGATAAATTTGAGTAACACAAGAACACAAGCAGAAAAATCTAACGCGAGATCCCCCCACTCATTTTAATAAGCCTAACGCGAGACACCACTCCTATTTAATCTCACAAATCATAGTTCCAAACTCACGTCACACGCAAATCATATTTTCCAACTTGCGTCACGCGCAAATCACATTGCAGATTGAAACTTCGATTTTGTCCCACCGCATTAGGTGATCAAGCATACGACATCAACAAAAGCCACAAAAATTGGCAAGGTCCTTTTAAGCACCTGCCGAATCTCAATCCGAAGTTGAATAAATTTGAGAAAAGTTATGTTTCTGCCTTCGAAACGTTTGTAATTCTGCTCGTGGTTGAAAATTTACAAAATATTTGCTTGTGCAAATAAATTGTACACAATGTGGAGAATTACTTAGAAACGTCAAATGGAATTTTGTTGAGAACCGCCTGAAAAGCATTACCGTATTGGCTTAGCCATTCCGAAAACAGGACTTTCATTATCCGGCACGTTTTGTTCGTAACTAGATTAAAACTCCATAACCAGGCCAGTTTTTATTAAGTAGTAACTTGAGCAAAATTGTATGAACTGCATAGATTTAGGATTATGAGGCCAATATCGCTACAAAGGTTTATACCTTTTTATCTAATAAATACAACTCCAGACTGTAAATAAAATCAGTTTCTTGCGCATTAGCGCGGAACCGACTAGCTGACCAAAAAGATACATAAAAAATAAATAATATAAAATATTATATCTAAAATCAAAAAGTTATTGGGTAGCCTCTAGAGAAAACGCGTACGTTCATTAATAAATGGATGCATATTATAATTATATTATATAAATATAATACAAAATATATATAGAGATAATGAATAATAATAGCGAAAGTTTGGAACCAACTGACTGACCAAAGATGATACTTTTATAGTCACAAACTTCACCATAGCACAGGTCGAGAAAACAGGTCACCCGCTTCAAATAAGGTATAAAAAATGACTTGCGTTCTCACGGATGAACACATAATTTCTCACGAAAATTTTATAAATTGAAGTCTGTATTAATTTAGACAATCTATCATGTAAGCGACACGATGGCCACAACAACGACATAGTATCCCTTAACATTAATATGTTATAAAGTATCGAGCCATAACTCACATTGTAAGGTTAGTGATGAATGCAGCCTGTGGCAGCAGCGAGCTGAAGGTGGCATGCGTGGCGTGGGCCAAGGTATTGCGTAGTCTACACGTGACGGTGGTGACGGCGTAGCGCGAGATCACCACGCTCTGGATCCTGTAGGCCTGGATTTCTAGCCCGTTGAGCCCGCTTACTGGCGCTGTGTTCTCCTGTGAAGTGGAAATTAAAGCATAATTATTATATAAGAATTTAACCATGCTTCGAGACCTGAATGTGCTTGACAATCCTGTTATGTGGACCAAGACAATGGAGATGGCGTGTGAACATTTCATGGACGTGTCATTTTCATGGACACAAATGAGCCCAGCGGCTGCACTATCCAAGGATCTGTCCTTTGGTATAATGAATTCCTGCCTGATAAAGGTTAATTCATGAATTTTATGAAAAAATTTAAATGATTTTCCCGCTAAACGGTAATATAACGGATACTAAAAGACATATCATATTGTGAATTTACAGTTATTCGCTATACCGAAAGATAAGGTGAATTCCTTATTCTTGCTTGCGTTCCACTACATGAGATCATTATCATTACGTTTTTTGTAAAACTCATTCCATGTCCTACATTTTCCTTCATCTTATGCTCTTCTGCGTATTTGGAGTAACAAGATCGATATTGTAACTATTCGTCCCGGCGAAATCTGTTTTATTGGAAGTGCATTTCAGCCGAGATTCTTCCAAAATATTATGAGATACTTATAAACTGTGATATGATAACCACCTAATGACGACTCAAAGACTAGAATTTCCATCATTCTCGACAAAAAACACAGCGGTCCGACAATCGAGCGCAACACTCAACGCCCGAATGTCCATCGAACCCTAACGACTCCCGTGCCACCCTCATGACAACAGGGATGGCAAGGCTTCAATTCCAAGAGCTAAAAGTATAGCCTAATGCTAAACTTAAGCATAAATTTGGCGCTTATATATGGAACTGAAATAAAAGTTCCACTACGCTACAATCAAAAAACGATCGGTCATAAGACAATGTGTTGCTAGCTGTTTCATTGAGCGTTCTGCGCTATTCGTCTAATCAATGCATGGTGAGTGCAACCACTTGGACACTGCGGTGCGCGTGATCGAAACTAATGCATGGCTAATGGTGTACGCGATCTTTGGTATGCAAACCTAGTTAATAGTTAGTTGATTAATGGTACGCAATCCCTGCAGTCAGTCGACTACTGTTACGCAAATCTTTTTAATATTAATCTAAATTGGCGAATGTAATCTGGTCTTGAATGTAGGTAGCTAGGTCTAATTGTCAAAAAATATAAATAAAATAAATCAGGAAAATCTGTGCACCGAAATCGAAAAAGCGTTTGCGTATATCTATTTATAATAGATATGCATTCCTTCATGAGTATTATTAATTTTGTGCAAAATTTAAGAGAAAATTAACATTGGCCATTGGCCGCAACAATCTACGGTCATCGAAGTTATAGCGAAAATCGGCATTGGATGTAAATAAACGAAACGAAATAATCGAATTGATTATTTCTGTGAGTTATCATCAGTGAGACGAAGGACGCTCTTCAATCTATGAAAGCAAAGTAAAAAATACGCAATTACGAAATACAACGTCAACACGGAACGTTGACATCTACGCTCCATTCATGTGAGAGATTTTAAAAATATCATAGTGCTTCATCCTGGATCGAAAATTTGGGAATCCTTGTATATTTTTAAACTGTAACATTCATTGAATAAATACCCATAATTCTAATTGATAAATACTGATTTCAATTTCAACCTTGAAAATTTAGTCTAGCTAATTGAAACTATAGACGTATTATTAAGACCCTAACTGACAATGCAGATGGTCTCTAAAGCGCGTTCTTTAGGGAGATGTTGAATTTGTATGTAAAATTTTTAGTACTGAATTTTTGTTCCATGAAATTTAATTGAATTGTTATACGTTCTTCTCGTGTGATTTGCGATTTGAGGATTGATTTGACTTTAAATTTTTAGTCAACAAGAGACAGATTTTTGAACGCGCCCTGATCATACGATGACTTTGACGTACATCAAAAGAAACCAAACGCGGAACTTGGCTTTTTTGGCTTACGATTTTTTTACAATTTTTCAAACAAATATCAATCCTTTTCATGACATCAGGTTTTCATGACATTTTTCATCAATCCTTTTCATGATTTTTTTCAATCCTTTTCATAACATTTTTCAATCCTTTTCATGACATCAGGTCTTGTATTTATCAACTTTTTAATCTGATTGAACGGGTTCAGCTAGTGGCCTTTAAACCCTCATTATGAACACAAAAAGATCGTGACGCTAGTGTATCCCACCGGCGAGGCTTTCTGCTGCCGTGAAAGCGATTGTAACGCTTGTCGCCAGCAGCTGCTGCACGCCACGACTGTTCGTATATAATCCCAGCCATGGTCCAGGGGCCATACTTTCAAAACTCGCTAAGTGCTTACACTATATTTTCTTGTCTATGATTGGTACAATTTGCTTGAAAGGCCGTCAATGATTGGCAGATGAACTTACGATCTCTTAACTTTTTTTGAAAGTATGGGCCCAGGCCATTCCCTGCACCAGCTCCGCAACAGCGACGAGTCTGGCAATCATTGACGACTGAAACTCACACGGCGCCGGACCTTTTCTATGGTGAATTTTAGCCACACGCCACGCCGATATTATTGACCACAGTTGACGGAATCATTGTAATGGAGTGAGAAGCGGTGAATACGGAGGGTCAATCGGAAATGTTTAGCGTTTTAAGACTCAAGCACCGCATTTAGAGAGTGCGTCCTTCATGAACCGGAAGATTGCACATCGATGCTCATAAATGCGTCAAGAAGCCAGGTAAAAAATTTCTCGGGGTTGGCTGAGTAATGGCCCTCGTGTAATAATAGAAAATATTTGAGCATAAGATCATGAGAATTGCCAAAATAGAGAAATGGTAATTAATAATCACTAAAATTCACGAGACAAGTTTTTCAAACTTATCTTTCACCTCAAGGTATTATAAATAAACCGGAATCACTGCAGTTTTCCAAATATTTACTTCATTCATTTATAACTCGGAGAGAAATAAGTGAGTATGAACTGAAAGTAATATAAAAGCCGCGTGGTTCATAGCCATCAACTGCAAATGCCAAGGATTTGTGCCTCGACAGCCAAATCTGCCATCGTATTTGGGACAACAGCCGAGGCAGCGTCTAATAAATGTCGATTTGCATTTTATTGACGATTCAATAATTCTGCTCGGTTTGTTTGCATTGTTCGTTTCATCCATAAACTTTTATTTTACGAAAGAATACTTACGCCGAACAATGTAAACCTGCAACAAATTTTCACTTTTCAACATGATATCGCGACAATCCGAGTCTATTATAATACTCGGATTTTTTAACAGAATCGTATCGAATCGCTCATATATTTCGTGTACACAATTTGGTTGACTCGATGTTAGTTGTAAAAAATTTAAGTGCATTGTAAACACAACACACTGGGAACTCAGCTCAGTTTTCATTAACGAATGATACTTGTTAGAATTTGCGGTTTAGCGCCTTCCTTGCGTCTAAGCTGGTCGCGGATCGCACTATACGAGTACGGTAAGAGTAGCTAGGAAGCATTGCTCATATTTAGTACCCGAGTCATGAGTAATATAAAGCTTTCACAGTTGTTGATTCAGCATATCTGTTTTTACAGATATTCAGAGAAATGATTAAAACTTTAAAAAGCTGAGGGCTTCCGGAGGACCGTATGTTTGATGGTCGAGTGTCAGGTGTTGGTGTAAAACTAACTGCCCAGAATGATGGATGCTGCACCAGGTTTTGCCTCAAGAGTGTCCTATCGTCCAGGGTCATACTTTCAAAACTCGCTAAGCGAACGTAAGAACTTACGCTCTATTTTCTTGTCTATGATTGGTGGATTTTGCTTGAAAGGCCGTCAATGATTGGCGGATGAACTTACAATTTCTTAACTTTTTTTGAAAGTATAGGCCCAGCACAGCACAAGTCTGGGAAGCCAAGTTAAGGTCCAAGTTGCTGGAAGAGACCGTCGACTCTAAGTCAATTTGTTCGAGAGGATCGCCTAATCTCGGCTTCTAAATCTACGGAGAGTTAATCAAACATCTGAAGAACCCAGCCTCCAGAACATCTGTTCGTTGAGTTGATGTAGCAGAAATGTGCACTTTAACAACGGTGACGAAATAAAATCTCGGTTTAGAAGACAACCTTTAAAATACGTTTAAAGTGCGGCAAAAAACATCAAAATTAGTCCTTCGAGCAGTGTATAATGGGATTTTCTCTAAAACAGTATTGCATACCTAACTCAAGACCTTTGGCAGTGTTCAAGTTTGTAACAGTAATTCAATCAGACTTATTTTCCACTATCGCCTTCTGAGGACCTGTTGATTTCGCAAGGCGTTCACACTGTTTCGTTCAAACACCATACGTATTGCAGGTAGCGTGGTATTTTTTGGCCTGAAATTCCCGTAAAAAATCACCGTTCGAAAGGATAAGAATTTAGCGCAGCGGTCTGCCAGTCGCCGTATCACCGCCGTATTACTCGCCTGCCTCATCACTGGCGCTGGCGACAATGCGGGCGTACAGGAGCTCTCGGGGTCGCTAGGTACGCTGACAATGAAGTAATAATTTATAAATGCCTGAACTGCTGGCGCTGCGTTGCGGCAGGCAATAGCCCGAGGCTGGCGGCCCGGCAGCGGAAGTTTACGACTGGATGGAGTGTGCCATTGCTCTGTTCAATGATGCGCACCGATATTAGGTCTCGTATTCCAGTGAAACATGAATACCTCAATGTGTATTTCAAATATCGAATCCCAAGCTGCATGAAGGACTTATGTTAGTTTTTATGGTGATGTGGGAATTGAAGGCGATTTATCGATTTATAATAGAGAGCGTGAAATCAATGCAAAATTATCAGGAAGTCATGGAGAAAGAGTTACTTTTCTCTGACGGTTAAGAAAAATGTACGCACGGAATAGTACATTCGAACAAAGAAATACGAAGTAAATAATTCCTCAATTTGTACTAGAAGGAATATCTATTGTGCTTCCAGAGCTATATGGACATCTTTTTATTGCATTGTCAGGCAACCTTGCCTAGGATAAAGTTTAGCGAAGTTACGTCCGGAATTTAATGCCATTATAAACAGTATGAACTGCCGAGTGTGCAGGGGTGATGCTACTACCCTAAAAAAAGTTAGAGTCGCCCCAGCTTCTGGTAATCCAAATCAGAAGCTGTCGCGACTGTAAATTTTCACTGGGTATTAGCAGTAATATTTTACTTAGTCTAGCAAGTTAGTTATTAGTCGGTCAGTATTATTACCCATGAAACGTAATCAACAATAGCGTACCTGTCAATTGTTCAGACAGTATTGCATCAATTCAATCGTTTACATGCATGATCACATTCTTGTGATGTAAGTTCTCACCGTCAGCTACCTTACAGACTAACAAATGCTTTAGAGTACATGGAACTGATCGATTGCTCATCGACCAGCCAGCCTCCAATGCAGCCATGTTACTTGAGACACTATACTCATGATCATCCCTGTCACTGTTTATTGGTGCACTACTCGTAATCACCCCTGTCACTGTTTTTAAGTTGGTGCGCTTCTATCACCCCTGTTACTGTTTCTTGTTCGCTACCCGAGAAGCCAGAAAAGCTCTTAGAATCCCTTAACTGCGTCAAAGAATTCTAAGAAGAATTGGGGGTGACAAACGGGACCTCATATATAGCGTCAGAGATAAGTTTTAAGAGAAATTACTTTATTAATAGATTGCATGAAGGTCAGGGAAGAGATAATCTTTTGGTCGTAAGGGTGATGCCACTCAAGGTACGGGGATAACGTCAGGTGCACCTAAGACCCTCAGTCGCTCAAGGCCTATAAGTGCCACTAAGATAGATAAAGGTTTTGTGCATTTACGCACGATCATTTGTCGCATTCGTCAAAATATTTTGAAGTATACTTTTTAGCATAGTTAACTGTTCTCGCCAAATATTTTAATAATCCCGAAATGAGATAGCGTCATGATCTTAGCTCAGGGCTCTTAGCTCAGGCTGCACTTCATCGTTCTGTCCAAGACGTGCGCCGGCAAATTAAAAACAAGTCTGGGTATATAACAATAAAAGATAGATACTTTTCGACATTATTGCGCCATGTTTACTATGGTTAAAAACAAATTTATTGTTCGTTAATTAAATTCATACGAAACGCCAGCGTTCATAGACGAGTAATCGTAATTAGCTGATTTAATCGAGAAGTTGTGCTCGTAGCCAGACTATCTCGTACTGGCAGCACGGAAAGCAGAGCGGCGGATCAGTTATTGCGGACCTGCGTTAGCTTGACTAATTGCAGTAATTAGGAACGCTCACAACGCCTCCATTCTTCAAAGAGAAACTTTGTTACTTCAACAAAGTAAACATAGCAGAAGGCCACGCTTATGCACGGCTCGCCGAGCATGCGTATAAGATGGAAAGAAGCGTTTAGATGCCAAGGAAATGAATACCGATCTTAATAATCAATTATATATTTTCCTATGAGGTAGTAATTATAAATAAGCACCGTTTTTCTTTGAGGTAGCGTGGATGCACTAGTACTGTTTATCATTTAAGTTGTAAATATACGTAAATACCGTTTTTCATTGCGGTAAAAATTTGACATGAGCATGAATTTTCCTAATAACTTTAGCCCTGTATTGCATGTTTCTCATTGGAGTCAATTAGTTTCTTTTTACAAAGCAATTCCTCGTTCGTGGCTTTAAACATTATCAGGAAACATATCCTGTAAAGAACTTTACTGAACATACTTCTCCCGTGTACATAAGGTTGGGACCTTTTAGGTAGGACCAGAGTTGATAAGCTCGGGCAAAATTCAGTTTTAACCAAATTTGCCATAGATTGTTCAGCAATTTGGTACGTTATAATTTACTTGTGTTATGACAGTTTTTTGTTTTTTACCTTGATTATTTTCTCTATATTGTTTATAATTTCGAATAAACTCAATTTTGTGTTCCAATTGATCATTCTTTGTTTCAGAAACCGTTACAATCTACAGCGAATTATCATTCCGAACAATTCCCCGATCAAAGAGCCATATTCTTAATATATCCCGTGAATGTGTTACTGGTTATTTAATATACATTGACATCGTAAATTTATATACATTTGAGATAACGTATATATATACATTTGAGATATTGGAATACCAATTAAATAATTTATTTCAGGTAATTAGGCTCATTTACATAAATGTTTAATCGTTTATAAAAATTTCAGGAGTGAATAAAACCTGAGACCCGCACCAGTAGGCAGTTATGAAAGGTAGCGATCAGTAGCAATTAATGTGGGAATAAGAAATAAGTCTGCGGACTTAGCTCCTGACATTTAAATTACTTTTGCCCTGTGCAGTTGCCATTCATAGAGTACGGTACTTCGCTCTCAACGATCACTGGAAGAAAGCAAAGAAATGGCACTATAGAATAGAGCCGTGCATTTACATGTGTTGGAATTGCGTTTCTTTACTGATTTCCTCGGCATATTAACAGCCACACGCAACCCACGCGACAGATTTCCAGGAAGGTCCCACGTATAAAATGTGAAGACTTAATATGACTGTACCGGCACCAAGGCAGCATCAAGGCCAAAGGCAGCATCAACGCCCAAGGCAGCATCAAGGCCCCAGGCAGCATCAAGGCCCCAGGCAGCATCAAGGCCCAAGGCAGCATCAAGGCCCCAGGCAGCATCAAGACCCCAGGCAGCATCGAGGCCTAAGGCAGCATGAAGGCCCAAGGCAGCATCAAGGCCCCAGGCAGCTGTGGTACTCAGTACTCACGTCCAGCACTCCACATCGTCGACTATTCACCCTCTCTTTCCCTCCCCCTGCCACTACACGTAGCAACTTGCACGACGGGCTGAATGAAGCCATATCGATCATTATCTACCTCCCGCTAGGCAATCATCTTTCATTCTATTATTAGGTAAACATCTTAACAATACATTGGTGAGCCAATACACCTGTCATAGAAATTATCGGAAAAAATAGAAGAAAATAACTAAAGGTAATATTATCAGAGCAGACGTGAATAGAGGTGGCATGCTCACGGGCACACAGCGTTTTAGCTATACAGTAAAACTACGTACAAACAATTGACATGAATTACCTTTTCGAGAGCAAAAGAGAACATGGGAAAGCCAGAGATGATGACAGCTAAAGAGACGAGCACAGCACTAAACGAATGGAACAGAGAGCAGCAGCAAGGAGAGCGCACGGCTTCCCTAGAGCTTTGTTGAAGTTTTCTCTTTATCCTGACCTTAAACGTGTGCCTTGCTTCACTTTCTCGAGTCATGATAGTAAGCACACAAACACTTAGGAGTCTTCACAATGGCATGACACAGAGCAACTGCCACCACTCCACGTACGATGCAAGAGAACGAACTTACGAACCCCACCTACACTGACCACGCCTAGCGTCACACTGAAGGGCGGAGAGCGACTACACCTTACCTACTACACCTACCACACCCACCTTTGCACCCACCACACCCACCTCTGCACCCACCACATGTTGCCCCTAGTGTGAACGGGCCTTTAGAAGCCGTCGAGTGAGGTCTGCGAAGATGGCTAGTGGGATCACCTTTAATTAACAACTCGAGTCTGTACGTCTTTTTATACTCTTTATTCTAGCCTTTAAAAATGCAACGTCTGGAACAACTAATCCCTGACTAATAAGGTCTTCTTTTAGTTTCAAAATACTCGTAACTGTCTCCATTTTGTGGGAGCAACCATCATGGCGAACATTCCACATTAGTTAATATTTTTGGAATATTCCAAAGAATGATTGAATATCGTCTGGAATCCGCTTTGTTGGGTTCTTCTTAGAAACATTATTGTTCAAACAAGCCATGATTCACTTGACCCAAGATACTTCACAAGAGCGGCTCAGATGCTATCACCATGGATGAATCAGCGCTACTGGCCGCTTCTCCAGCGAAGAAAACACATCGTTGTCCCTCTCGCCCGCGTCTCGGGTACATGCCCCTGAAGCGGCTGAACCCCTCTACACGAGGCCAATAGCTTGGACAGTCAATGCGGCGGATGAACTGGCTGCCAGTACTGTCCCCGTGTACAGGCATGTTTAGCTATCATTCGTCCAGTAGGAGTGTCCAATCATTCAAAGGTGCCTGTACACGGGGACAGTACTGGCCACCATTTCATCCGCCGCTTGAACTGTCCACGCTACTGGCCTCGTCTAGAGGGGTTCAGCCGCTTCATAGGCATGTGCCCGAGACGCGGCCGAGAGGGACAACAATGTGTTTTCTTCGCCGGAAAAGTGGCTAGTAGCGCTTATTCAGCCATGGTGAGGGTATCTGTGCCGCTCTTGTGAAGCATCTTGGGTCAAGTGAATCATTCTTGTTTGAACGATAATGTTTCTTAGAAGAACCCAACAAAGTGGATTCCCGACGATATTCCACTGTTCTTTGAAATATTCCAAAAATATGATCTAATGTGGAATGTTCGGCATGCTGGGTTCTCCAACAAAATGAGAGAAACGAGTATTTTGAAACTGAAGGAAGACCTTATTAGTCGGGTTTAATTGTTCCCGACGTTGCATAAAGGCTAGAATAAAGAGTATAAAAACAACGTACAGACTCGAATTGTTGAAGGTGATCCCACCATCTATATACACAGACTTCACCCGACGGCTTCTAACGACGCACTGGCAAGCGCGAAAGAGTTTCAACGCTTGATATCGGCACCTCGTACTGTCCTCGTGTACAGGCTTACTTACTTTACTGGATAGTCACCAAGAGGCCGTTATTTGCCAGATCTACTTGCCGCCTGCACTGTCCTGGTGTACAAGCATTTTAAGGCAGACAAGTGGTTAGTGGGACAAGATCTGCCGGCAATGAAGCCATCTTTACAGTTTTAGAGAAGATGGTTAGCAGTCAAATGATCGATCACATTATCCCTCAACAGAGAGCATTTACTTACAAACAACACTAGATACTGACAGGGGGATAATTGCCCGAGCTACTGTCAACCTTTTGAACAATAATGCAACTTGAGTTTCTTTCCAATCGGGCGACCAAGCTCCTATGTTATTTTTTAATTCAGTTAAAGGGCAGGACGCAAGATTGCTAATTCTTTGAGTAATCTGGAGTGGATGTCATCAGGTCCACATGATTTGCTTGAATTGATGGTGACAGGGACGATTGAGAACCTCGTCTTGTATTTCAAAACTTTTTAACTTCAAGCCACTGAGCGCTCCTCAAAAAAAGCATTCTGTTACAGTCTTCGTCCGTAAAGACGCTGCTAAAAACTTTCGGAACATTAGCATAGCTCTTATTACATGAAATATTGCGCATTTTGATAAAATATAGTACTATTGGAAAAGGCAGAGGTTGGCTGACTTCAACGTTAGATGAGCAATATAACTTTAATATTTTCATGTTATTCTCATTCTAAATATGTTCTGCGGACTCTCGAAAGGAAGAAAATATGTTTGTCAAACGTGCTCGAAATTTTCTTTGGTTGAGAGTGCAAGGTTGGTTTACACAAGTTGTGCAGTAAATAAAGCGTGAAATTAGGTAGAAGCACCATGGGCAGAAGTTGCATTGTAAAAAAATGAATTACCATGTAATTATGTTTAGGGAAAAAATTTCCTAAAAGAAAAGTGTGCAAAATATGTAAATGAAATAAATTATAGAAGTTAATCTAAATTAGGCATTAATATAATTATCGTTGGTTCATTAATCATGGTTGAACTATATAAGGTTGACCCACGAGAAGTTCCGTCTTTCAGTTCAGCTTTCTTGTAACGTCACGTAGATCGCGAAACGTAAACAAACCCGTCATTCGCACGACGGATTGGTTGACTGGTTTGATCGCATTTCGGTGATTGGTTAATGCCCGTGACGTCACTGAGATCAATGACGTCACAGGCGAACAACGCACTACATCCGCAAAAATGGGCTTCTGATGGGTCAACCTTATACTAGTTCAACCATGTCATTAATCATTAGAAGTTATGTGAAGTTTGCTATAATGTGATCAGGTAGCCTTTGCCAACTAATGGAATTTTAAACGATCTATTTCGAATGATCTGTGTATCTAAGATTAAGCACGTAATATGATTTATTCGACAATCTGTTCTGATTGAACGAATACTGAGATTTTAATGGAAAAAAGGGATTAACGTGAGCTCACTTGTGGGGATCTTTTTGTGAAGTTCACTTACATGCTGAGTATTTTTCGGAGCTACTTTTCACAGTTGGCTCATTAAGGGTTACGTGTGGTGTGGCTTGTGGTGCGGCAAGCTGAACGAGAGTATTAATTTTATCCTACTGGACGAATTGCAGGAATTGACAAAGTACGGAATCTTGGTTGTTGTTTTTCGCGTTTAGAACTCAAACTCTTGCTCATATTAACCCTGGAAATTATTACGTGAAGTCTAACATGGCGCTCAATTTAACAGCCAAAGTTCATCCAGTTGTTTATTACACGATTGTCGATGCATACGAGCGTCGAAACATAGATGCACATCGTGTTATCGGAACACTTTTGGGTAAGAATAACTTAGAAGTCTACATAGGTAAATATGTTGCTGAGCTTTGAGCCAGGGTATACAAATTGTAGCTTTAGTAATTTACACAATTTACTAACCACTGAATCTGAATGTAAGCCAGACATGAAAAATGCTTCTGGAGTCTGGATTTTTTCCCAACTCTTTAGCTAATCCTATTTTGCAACATTAACCAACTAGTCTACCAAAACAGTGTGCAATGTCAGGAAGAACTTTCTGAAAATAAGTAGTAAAAATGTACTGTTTCTTTTATTTCTAAGTGGAAGAAATCAGACTGGGGTAATAAAAATCCTCTTTGAAATGTTGGGCAGAATTTTTCTAAAATTGTTGTTAAAAGCAATAGTTTCATTCTTTATTTTTCAAAATTGCTGATTAAAATGGGCCATTTTTCTTATGTTTTTTAGAAGAAATTAGGAAAAGGCTATAAGAATAGGTGAAATTGCGATTACCCTGGACAGGATGGAATTCTAATATTGACTGTTCATATATTATTCCCGATACACCTACACCAGTTTTTCGATACAACATTATTTCAGGCAAAAAAATTAACTTCTTATAGGCTTAAAACACGTATGGGTATGCTAAGTTTCTATAAAGTACTAAAAGTAGGCTAACTCACTTGGAAATGTTGCATGCCAGCAAGGCTGCAGGCGCAGCTTTCACTCAACAATTAAAATTATACAAATTATTAGTTTGTTAAAGATTTCTTTCTTAATATCACTGCAAAGAAGTAAACTTAATAAAGTAATTACAGCTACCGTGACTACGCTGTCAAGCATACTTTTCGATGATGCATACACTAAACACGCAATTCATGGGAGCGAGAATACACAGCATAGTGGCAAAGCAGAGAGTTTTTTAGACTCTCCCTCAAGTTCATTTTTGAGTCCTATAAGTAGACCAGTAAAGTATCATGCATAGTGGCAAAGCAGAGAGTTTTTTAGACTCTCCCTCAAGTTCATTTTTGAGTCCTATAAGTAGACCAATAAAGTATCCTGGATACCAGCATTATCATATATAAGAAATTGGTTTAAATCTTGAGTAAATGAGGAAATTAAAAATGAACTGATTCTAAAAAAGCTCTGGTTTGCCACTATGATTGGACCTGTCTCTTATACACATCTAGATGTGTATAAGAGACAGAACTGATGCAATATGAGGATGGACAAAACCACTCTAAACATTACAGTGAAAGACATTGAATAATTTGAACATCAAAATTATTCCATTACTACTCTCGGTCGCTTCGAGTAAATGGTAAGATAAACTAATTTACTTAAATGTTCGCATCAATACTGGGATAATGGCAAAAAGAAATGAATATTCTTTGTAATCCTTGAATGAAAATNATATAGGGATTTGGTAGGTTTCCATTCTAAAGGCTTTTTAATAAATATGGCAACATTTTGTGACATTTCATCGTTGCTGACGCGTAGTGAAGTGTTTTGAGAGTCATGTGAAGGCAACAGAACTTACGTAACGCATACGTTTTTTTTATAGTTTTTCATTTCTCGATGCGTCCTTAAAGTGTCGGAATATATCGCGTTTACCCTAAATTAACTGCAAACACAGATATTTTTGTCTCATTAATGAGTGGTTTCTCCTCATTTTCTAGAAGGGCAGTCAGGGCAGTGAATCCAGTGATTAACAAAAAAAAAAAAAAATTACAAAAGATGTGGAAAACTCTGTAGTCTGCTATTTACAGTTTAACCTCAGTTAGCAAAGGCTCCAGTTAACAAAAATATTGATTAACAACAAAGAATTTTGATTATATGTACCTCGCTTAGCAAAAAAATTTCACCTATAAAAAAATTAATGCATCATCAGTCATCACAAAATTGTGCACAGAATGTCATGTATAGAATTGTGCACTGGGCATCATAGAATAAAAAGTAATTAACCTAAAGTACGTTTTGTTTCTCCAAAACATATGATGGTTGTTTCTGAAACATTACTTTCTGTTTTGGCTATACGTGGATGTTTTGGCACTTAACACAATCAAAAATTGAAATGGTGTGAAATTACAAGCCATCCTGTAAGCTTACTGATACAGAAGAAATGTTATACAGCTGCTGATATGAAGCTTGCAGTAGACTTTGTTGTTGTAAATGCTTAATGGCATGTTTGTGGATATGGTAATATCACATCAATAATACTGTAATGAATGAATATGGTGATATCATATCAATAAAGGATAAGCAAGTAAAAAACATAGAAAACGTCTTTATTCTACATCAACATCATCTACAATGAAAGAGGAGAACTTCAGAGTACTGTTAGTAATGGATGAGTACACTTTGCATGCTTCAAACATTTTAAAATTGAGTTTTATTTCTAGTGTCCCGGATAACCCCATTCCCAAGGGTAATTCAGGACGGTTTTATTTTGTGTCTGCCGTCTGGCACCTTACAAATAGCTTACGGAATTTTTTTTGAAGATGCTATTTGATAGCCCTCACAAAGAGCTACAAAATGAGCCTAAACTTGTTTATGAAATGTTTCATGGTAAGAAGTTATTAACAAAAAACGCTCAAAACTATCCCTCATTCCCCCTTTTGACAGTATAGAGAATTTGTTAATTTTTTTACCTTAATTTGTTGCATTTGTTTTTAGAGCCTGTGACTATACATTTATAGCTTACAAGTATACTTTGTATGAAAGTCTTGAAAATGGGCTATGCAAAGATAGTGTATCTTTTAAGAATCTGTTATTCTTGTGATCATAAGCATAATTCCAATTCCAATTGCCAAACTAACATCAGAAATTTCCCCTAATTATTATATAAATTCATCTTGATATTGAAAATCATGTACCTACTGTATAGTTCCAGACTCTGAAAACAATCCATGGCAAAAGTGGGTAGAAAAAAAACCCACCTATTAAAAGTTTATCTATACCTTACTAGGCCCTCCAACTTGTTCTTTAGTCATTCAAGACCTGTTATATCGCAACAAAATTAAATGAATGACCACCAGATACCAGTATCTTGTGTCAAAATCCATTGAGAGAGTTTTCCCAAACCTGCAATTTTTTGAAACTTGAAACCCTAATAATGTGATTTGTGATTTTTCAATTTTAATAATTTTTGTGCAGGTTCATATGACAAAGGCTGCATTGAAGTCACCAATTGTTTCTGCGTGCCACATAATGAATCTCAAGAAGAGGCAAGTTGGACCATTCAAGATTTTTTCTTTGATGAATGTTTGTGTTAGCTACAAAAATAGGAAAATTTATTTGCACTAGAATCTTACATGTGGAAAAGTGCAACAAAATGTCCATGCTTTTGTGTCCAACATAAACTAAAATTTAAAAAAATTCATCATTGTATATGTAGATTGTAGACCCTGAGCCAGTATATACAGTGGGGGGAAATAAATATTCATACACTTGAAAAATCGTATTTTAATGTATGTAAGTACACAAACTTAACAGGAAAAGTGATTTAAATTATGTATAGAGACGCATAGTATTAAAAAATACTATCAAAAGAAATTAAATCTCAATGCAACAAAAAACAATGCAACATGTTCACTTTTCGAACTGCAAGATCCACAAAGAAATGGTTCGCTGATAGAAATGTACACATTATGGAATGGCCAAGCCAGTCGCCAGACTTAAATCCGATGGAAAATTTGTGGCGGTATTTGAAGATTCAAATTAAGAAAAGGTCCCCAACAAACATTGAGAATCTTACGGTGGTGTGCCAAGAAGAATGGTATAAAATACCAGTCAGCATCTGCAAATCATTGGTCGAGACGTATAGAAATAGACTGGTATCTGTTGAGCTGAATAAAGGGTATTCAACCAAGTATTAAATTTAAATAATGCGGATTTATTGTTTTGTACGAATACTTTTTTCACCCGAAAAGTGAACATGTTGCATTGTTTTTTGTTGCATTGAGATTTAATTTCTTTTGATAGTATTTTTGAATACTATGCGTCTCTATACATAATTTAAATCATTTTTCCTGTTAAGTTTGTGTACTTACATACATTAAAATACGATTTTTCAAGTGTACGAATATTTATTTCCCCCCACTGTATATGCCTGATATTGCAGTTCACTTGACTAGTTCTCTGACTTATCCTGCCTATCTTGCTTAAAGGTAAACATAGAATGATTTAATCATACATAGGTATACAATATGTTTAATATTTAAATGTAGTTCAGCATACACTGCTGCTATGGTATAATTTAGAGATATATTGCTGTAACTTTCTTTCTGTTTTCAGGTTGCTGTGGAGCTGGATTTTGCCAAGGACATGCATGACTTGCACCGCAAAATATCTCCAGGCGAGTCTATAGTCGGGTGGTGGGCGACCGGCCACGAGATCACTGACCACAGCCTCCTCATCCATGACTACTACTGCCGGGTCACCACATCACCATTGCACATCACTGTTGACACTACCTTGAAGAAAGGAAAAATTGAAATGAAGGTAAGAAATTCATCAATGTTCATGTTAATTTGTTTGTACTAGTTTGTCTATGCTCATCAGTTAAGACTTTTAAGTTCACAGAAACGTTGCTTGAATCATAGGCTATTTGCAGTAATGATTATCACACTCAGAAAGCATTTTAGGATTGTGAGTAGGTGGAGAAAAATCTTTCTGTACTTTTAAAAGTTTCTTGTTTATTTTGCAATGAGCTCTTGCTTCTTGAAGTGTTTTGGTATGTAACGCTGCAATGTTTCAGGACAGAAAATTCCTAGGTACTACCCTTCCCTGCATTGTCTTTGAATTTAGGACCTGCCAGTCATTATTTTGTGTTTGGTTGTTTAGTGATATCAGCTTATCTGGAATAACATGTTACCAGTTCAGATACTTGACATATGTGTGTCCCTTCCCAGGCCTACACCAGTATGTTGATTGGCCTGCCGGGTAAAACTCCTGCCACGATGTTTGCCAGCATACCAGCGGAGATCACTTCTCTGGCGCCTGAGGTTGTGGGAGGTGAGTTAGTGTTTCAGCTGTCCTGGCAGGAGCAAAACTGCTCTGTGCTGCCACTGCCCGACATCACACTCAACCAGCGCAGTTCTCATTTGGGTGACCGTTGATGGTTGAAGCAACAGACTGTAGCCTGTTGTGCGCCGTAGCGCGTGCTCCATCCCTTATAAAGATTTGGGAACATGTGGCTTCACTGGTGTGGTACACAGCTTTTCCTCCCAAACATTTTTCCTTCTCGTTTCTGGTCTTCTCCTTTTAGCGGCTCTCAGGTCTCTCTGCTCTCTCTCCTTCACACGGTTTTTCTTCCCTTGTTATGGCAAAATTACACCTTACAGCCATATCTTTTGCCAGCAACAGAAACAGCAACCATTTATGGGTATGAAATCGATCATCTGTTCCCTGTGCTCATGCCTCATCCTGCCAAAGTCGCAAGTATCGGCTCATAAAAGAATCGGCACTTCTTTAACTTTGTAACTGCAGGAGTATAGGTGCTGTCACTCGGGTCAAGATTGTTTTATTAACGAAATAATTTGACTTCGTGCAGTGTGTGCTTCCCAGAAGAGCAAAGCACCAAACCGCAGCCTGGTGGAGCCTTGCTCCGACTTGCAGCTCATTGCTGACGCATCCTCCAAGATAGAAGCACAACTTGGCGTTTTGCTCGGTGAGTTTACTTACAGGCAAATGTTATCTTTTCTAGTTGTGTGGTACACGTGCTGGTGAGGGATCGAACGTTGGTCACGTATCCACAGTTGTGCCGAGGTACAAACAAGCAATATCAGTGCACTGGTTATGAAGGACTCAAATCCGATAATTTCATTTGTTGAGTTAAGGCGCTGTTTATTGAAGAAAAATTGGTATCGTGTGGCTCCATGTGTTGTGTTAGTCGTTAATGCGCGTGGTTGTGGCAGCTTATATCTTATTAGAAAGAGAGCTCTTGTGGCTCCCTGTCCTGTGTTGGTCGTTAATGGGCGTGGTTGTGGCAGCTTACATCGAGGACGTGCTGGCGGGGAAGTGTCCCGCGGACTCACAGATCGGACGGGAGCTCACCAGGATGGTGAACCAGGTGCCCCAGATGGCCGCGGGCGAGTTCGAGGAGATGCTCAACACAAACATGAAGGTGCACAGCAAATTTATTTGCTTATTTATATACTTTTTTGTATATGTGAAACATATTATTTACAGTATGATTTCGTCAGAATCTTCATTACACTTATACATCAAGCGTGCATGCCATTTTTTCGAATCTCTACATCAAACTACTCGGCCAACATTTTCTGAATTTTTCCTACCTAATCACAACGTTGGTTCTCAGGATCTGTTGATGGTTGTGTATCTGTCACAACTGACGAAGGTGAATGTTTCACTGAACGAGAAGTTGACGCTGCTGGTGGGCAGTTCAGGCAGCAAGGAGCTACACTGAGGCGCCTGCTGCACAACAAATATTCACTGCCCCTCCCTCCTACAACATTGCTCTGTTTTCAAAGCCTCGCTAAATTCGTGGTTTGCCATGAATGTCATTTATGCTTCAGAAATAACTTTCTCAAGCTTGATTCATCGATGCAAAACTTGCTGTGGGGGCAAACATCCCAGTGAATTTAGCATAATTTTTCAATGAATTTAACCGACACGTTTGCGTGATTATAGCAGTATTCGAGACTACGTGTGCTGCTTTTTTTTATTTCTATTCTGATTACTTATGATTTTGAGTTAGAATTCAAATATAAGGGAGAAGAGGGGCTTCACTTATTTTTAATTTTCCTATCTCGAGATTGTTTTACAATGAAAGTTTTCGCGAAAGTCTACAAGTTGACTTGGATATTTCGTTGGGTTTGAGTTCCTAACTGTATCGGTGAGGGTTTTTTTGAAGGTGAGGCGCAAACTTAGTTCGCGCGTTATGTGAAGAAATGGCGTACTGTTCTCCATCAGATTTCACTGTGTGCCGCCTAGGCAGGAGTAGGAATAGTCAAGTTTACTTCGAGCCAGATGTATTGCGTAATTTGCTTGACATTTTGCTACCTGTCTTCATTTAAAGCCTTTCGGTCACTTTTTCCGTTTATTGAGGTGATGAGACTGAATCCCAAAGAAGCACTGAAGTTAGTCCGTACATTCCTGCAAAGTTCTAATGCGACAAAATACATATAATGCGCTGTAGTTAGCTCACCATTGATAAGCAAATAGTTGAGTCGTGGGGACAGAATAGACCGAAAGTTTCTACAGCGCATCGACTTATGAGCCATTCTACCAGAGATCGTTACCAAGTCGGTGAGAGGTCTCGCTTGTTGCTATCGTTTGATGCCAGTTCTAAGATTGGAAGGTCCAAAATGACCTCTACGCTGGCAAGAAAGAAGCGAATTCAACCTTGCTGAGACGAAGGGTCGGAGAAGAGCTTGCTCAGTAGACATCGCTCGTGCCCTAGTTGAATAACAGAATTGAAAAGAAACCGACGTACGTTGTAACTTGACTCCACAAAGAGCATCGTTGAGGGAGATGTGGCGCAACGCGTTTCCTAGAGAGCTATATCGTATACTTCTTTGAAGGTTCAAGTTATAAAGAAATAAGATACCAATCTGGAACAGAGAGCACGTACATTATTTAATGAGCTAAGAACTACTATGAAGAATGATTTAACTAATCCGGCTAGGTGCGAGACGGTAACTCTTTGGTTCAAGAATATGAGCTAGAAAATATCAACAGCAAATATAAATTAGAAAATATTCGGCGGGACCCAACTTAAACGGTTTAGTCGATATGAAGTCACAGCCTGATAAGATGGCAGGTCATACGATGATCTAAGGTTGATGGGTATACGTGCTGGTGGCAGACTCGCTGGGACTAGCTTTGGTCAAACGTTCGTCTCCTGCCTCGCCAGTCGCAGGCTGGCAAGTAACTAATTTTACTTGACTACATGAAGTCCAGACGCATTCAGCGTCGGAAACGGTTCCATCATCGAGGATGGTGCTCTAGGACCACTATCTGGTGGCCGCACCCGTCCATAGCCGTCGACAGAGGTATTACGTCAATTAACCCTCTACCGCCGTATGTTACTCTCAGGGAAAATAACTTTTAACTTAAATTATACGCAAACTATTGAGTGTAGCAACCTGAGGACGTTTGTACGCAACAGAAAACACTTTTAAAAAAATTGTAGTACGGGGCGGCAACCATCAGTGTGTCATGTTGCGCTCGCTAGAACTTATCCTTTTTGGGCAGCAGGCTTGCCACAATATTGTTCCGGTTACTCATGTCAGGCGGTAGAGGGTTAAAGATATTGGCAAAACGTACGCGGCGGACTGTTGCAACGGAGGGAACTCCAGAGGTTTATCTTCACAGACCACCACGCCAATTTCGTCTAGCCACACAAGGGAAGTCTGGAGGCTCAGTCGCGGGAGCTGATGAAAGCTCACGGTCAACGTCAGTTTCCAATGAAGCATTGCAAGGAAAGAAATGCGCAACCGACGCTTCGCGGGAAGCCAGGCAGCTCAAGCTCACAAACTTTATTTTGGCCGGGCAACATTACAGGTAATGCAAAAAAAATGAAAATGCCCGCCGCATATTTCATGCCTGAGGACTTGAACAACGACCCAGTTACGCGAAATTTCATTGAGCTCGCCTAGATCCGCGTTAAATTCTTATTTTATCATAATGTAATTGCTTACTCGACTGATGCCTTCTATCTCATCACTGAAATAATTAACTAGTAGATATTTTTTAGAAAGGTTAAGTCAATCGCAACATGTGCAATACCGAAGCTTATTTTACATGGAGTGCGAGCTCTTCCATGCATTTTCAATATCTAAGGCGCGTTTCATTTGAGAACGAATGGCGTTAGGTAAGAGTGATTCGCAAGCACATTATGAGGGCGAATAAGGTTCTGTTCAAGAAGCAAGGGGCAGAGTTTCACTTGTTCCAAACTCACCTTGCCTTCCTAATGCTAGTTTCACATATTCCAGCTTAATTTTGTCAAGATTCGCAGTTTAATATACAATTTCAGACGAATAAACCATACCAATAGGTGCAAATCTACATTACAAGAAATTATGCCTGATTGATAACAGATCTTCGACGATATGAGTTGTCCACGACGACTGATCAACCTGACGTATTCGTGTCAACTGCTACAAGAGTGCTCAACTAGACGTGTCCTGGTACTCGCTATTATTTACTCCCCTGTAGAAAATATGGAACTGGCCAGACATACGGTGTTTCATTTGCAATGATGGGCGAGACTAATTCTGATTACACTCCATTATAACGTGGGAAGACTGGCACAAAAAGGAGTAGCTCCAAACATTCGCAGCTTGGTCTTCATTTGAATCAGCGACATGTTTTGCACGATTTAAGCCAATAGCGGTGCAGAAATGCTCATAAATGCTCTTGCATCATAATGAGGCAACCTTATATTGAAAGTGAGCTACATACAGGGTCAGGGGGAAATTAAATTGAATTTCACGAGTCACGTTTATTTAAGAACGCGGTCTTTCTTTCTTCTCCTTGTAAAGTGCAAGAAGGGACACGTTGGCGACCTTCACGACCTTGAAGCGGATACCTGAGATAGGGTTTGGAGGACATCAGTGACGATCATACAACGCTGCTAGCGAGCCCCATGCCCAAATGAACAGTGCAGCTAGCGAGTCGATGCTTTCAGTTTAGATGGCTATGTTCTCTACTGTATTCTACAACTATACTCTTTACTGGATGTAAACAAGTTTTCCCATATGAGGACACCACCTTTGACTCGTTCATTATTCGTCGGAAATTAATATGGTGAGGAAATTACATTACTTATAGAACACGAAATTTCAGGTGAGGCTGATTATCAAGAATTATCTTGCGCCAACTGCCCGGCAACAACGAACGTGACGGCCACATCGATACGTCAGTTACATTAGCATAAACATATATATTTTATTTGTAATTACGTGAATGTGTCACTAGCATTGGCAGATCGTTATTCATTTCCCATAAAAATCAAAGCATCAATAATTTTAAATATAAATTTATACATACACGAGTCATTAAAAAAGAACTACGATTCGGCGACAGTTCAAGTCGATAACTTACCGGGAATATCACCAACGGCGTGACCTTTACGACCAAATCCAGCGACCAGGACCTCGTCGTTCTCCTCGATGAAATTCAAGCAACCGTCACGAGGCACGAATGCTGAGATCTTCTTGCCGTTCTTGATGAGCTGCACGCGCACGCACTTCCTGATGGCCGAGTTGGGCTGTTTCGCCTCAATACCTCTGAAAAATAGCTCAATCAGACAGAGGCTTTACCCGCAAACATACGGGGCACCGTAACTACTACTTCTAGACTGGTTTTCATTAGCAATCGATTCGTGACTCAGCATTGGCAAAAACTATCCCTAATCAAATGCACCATTCTTTGCTTTTTTCTTACTAACATCACCTACAAACCGTAGGATATATTCATAAACTTATAGTGTGGATACATGGTGTTGAGAAATGAGTTTATTTTTATTCGAAAGCTAAAATTTTTATTAATTATTATTATTGTTATTTTTATTATTATTCTACGAAGCAGTTATCGTGGCGTCTGGTCCAGACAGGCTTCGGGACACGTCACACATAAGATTAATAGTAAGCGAAAAATAAATAGACACAAGGAAGTATGAGAACTGATAAAATGACTAAGCAGAAAGCTGCATATAAAATATGCAGCTCATGCTGCAACTTCAACCCGATATATTTGGCAGTACTTAGCGGCTACCGTTTGTGCATGTTGTAAAATATCTATAGGTGCTTATACACAGGGCTATTAGCTGCGTATATTGGTTGCGTATACTACAGTTTTGCAGGCTGAGAGCCTATACACGAGTATAGCGTTTTCGGTACACTGCGCCCGCGTCAGTGCGACGTTGGGAGTTGTCGAGTAAGGAAGCACCGGATAATGCCATGATTGGCCGCTTTACGTTAGGCGTTTCTTTTAGTTTGTCCAGCCCTGTAATTAAATCCCATAGACATTTGTTAAAGGGCCTAAAAACTGCCCTTCTTTGGGAAGCTGTCACGAAATCATTTTTCGACGTAGAGGGATGATTCTGGCACCGTTGGATTCGTCAAAAAGTAAGCTTTAAGATGAGCCCAAAAAGTGGAAAACGCCAAAATTGAAAATTTTAGCCAGGTCGGTCCCCTTAAAGACCGAGGCAGCCTTTTATTGAATAATGGAGTATTCTAAAATCCATAAATATAATAATTTTGGTTTGCATAAAAGTATTATCAAGTATAAATTGTTTCAACTCACATTTTTTCGAGCACAATGCCCTTGGCGTGAGAAGCGCCACCGAAAGGATTAGCCTTCCAGCGGGTGCCGAGATGTGCCTTCTTGTAGTCCTTGTCGTGCCATCTCTGACTGCGGCGATTGTTCTTGTACTTGCGAGCTGTGCGGATACCGCGCGGCTTACCTGCAACAACAAATTCAAGTTATTTCTGGGTATTTTATGAATGACTGGGATATAAAAAAAAACACGAGTCGTTGGTTGAGATTGAGTTGGTGACCTGAAACTTTTATGCTCTGGGGCTTTGCTTCAAAGAGGTTTTTATAATTTCAGTAAGAAAAAACAAATCGGAAGATATTTAAATTGATAAAAAAAATCCCGCCAAGCATGAAATAACACGACTACAGCTAGAATAGGGATACACAGTCAAATAGCAATAGATCAAGACAGGCAGCCATACTGTGTGTATTACTATGGAAATTGTTCATCAGAAAGCACCTCAACAGTTACATACGGTTATTACATACATAATATATACATACTAAATAAAGAAATTCCCTGGTGTAACATGTATGATTACATAAAAGCTCGCTTGCAATAAAATATTTTACATTCCCAGTAATGATAAATTATTCTATTTTCTACACATATTTGTTTGGAAGGATAAGGATTGGAAATATTTAAACAACATTAGAGCTAAAAGTTATTAAAAAAATTTAAAAATCATTTTCATATGGTTTTATTTTTGATTGGTATAGCACATCAAGTGATTTAAATTGAGTGTGTGTTTAAAATCCAGGAAGAGGGCAGCAAATTGAGAATTTAGGTGTTATCTGTAACAATGTATTTTCATTCAAATTGTTAACATGAATAACATAATTAAATTGCAGTATTAACAGATATTTACACAAAATTGATCTATTGCAAATATTTGTCAATTTAAAGTGAAATTAAGAAATTTGGGTTTTGGGATCATTAAAAATTTGAGTGATGATACCATGAATTTGCATGTATGATAATGCTGGTGTTGCCACAACCTACAAAGTAGAAAATGTTGCTTACATCTAAAATCGTTTTCCACTAACAATTTAACAAAACAAAAAATAATATCTTTTGCGTATACTTATGCTTGCTACATTTTAGGGTTCTGCAAGAAGGCAAAAAGCATCTAAAAAGAGAACAAGAGGCCCCCCCCCAAAAAATGAAAAAAATTGTAGCTACAGCAGCATTCAGCACCAGGATTAATACCCTCAATACTTTTTCTAAAATACCATGACTTGAACCCAACATTTTGGTGGGAATGAAATCTAATGCCTTTGAAGTCATGAATTTTGAACTTCAGCTCAATGTAATGCTTCTGTCAAAATATCAGGACTATACAAGGATTTCAATATAAAAGAAATGCCCATATCTTCCATAATGAAACTGAGAACTCTCTCACTTGGCAACTGCCGACTGAAATGACATCAAGCACCAGCAACCGCTGACCAGAGTCTGGATCAATCAGTGAGATGTGTGATTTTGTTGTGCACAGTGCATGTGTTTTTGAATGCTGTATCTTAATTTACAGTAAGAGTGTCATGTTGAGCAGTAAGCCAGTAAACACTGCTTTGAAGCGTGATATGTAATTATTTTATTCAAATTTTGTTCATTGTCTTCAATAATTTAATAATTACCTTGACCTGATACATATCATTCTAATTGAATTTTTTGAACGTCTATTCAAACTTTCAAGTAATTACATCATATGGTATTGCAGGAGAGAATAAGACTTTCTCAAATTATTAAACACAACCTTTCAATTTTTCAAACCTATATTTTTTGATCCAGGATCACTGGCCTACATGAATCAAAAGTAATATATGAATCACCATTTTTATATTTTAATCCTGCTTGATGGTTCATAATAAACCACATACCATTGGTCAAAAGATTTGTGAAGTTAGATTACCACATAACAAGTATGAAGCCATTTCAATAGGGTAAACGCGGTATATTCCGTCATCGTGGGTAATTCTGTCACCTCTCTAGTTTTTCCTTTATATTAAGCTTTGTTTTAGTTCCATGCGTTCGTTGATGGTTGAAATGGTGACAGTTCTAATTCAAAGCCATGTTGTATTCCAATACAGCTCACACAGCGAACGGAATTTGAACACGTGGATGACGGCATTACGTATCAGTAGAATTTGTAGCGCGGACGGAATATGCCTCGCCACGTGCCGAATATTGCCCCACTCAGCGTCAGAATATAGGGATCATTTTGTGACGTTTCATTGTTGCTGGCGCGTAGTACGGTGTTTTGAGAGTCACATAAAGCAAACAGAACTTGAGTAACAAATACGGTTATTTTTTTATAGTTTTTCATTTCTCAATGCGTCCTTAATGTGTCGGAATATACTGCGTTTACCCTATCACTTTTTCAGTAGATAGTTGTGATTTGGTTATTTTTAAATAGCTCTTAAAAGGCTGATGATACAAGAGCATAAGCGTGGGAAACATCTCCCTTCAGGGTTGCAAATAGAGCTTTCCTGCCATTTCCAGAACCACAAGATTCCTGCCAGATGAATTAGCTCCTCTCTAATTTTTAACAAAAGTGCACAATCCTGCTGCAAGTTTCCAAATGTATTAAAAATTTGTCATGCCAGAGCTGTGAGATTTCAGAATCAAGTAAGAAAATTACAATCCTGCAAGCACCGAGCACAGAGGTGATCATAGTCCCAACTCCCAAAGTAGTAAATTGGGCAAGCCTCTAATGAATTGGGCAAAATGCCCTTGAATGTTACCAATTTCACCCATTTCAATGACCTTTATCTAATTTCTTCATTAAAAAAGAGGAACTGACTACAGTGTGGAAATCCAGAGGGGTAATATATTAACTGGTAAACATAGCAAATTGGAAAGCAGGACCCAAAAATCTGGAATGTCCAGCACACTTCCAAAGTTTAACTAATATGATACAAAGGAATAGATTGCATGCAATCGAATCCGCGTTTGTTTGAGCTGGTTGGGAGTCGGATGCTAGCATATCTTCCAAATCAGTTTCAGGTATGATTTTAAGAAATAATGAAAAAAATTAAGGAGTAAATTAATTATGACCGTAAATGAGAATAATTTGGTGTGCTCTGAATCAACTGGTCAAACTCTGAACAACTAATACATCAAGTGCTCTTAATCAACTCATATATAGGCGACTTTTGCATTCAAGTATATTGGCAAGATCTAATGGAACTTTTTTCAGAATCAAGAGTACATCCTTTACCGGCTGCAACGTTGTGAGGCCTCCTCAAGATATCCTTTGCCCACCGGAGAGTGACGCGTCTCTACCGGCGACCTCGGAAACGTTCATGTGGGGCGCAAAGCTTAAGCAGCCTTCCCAAGATCTTCCTTGCGCATCGGTGACTGTGAGTGATGAGTTTCTACTGGTGTCAGTAGCGACCTTGTAACTTCTACTGAGCACAATGTGTTCTACTGAGCACAACATGTCTTTCAGTAGATTCCTCTTGCTTATCCGTGAGTGACGCGCACAATTAACAATATTGGGATTTTCTCTGTGTTGCATGACGTAACGTTCATGCCGAGGCCGATTTCTGACGACCTGCAAACCTGTTTCTAGTTGCCACTTGCCTGGAACGTTTTTTTTTTCAAGGCGGAACGCTTTTTTTTAAGTGAACCTCTAATCTTAGATTTCCACTCTGACTGACTACCTATTTTAACTCCCAATTTCTGAAAATGTTCCACAAACAATCATTTTCAAAAGTAATTTCATGAAACTTAGGTATGTCCAATATTCCAAATGGATCATAATTGCTAACCATAGACTTTTAAAATCAATTACATTATTTATTTCCTCATTAACAACATTCTAACATTTAACCTATATCTTATAAATAAAAATGCTGGTATCTATTCTATGTCCTATGATGCTTAACTTTCCTACTTACACTCTGAACAGGATTGGAATTTTTCTACTTATTTTGGAAATCTTGTGGCTCTAAAGTGAGTACTGACAAACTTTGAATGCATTTGGAAATTGGAATCTCATGATCCATGTGATTCCATGAGTGACCATAGTGACAAACCAGAGATTTTTTAGAATCAGTTCATTTTTAATTTCCTCATTTAGCCTACCTAAGATTTAAACTAATTTCTTATGTATGATAATGCTGGTATCCATGATACTTTACTGGTCTACTTATAGGACTCAAAAACGAACTTGAGGGAGAGTCTAAAAAACTCTATGCTTTGCCACTATGTCCATGACTTTTATGCACTTTAATAACAATTAGATACAAGGTTTTTAATTTAACAGGAATTACAGGATTCTCACACTCACAGTCCCCAACGTGGTAGGAAAGCTCTATCTCTACACTTTATTAATAATATTACATTATGAGAAACTTGAGCACAAATAAACTAGGGAGCTAGGTTGGTTCAACTCTTAGGTAGTCACATTCTAGTTTTAATTTGGGTAAGACTCAGTATTCCAGCTTACAGCCGATTATACGGTTATAAATGTACAAAATTACATTCTAAACAGAAACTTTTGAATAAATTATTAAAAATCAAAATGCAAATAAATGGGTTGAATATATCCTACTTACCCATTTTAGAATTTATTCACTTTTAGCACACAAACGTACTACAACTAACACTCATGAGCAGATACAGAACCCGGAGAACGATGTTGCCGAACGAGAAAACAAAAGATTTCTTCTAACTAACCCATGCTTAGCTGACTGCAAAATGAAAATTAAATGAGAGGAAAAATGAACAGGACTAAAGTTCATTGTGTGATTTTGATTCATAATATCGGTAATTAACGATCAATTTTGAAAGTTTGATAAGAATTTCACAAATAGGGCTCATTGCAGATAATACGGCTACTCAATTCAAATGATCAAATAATATCTATCGCAATTGAAAATAAAATTTTAGTGAAAATAAAAACACAGCATTTATTTGCATTTTCATTCTGTTAATCTTTACCATATTTTTACAATGCACAATTTTTCATATACGTCGTAGAACGAAATAATGTCTGAATAACGCGAGTGTTGATGCCTTATAAGGATTGTTGAACCTTGTAACCAAGTTTCAATCATCATTTATAGGTATATTTAAGCATTAAAACGTGTATTATTGAGATTGGTATCGTAAATCCAATCACCGATCTCAACTTAATCAACCCATCCAAACGAATTAATCGCTGCCTCTTCCTGGCAGCTAATACACAACTTATACAAGCACTTATCAAAATTAATTATTCCGATACAAGTTTTTTCTCAATGTCATTTACATTTAACGTCGTAATTTGCGCTTTCTTTTCACCAACTTTACGGATTGTTACAAAGGCTTGGATATAGCCTGGTCATTTTTTTAATATGATCGTTATGACTGAAGAGAATTGAAAGTGTTCCAGTTCCGCGGACTTATTCGGCAATGTGAGGCTCATAAGAGCAGGAATATTCGGACTCGTCATTATTAATGTCACAGCGGGTCGACCGATTCGCAGCTAGGCCCGTTGAGGCCATGGTTGAACCATGCCCTCCGTGTTCAACCATGCTCTGAGGGCATCACGGAATTTTTATTCTCCATATAACACGTTTTGGTGATTAGCAGGCATAACAGTGGAGTGAGTAACAGTGCTTGGTTACCAAATATTTTTGCATTTGGCAGTTAAAATAATTGAAGCAGCCGGCCCTCATGGTCTCCAGAGCATAAGTGTGGGTTCCAGCAATTGCACTATTCTGGTCCATAGCTCTTTTACTTGTTGTAAAGGGATCCTTTAACGACTGCTAGTCTTTCTGATGAACACAAAACAGTCGTATAGAATAATTGTCATAGGTCATAGGAAAAGAAAAGTTAAGTTTTAAACTTTTCGTATCGCTTACTGGAACGGCAGGACCATGGTTAAGCTATATACTAGTTCAACCATGGGTCGGACAATGTGTGCCGGACTCAACATTCTGATGGCGTCAGTTTGGAACTTACTCTTGGCAAAACAGCGAGCTGAGTCCCAGCTCATGCTGCTCTCCGTTGATCACCAAGTGTTTTACTGCACGCAGAAAAGGATAGCTAATTTTTAACTGCAGCTCGTCTTGGTAGAGGATACTCCGATTGTACTAAAACTCCATTGTACTGTACAGCCCTTTTACTGGGATGGACAGGGAGAATAAACCACTGCAGGAAATAAGAATTGCCGGTAAATCGCATCACTATGCACACACTAGGTAATTTGTTGGTTCTTACGGCTCACTTGCCTCCACTAGGTAAACGAAGACTAGGAAGATACCTCGTGATAAGCGGACGACAAATCGCTCGCATCAAATAATCCCACGAGGAAAATAAAAATAAAAGAGAAGACAAATCTTCGTAGCGAAAACTGGGACGTCAAGTCCAAGTGCGCAAGTTTTTTTTTGCAAATTTTCAAATTGGTAACTGTTAGGCACAAAGGAACCCGTTTAAGCATGGGGCTGCATGGACTAGTTTCCAGTGCTCCTGTGAGAATACATAAGACGACCACGTTTTTAACGAGACTGTTCAAGTAAGACGACCACGCTTTTAATGAGACTATTCATGTTAATTAATTGCTTTCGTTTTTATTTACTTTCCACTGAAGGGATTCAATGACGAATTGCTGTCAGGAGACATTATTACCCTGATACTCCGCACCAGTAATTCAGCGCTCTACTTTGTGCCCCCTCCTATTAACCATTCTTAAACAGCATCCACAACCTTGTTTAGGTTGTACCCGCAACCTTCCTGAGCTTGCTCACTCAACCTTTCAGAAGGCCCTTTTCCACTATGAGAAACTGGCTTTTTCAGTCCAGAGTCCAGACTGAGGCAATCCGGCCCATAACATAACATAACATAATGATCTCGACGCTGAAGTGTAGGCCTGATGTGGCCTGTTGTTGCTAGTTGTATTCGATCGCTTGTTGCTGGTCGAATCGACAAACTTGCGACCGACTTCTCTCGCTTCGTTCGTCGACCACCGCTGCGGTGGCGGCATTCTGCAGTTCATGGTCAGGGTGAAAACAATTCCATAGTAAACATATAAATATTGTATAAAACTTCTCATTGCTGCAAACATTGTAGCAACAGGTAAACAACAAACAAAGCAACATGGAATGGCAATCAGGAGCTTACAGCCGCCTCCATCGCCCCGCTGTGTGGCAATTCAACAATAAATATAGGCGTTAATATCGTAGACAATTTAACAATCAAGTATAAACGAGTATCTCGATAGTTAATTACGCGAAAATTTGGCAACGACAGAAGCGTTAGTTAACGATATGGCCAATTATTAATATATTCCAAGCGCCCACAACCATTCAGATAAAAATTCAGCCAAACAACCATTAAATTATGGAGCATCAGAGCAACTCTGCTGAATACAACCTCTGTGAATACAACTCGATATTAAAATAAACAATAATATACTAAAATATATATAAATAAAGCGCTTTAAATTATGAATAAGAGACTTATTCAGTGTACACAACATAATTGATAAAACTTAGCACCTGAAAGCAAAAAAAAAAGGCTTGTAAGCCACCATAACTTTCAAAATTTTTCTGAGACGCGCTACATTCACAGTTCAAATTTCAAGAATATAATAAACAGCAATCAAAAATTAACACGGATGAGAATAAAAACCAACTAGCCAGATAAACAGGTCAGGGAAAATCGAATACTTATCGATTAAAATGCTCAAGCAAATTATAACTATCAATTTGTCAAGGTTTTCGTTTGAAAATATTCTGCGGTTCGTGACCCTCCAATTCGAGGCCCCAGGGCACACAAAAATTCAAAATTGTTTTTGAAACCAAGAATGTCGCAATTTCCAGCGTGAAGGAGTACGGCAGAATGAGGTGGATGAGCTGGCAGAACTCTACAATGATAACTCCGCAGTGTTCCTCAGATCTCGTGTAGTAGTTACGGGTCGCAATTCTTAATTTGTCGATGTGCACAATTGTTACAGAGAGGGTCGTATCTGCGCAGATATAACATCCATATATAAGAGACGCTATTAAAAAAATATAACTCAGTACTCACTGCAGTGAGTGACAGAGAGCGCATTTTCTCGTCGACGAAAACATGAAGTCACAGACAGACGGACGGACGGACAGACAGACAGACGGACATGACGATAGGGCATTTTTTCCATAAATCACAATAGGGCATTTTTTCCATAAATGAGAAAATGCGCTAAAACGCATATATTACAAATTTCATGAGCGTTCATTCGATCAAAATTTCATAAAAAGGTTCTAATCTCTTCCGCTTAATTTTAGTTGCACTGTTGACTATACATGTTTTCCTAAAGTTTTGAAGTGATGATGTAGCTGGTATCGGTAACATATTCAATGAAAATCGCGTGAAATAACTTGACATTTTCTTAGCTCTCAAATTCGGGATTAATTTGGGATTTAGGCAAATTAATTATACAAATACTAATGCACAGATGGGCGACATGTTTTGTTCAAGACAGATGGAGGTCCCTGTCTCGCATCAACCAACAGATCAAAGCAAGACAGGGCGGGCTCGCTCAATACTACAGCCCTTAGACGGCAACTCTCCGTGCCAGGGACTTTAAATAGGAATAGGAATTTTATAGACGGAGCCTAATTTATTTGCAGACGATGGGTTAAAAATATCATCAATAGCTGCCTGATTCAGAGTGCAGGTCAAAATTATGAAAATATATGAACTTTGGTAAGGCATCTCACTCATTTGTTGCGATCCATGATAGTTATAATATTTCTTCACATAAATAACAGTACCTACTTTACAAAAAACATTCTTAATCTTCCTGGAATTGAATTTATGCAGTAAGCCGCATTGAGCTTTTAAGATCACAATTCTTGAGCAGAAGACGATTGCACAGCAAGTAAATACGAACGTCCTTGAACTAATTAAGTGTTCCTGGTTCACGTGACGAATATCACTCCTAATAAAGAATTTACCTAAGCGTCACGCATTTTTCTGCAGAGATTATATTGTGCGTAAGAACTCGTACCTTATCTTCAAACTAACATGAACGGCCGGGACGCGCAGTGACTGATGCGCTTTATTGGAGCGACATTAAACATGGCGTCCATTAGGATAGCAGCTGGCATCACCTCCTACACTCCTCCTGACACGCAGGTCAGGCCGGCAGCTGGCGTCACCTCCTACACTCCTCCTGACACGCAGGTCAGGCCGGCAGCTGGCAAGCTGGCGTCACCTCCTACACTCCTCCTGACACACCAGGTCAGGCCGGCAGCTGGCGTCACCTCCTACACTCCTCCTGACACGCAGGTCAGGCCGACAGCTGGCGTCACCTCCTACACTCCTCCTGACACGCAGATCAGGCAGGAAGCGGGAGCAACATCTAGGTGTGTAGGCAGGAGAGTCGCGCAGGATACTCTCCCCAGCAACGCTTATCTCTTGACCCTAACAGCCTGACGCTCGCGGCAAGTTCTCTAGCAACTCGCACCAAGAAGGGCGCTGATTCCATCTGGTATTACAATCTTTAAGACATCCCTAAATACAGTAAACAATGACTAGATCAATTGCCGTCTGACGTCTGAGCGTCAGCAACATCTTATGGTAGTTCTCCAGCCGAAGGAGAGGTTTACTAGAGAATGACCCGTGTAAATAACTTAAGGCATTAGTTAATCAGAAGCAACGCAGCATGAAGCACCAGAGGCAAAACCCACCAGAAAGTTTTGCATCAAGAACATCAACAACATACTTACAAGCACACATAACTAAAGTTCACGCAGACATAACAATTAGATTCATGCATCGAACATTGCTGCAACATGTACACCCAACACAGTCCCGTATAAATATTCCACAATCCCCCAACACAGTCCCATATAAATATGGCGTATACCTCACACGGCCCGGTAAAAAAATGCAGTACAAAAATAACAGGTAAGTCAGCACACGAGCTGAGGTTGGCTATCAATGACGCTAACAGTTCAAGATTTGGTCAGCGCTTCATGAAGGCTTCGGGGGCGCTGACGCTGAGGCCTGCTAACGAAGCCAGGGCTGACCACGGGGTCGGAGGTCAGGGGGGCTTCTCGGCGGCGGTGGAGGGGAGGGATGCAGAGGAGGGGAGGGATGCCGAGGAAGGGAAGGATGCAGAGGAGGGGAAGGATGGAGAAGAGGGGAAGGTTGGATGTAGCAAATTGCCCCCGACAGATACTACGGGAGCCCAGGCTGTAATAAGTGAGTGTGATGAATTGGTGATAAGAGCAAATGACGAGTTGGTGATGTGGGACAGTGATGAGTTGGTGATGTGGGACAGTGATGAGTTGGTGATGTGGGACAGAGATGAGTTATCGAGATGGGCGAGCGATGCGTTGGAGAGAGAGGAGTTGAAGATGTGGTGTATCGAGGAGTTGGAATTGTGGTGTAGAGAGGAGTTGGAGTTGTGGTGTAGAGAGGAGTTGGAGTTGTGGTGTAGAGAGGAGTGGTTGTGGAGGATGGACGCGTTGGTGAGGAGGAGCGAGGGGTTGGAGGGCTGGGAGAGCTCTTTGAGCTGCACGGTGCCCCCGAGGCGCGTGTAGACGTCGTGTACCCCGGCCACGGCACCCAGCGCCCCCAGCCCCACCAGCAGCCAGTCCAAGCTGCGCTGCCGCCGTGTCAGCTGCCTGCAACAGAGACATGCTTGGTAATGGCGCCTTGAGGGCGGCGTGGGGACGGCGCCTTAGGGACTACACGATAGGGACGCCACCTTAGATACGGCACCTCAAGGACGGTCGTTAGGGACGGTACGTTAAGGACAGCACATCAAGGACGGCACGTTAGGGACGAAACCTAAGGGACCAAGCCTGAGGAACGAGCCTCAGAGACGGTTCCTTAAGAAAGACATCTCAGAGACGGCAGCACCTCGAAACAGGACGGGCCAACATGACACAACGTAATGCAAGTTATCAGACGAGTCACCAGCGCGAGCTGCTGCACTACAGGTTAGTGATGTCTACTGCTGCACTACAGGTTAGTGATGTCTACTGCTGCACTACAGGTTAGTGATGTCTACTGCTGCACTACAGGTTAGTGATGTCTACTGCTGCACTACAGGTTAGTGATGTCTACTGCTGCACTACATGTTAGTGATGTCTGCTGCTGCACTACAGGCTAGTGATGCCTGCTGCTGCATTACAGGTTAGTGAGCCTGGCTGGTTATTTTGCGACATGCTACTGTAGCAGTGAAACAGGTCATTTCAAGACCTGCCTTGCAGCAGGTTAACAGGTCATCATATAACCTGTCATGCAGGTGATCACATGACCTGTCATGCAGGTCATCATATGACCTGCCGTAGGATAATTACGCTCTACAGATCCTGAGATGGAACAAGGCAGGCAGGATGAAGGCCAGCAGGCTGCAGCAGGTCGCACCGATCAGGCTGATCAGGATACTGAAGTTCGGGATCACCACCACCACCACGCCGCTCACCATCACCACCACCAGCCGCATCACATTCTGCACCATCATCACAATCAAGTTAAAACATCAAGTTTTGTTTTAACACAATCAAGTTAGAACATCAAGTTTTGTTTTAACACAATCAAGTTAGAACATCAAGTTTTGTTTTAACACAATCAAGTTTTGATCACAATCAAGTTAAAAGTCACCATATCTTCAGTGAAAACGTCCAGTGAGACATCTTCAGTTCAGAAATAAAACATTCGTAAAAGTCACCATATCTTCAGTTCAGTAACTTAAATGGAACTTTTTAGTGAATTTTTTTTCTCTAGTTGGTGAGCAGATGGTGGAGCTGGTCTTCCGCAACGTTTGTGATGAAGATATGGTTAATTTATTAGGCGTTTTCATTGAATTTTTTTTAATCCAATCTACGAGTAGTAAACTTGAATAAGTTCAACTTGTTAGGCGTCAATTTAATGCACATATTAGGGTGATTTATTTATTGAATGGTTTAATGCACGTAATGACTGCCTACATACTAGTAGTCCCTAGTAACTAGGCAGTAACCAGTAACTAGTGTACCCTACTAGTAAGTAGTAGCTAGTAACAAGAAATAACTAGTGTACCCCAGTGGCTGTAGAGCGCAGGCCGCAGGACAGGTCCAGGAGGTGGGTGACGGGGTACAGCATCATGGGGTAGGTGAAGAACAGTGACACCCCCAGACACATCTTCACCACCCCCGCCAGGTCCAGCCACCCAGACCCCCCAGCCAGGTTAAGGGTGATCATGTCTTGCGTGTCTGAACAATCAAAATCTCATAAGAACATTTATTACAACTATTGATTTAAATAAGGGTCGCAGAAATATCTTTTTAGGTTTACATAAGCACCGTGGACTCTCGCAAAGAATGAGATGTGGCAGGATGCTGCATTTAAAATGAGCAGTTTAATGGTAAGCTTTGAATTACTTGATCATTCACGAGACATGTAAGCATGACATCTCCTTTGACAATACATCTTTATTCATCATCAGACATGAGGCCAATGGGCTCCAAACATTCGCAGTCCATCACAAGAATCGCCATGCAAACACGAAAAATTTATTCAATCGATTAAAGCCAAAAGTCATTAAAGAGCCAACACTGCAGCGTGGTTCCTCCTACTTGCATCACTCCAACACCGGCAAATTCAGTCCCCAAGAATGCAGGATGCTTGAATGCACTATGCTTGAGCCTCGGAACAGCGGGAAGCTTAATGGAACTTAGTAGCGAAGTGGTTGAGCTAAGAACTAAGAAATGGTAAAAAATAAATCAGTACTCACTGCAGCGTGTGCTAGAGAGCGCATTTTCTCTGTCACGTGAAGTCACGGACTGGCGGACGGACATGACGAGCACAATAGCGCCTTTTTCCATAAATGAGAAAATGCGCTAAAAAGACAAGCTAATGTTGATAGAGCGCTCACGACACCAGCTCCATCATTGATTCATCAATGCGTTCAATAACGAGACAAAGATGGAACGTTTTCCATTCAGATTCACTCAAGTGTTTTTATATGTCCTCCGCTATTGACTATTGAACATTTTAGTGAATTCAGCATACATGACAAAACACCGGCATCTGTATACTTTAAAATACTTGTAAATGAAAGTCATTAATCTCCTATCAAAGTCCATATAACACTTGGAAGCGATGTTCATCGGAACTTTGGTTCAAACTCATACATCATACTTCCCATCTTAGAGAAGTTGGAAGAAAGGAAGCCAGTTTTCGGACTCAAGGATGCCACGTGACTAAAATCAAAATTCAGGACGCTTAGCAGTTTCTTGGAGATTTCAGAAATCATAATGGGAGCGCGAGATATATAGGCAGATATATAGTGAAAATATACCTATGGAGATATGGCAGATATTTATCGAGTACCGGTACTTCTATGACCCTCTGCCACAGACAGCCGTAGCTTCTAACATCAATTCTTGCAGGTAGTCTAGAAGAATCTTGGGGAACATGACAGGCGACAGGCCTACGGCCTAATAAACGCTGAAACCGCTATTAATATTATTATTACAACTTCACATCATGAAAATAAAGGAGGTAGGCAGTGAAATAAATACAGTGAGGAAAGAATAGCTATCATTCACACAGCATAAACTCCAAACAGACAGACATTTTGTATTAATATGGATGTTCCTTCGCAGGACATAACGGGCGGGAGTATGGGATTCAGGGTAGACAAATTAAAAGAATACTAGAAGTAGTTGTGTTATGGCTCAATAATAATAAACAATATGTATTAATGATAATAAAGATTAATATTATATTTTGTGGTACGAGACTCACGTGGCCCGAAGGAGAGGTAGCCGGACACCCCAAAGGTCACGTACAGCACAGTGATGCCCACCATGGTGCCCACGAACACCCCCTTGAACCTGGTCCGCAGCGCCCCCCCTACCGACCCCTCCAGTGACAAGATCAGCCCCGCCCCCTGCAGGGGGAAGAATGGCATCAGAGCAGCGTTTTGATAAGCGGGGACACTGTAATTATAATGACACTAGATTGATTTAATCGCAGATTCACTAGAAATTTGAAAGCGAAGAAAACACCACAAAAATTCAGCATATCTCAATTGAAAAGGTTTCGGAGACCAGCTCCATCGTCAAAGATTTGGAGCTGGTCCTAGTTTAAATGCTGCCTATAGTTTTTAACTATTAGAAATTGTGAATAGATGGGTACATACTTTATTATTCTGCCCTTTTTCTGTAGATTTAGGTTTTTAACTTCTGTGTTTTTTTTTTCACTCCAAAATTTATTACTTAATTTTCTGACTTTATTTGTGTTTTAGATTTATCGAACTGACGATGGAGCTGGTCTCCGAAACGTTTTCAATAGAGACATGCTAAATTTTTGTGGTGTTATCTTCGCTTTTAAATTTCCACTGTAATTATTATTTGTTGCAGGGACATTGTAACTATTATTTGTTATAATGCAGCGCATAATAATAGTTCACTGATGTATAGTAACCACACCTCCCACAGGGTCAAAGGCTGACCTCGTAGCAGTATATGGCGACGGCAAAGAAGAAAGGCAGGCCCCCCAGCGACATCCCCCGCGGGGTGAAGGGCACCGCCTCTGAGTGCGCGAAGTCAAACCAGAAGACGACAGCGAGTGCGAACATGTTGGAGGCTTGCGCAAACAAGCTGAGAGGAGGATACATGAGCGCAGATTGTAGACATGAGGATAAGTGAGTGCGAACAAGCTAAAAAGATAAGTGAGCACAAACATGTTCCAGACAAGCTCCACAGTTGCAGGATACAAGCTGTTGTAACAGGTTGTAGTCCATTGTCATAGGATACTTTTCTTGTTACATGATAAACTTCATTGCTACAAGATATACATTCGAGCAGGGCTCTGACTATTGAACAAGCTTCTAGAATATTAAGTAAGAACCTTGACCATTAGGCTGACTTCATGACTGTTAAGTGAACCCTTTGACAAAATTGATTGTGCCTTTGATTTTCAAGTGATCCTTGACTCTTAAGTCTTGAGATATCAGACCATAGCGCAACATGTACAAGAATTAGCATTAAGCTCTGCCACTGTCATGCTGATGCACCACCTTTGACGCATATCATGCGCCGCATACCAACGACAACAAGAAATTTGGCAAGCCTCCCTAGGCTTAAAGCCATGGCCTGTCCAGCCATCTTGGTGCCGCTACCACTGCGATATGGTGGACAGAATATTACCACCTTATGACCTTATGATGAGCTTTAGGACGTCGCAGTCCACGGTCATGCTGATGCGCCGCCTTCGTCGTCCTCCGTCTCCGAGTCGTCGTCGGATGTAACGTTGGACGTGTTCCGTCTATTAGCCCTCATTTGGGCACGCTGATGCAAGATGTTGTTGCTTGTCACTTGCTGATGGTAGTTTCCCATTACTGGACAGTCCGGGATCTTAAGGCCCTCAGGAATAATTCCCTCCATCATCGAGGCTTTCCAGAGCATTGTGAGCGGAGCCTTCAGTGCTCCAACACACTTCTTCAACAGCACTGCCGGAATTCCGTCGGGTCCTGGTGCTGAAAACGTCGCCAATTCTTTGATACTTATTTCCATATCTTCTGGCCCAAACTCAATGTTCTCCAACCCCCTTCCTCCTGGTAGTTCCTGGAAAACTTCGATTTCGTTCTCCTCCCTTGTGTAGCGAGGGTTACTGAAGACTGATTCAAACACCTCCTGACTTATGGCAACCTGCTCACCATTGAATGTTGCTTTTAAATAATACTCATTGTTTCCACCAAGATATGGTGAACTTGCTTCGCTTTCACCATCTTGGTTAATTAAAATTGAGTCAAACGAATTATTGAAGTACCTGCACAGTGAGTGTAAAGCTTCAACAGTCAGTGAACAAGTTTTATAGACAACGGACAAGTTTTACAGTCAATGTACAATTTTTATTAAGTCAAGAGACACGCTAAGACGTCAAAGAAAAAAAAAAAAGCTCAAGAAAACAATGATAAGCCAGGAGAAGTCAAAAATGCACATTTAATGGTGAGCAGGTTGCCATAAGTCAGGAGGTGGTAATATTCTGTCCACCATATCGCAGTGGTAGCGGCACCAAGATGGCTGGAGAAGTCATGGCTTTCAGCCTAGGGTGGCTTGGTTCATTTCTTGTTGTCGTTGGTATGCGGCGCATGATATGCGTCGAAGGTGGTGCATCAGCATGACAGTGGCAGAGCATAATGCTAATTCTTGTACATGTTGCGCTATGGTCTGACATCTTAAGACTTAAGAGTCAAGGATAACTTGAAAATCAAAGGCACAATCATTTTTGTCGAAGGACTCACTTAACAGTCAAGAAGTCAGCCTAATAGTCAAATATCCTACCTAATAGTCTAGAGGCTAGTTCAATAGTCAAAAGCTCCACCTAATTTTCAAGCTGCCAGTTTAATAATCAAAGAGTTCTGTAATAGAAAAGAAGCCATTTTATGAAAAAGATGCTCACTTATTAGATAAGGGCTCTCTTAATAGACAATGAGCATACTGAATGGACAAGAGGCCAATATAATATGAGATTACCCACTTAATAGACAATAGGTATGGGTCTAATCTTAACTACAAGGAATGCTCAACAGTCAAAAAGTACAATATATATAAGGAAATGGGACATATATGGAGAGTTAGAAAGCGGGATGAGCCCAGCAACTGATGACACATGTTGCTGGGCTGTAACAGGGTGCATGGGGAGGCATGTAAACTGTGTGGGGGGGGGGGGCAGTTTGTCAAAAAAATACATCAGTACTCACTGCAGTGAATGACAGAGAGCGCATTTTCTCGTTGACGAAAACGTGAAGTCACGGACGGACAAACGGACATGCCGAGCACAATTGTGCATTTTTTTCATAAATGAGAAAATGCGCAAAAAAAGCAGAGTCTTGTGGCGATGAAAAATGAGGTAGTTTAAAGCAGTGTACCAAAATATAAGGGTGCTGAGAAGCCAGTAGAGTGGAGAGTATAGAGGGGCAGTTGACCTGATAAAGATCAGGGCCTATACTTTCAAAAAAAAGTTAAGAGATCGTAAGTTCATCAGCCAATCATTGACGGCCTTTCAAGCAAAACCCACCAACCATACACAAGACAATAGAGCGTAAGAACTTACGTCCACTTAGCGAGTTTTGAAAGTGTGGCCCCAGGGTTTTATACCTGATACTTGACTTTAAAGAAAGGTTTACCTGAAGAAGGCCAGACTGTTGAGGTGTCGCAGTAGAGTGAGGAGGTAGAGAGGAGGCAGCAGCAGAAGTAACCACTGATGTTGGGTCAGCAGCGATGAGTAAACACTCAGGTTCTTGCTGAGGTAGATGAGGTACCCACAGCAGAACCCTGCACAACAGACGATATATTAAATATATATTAAATTTATCTAATTTAATTAAATGTATTAAATAACAGACGACGGATGTCATAGTATATCAGACCTCACCCAGCAAACATGGGACTGGGCATATCTCACGTCATGTGCATCTAGCTTAATATATTAAATTTATTTTATTTAATCAAATTTATTAAGTATTTTCGTTTTGAGTTAATGCTCATGTCTGCTATACTCTGAGGAAATATAAACACCTTTACTTATTTTAGATTAATTTATTTTAAAAATTTTCAGGTATTGCATGAATAATAAAAACTTTGTGTTGTTAGAACAATCAAATGAACTCGTAAGAAATTTGTATAGGAAGAGCAGTATCAGGTACTGTATTGGATAATCTATCTTATTATATATATACTCTCATCGTGAATGGGTATAATGGCCTGGTTTTAGAAGCACTGTTATAAAAATTAGTTTCTTTTCATTTATTCTCGAATAATGGAACTATTTTGCAATGACTGAGATTTTTAGCAATTATTAATGTGGTTATTAATGTTTATTTTCAGCTCCTTTGATCCCTTGAATTTTTTTGCCATTCTTCCCTGGACTAAATTGCATATTAAGACAAGATTACAGCGTGTAACTATCGCTAAGGGGTTCTTGTTTTAGTTAACTTTGCGGGCGAGGCTGTGGTAAGAGGTGCTTTTATTGAAAATATCTATATCTTTGTTTCTGGTCAAGCTTAGCTCAAAGCTCAACCAAATTTTGATACCGTGGATCCACAGTATAAGTTCTGTTGAACCAGAAGCCGCGATACCGTCTTCGTAGTATAATAATGTTTAATAATCCTCATTAAAACCGGTCAATCTTAATTTTGAAAAAATTCAATCATTAAAACCGTTCAATCTTAACTTTAAAAACCATTCAATCATTAAAACCATTCAATCTTAACATCGTTTAAACTTAATTTTTCACCAGAGACAAAAAATCCAAATGACCTCACACAAGCCATTACGTCAGCAACATTGCTGATGATCACCACGTCAACAAGGCGCTTGTCAGCTCACCCATTTGGCTGACAACGACCACCACGTCAACAAGACGCTTGTCAGCTCACCCATTTGGCTGACTACGACCACCACGTCAACAAGGCGCTTGTCAGCTCACCCACTTGGCTGACTACGTCCACCACGTCAACAAGACGCTTGTCAGCTCACCCACTTGGCTGACTACGACCACCACATCAACAAGACGCTTGCCCGCCGTGCCGTATGCGTGCTGGCCGAGGTCGCCGTAGGTGACGTCAGCGGCCCGCATCAGCACCGCGGCATCCGTGTCATCGTCCTCGCCGCTGCCTTCGTCAGCGCTGTCGCCCCCCAGCAGCGCCCCCTACAATACAATAAAATAGAGTAGAATAGAATAGAATAGAATAGAATAGAGTAGAATAGAATAGAAGTGTCGGCACTGAAGAAATAGGCCCATGGCCTGTTGCCGATTATTCAGGAGCATTATGGTAGAGCTCTTCAATTTTGAGACAAAAAAGCCATGAGGTATTCTAGGAGAACCTGTCTAGAAAGAGTACCTGTAGGGATATATCATTAGTTACAAAGAATATTGATTGCAATCGATTATGTGTGAGAGTTACAACAGGTCTAACTTCCTTGTGAGAAATGATGGAACTGGAGTATCGGGAGCTACTGCAAGAATCAAGACTATAGGAATATAGATGGAAGTGGTGCCTTAATAGGTAGAAACGGTCTGTAACTGAACAGAAACGGCCTGTAACTGAACATAAATGGTCTGTAACTGAACAGAAATGGTCTGTAACTGAACAGAAATAGTCTGTAACTGAACATAAATGGTTTGTAATTGAACAGACATGGTCTGTAACTGAACAGAAATGGTCTGTAACTGAACATAAATGGTTTGTAATTGAACAGACATGGTCTGTAACTGAACAGAAATGGTCTGTAACTGAACATAAATGGTTTGTAATTGAACAGACATGGTCTGTAACTGAACAGAAATGGTCTGTCACTGGGCATAGGTTGCTGCACAACAACACATGCATTAAACCTTACTTCAAGAACTGGACTATTAAATGAATTGCTATTGTATCACATATCTGGACATGAAAACTACAAATTTGCAGCTTGAACCCGTTGCTTTGAGTTCAGATTCTATGAAAGTCCAAAGCCTCCATCCTATGCCTTTCTCAGTGGGAAGGACTAAAGTTAGAGATGGAAGTGGTGAATTAATAGGTAGAAATATATAGAGGGTTTATTTAAATTTAAAATTCTATGTGCCACTCAGAATAGCTTAAAAAAGATAGTTTGTTATGACAGGATAAACATTGAATTAATAAAGAATATCACATTACTTCATACTGCATGGGTATAAAGCATGCAATGGGTTAAAAAAAATATAACTCAGTACTCACAGCAGTGAGTGACAGAGAGCGCATTTTCTCGTTGACGAAATCATGAAGTCATGGACGGACAGATGGACATGGCGAGCACAATAGTGCATTTTTTTCATAAATTAGAAAATGCACTAAAAAGAGATCAATTATCTGCAAGCCAGCAGCAATCAATCAATGCAATGCAGACATGTACAAGCTAGTCAGCTCAAAGTTTAATTTCAATTAATCAATTAATTTTAATTAATCAATACTTAAACAAACCTTCTTGCCGTGCAGGCTGAAGGACTGTCCGCCCCTGGGGGAGTGTGCCGCCAGTATGGCATACTTGCAGTCTATGAGCATCAGCATGGCAGCTGTGCTCAGGTACCCCACCACAGCCATCACCACAATTCCCTCCACAATACCAGCCTGCGGATTGTATCAATATTTAAACAAACATATCAACCATTTAAGGCCAGAAGTTCATCCAACAATGACAGTATAAAATACCAACAATCTTCCTAAACAATTATAACACCTGATAAAATGGCATTCATTAGCCATTCATTTTTGGATGGAGAAACTCAAAATTCAAACAACATTCAATTTCAAACCTATGGTATACATACACAAGCTAGACAAAATAAGGGAAACGCCTGATAAATCCACAAAATATATTTTAGCATGGTGAAGGTCCACCTTTTGTGGCAATAACTGACTAATTCTATGAAGCATTGATTCATACAAATTTAAAAATTGTTTCCAAAGGAATTTCAACTCATTCCTCAGATAAAAATCCCTAGAGCTTTTTTAAAGATGATGGCAGTGGTAATTGACTTCTGACTTTCATTTTTACAATGGACCATAAATGCTCACTAATATTCAGGTCGGGTGATTGTGATGGCCAAATGAGATGCTCAACTTCATTAGAATGTTCCTCCAGCCATTTGTTAACAATTCCAGCTTCATGAATTATGGCTTTATCATCTTGAAAGATGGCATTTTTTTCTGGAAATAGGGCTTGAACCATTGGATGAACTTCCCTCCAAAATTTGTAAATAGTCATGGCTGTTTAGTCTTTCACGAAGAGAAATGATTGGTCTGCTGGATTTCCAATAAATAACACCCCAGATTATCAAAGATCCCCTGTTTCACAGTTGGGAGGTAGCATTCATGATTAAATAGCTCTTCTGGCTGTCACCAAACATAAACTTGGCCAGAGGTTGGAAATAAGGTAAAAGATGATTCATCAGAAAAAATTGCATTTTCCAACTGCTTGAGGGACCTATTCTGGAGGTTTTTACATTATTTAAACTTTGAAGCATTTGTATTTGAAACTAGAAGTTTTCTAATTGCAGCTCTTCCATAGAATCCAGATCTGTATAGCTTTCATCAGACCATCTTTATGGAAACTGGGCTCTGTAGGTGTCCATTGAGGTTTGCAATAATGTTAACAGCCGCAGTCTTACAATTTTCCCTCACAATTTGTAGGACATTTTTTTCCACTTTCAAAAGCAGTCACTACTTTTGAGACAGTACTGCTGGAAACATCAAGCATTTGGGAAGTTTCTGTCACACTAGCACCTGCCATATGGGTACCGAAAATTGGGCCTATTTGGAAGTAAGAGAGGTTTGCCATTTATAGGTTAGGTTATAGATACAAAAATTTACCAAAAATATCTGTACAAGGTTAAATTATCAATTAGCAGCAACAATAAACAATAAAACATATAAATATGCCTCATTTTCATTGTTAATAACATGTTAAAAAATTATGCCGTAAAAATGTTAGACATTTTGATACAAAAAATTATGTTATGAAATGAATGAAGAAGTCTACAACCTCCTTGGAATCATTTTTTTTGACCACATTGGAGTGACTACTGCAACACTGAGCCAATGTTCATCCTGCCACCTGAGACAAGCTTCCACTTGACCAGGTCGCAAAGTACTGCAATTGACAAAACTCATCTCAAAATCCACAAAGAATTCAATACCATAGGCTCTGTGACCCCCTTGACAACATCAAACTCAATGAGGCTGTCACTTGCTCTGTGCTGGAGTAACTCAACAGATCTTCATCTTGCTGTGGCTTGACATCATCCAACTGACGATGGCTGAAGATGTTATCTCCTGGCATTGGACTCCAGCTATCCATCTCACAACTACCTACTGGATTTTCTAAATTTTTAGAGTGTTTCGGAGTTATTTTCAGGGTTCAAAATTTTTATATTGTATCATTTTTATGTGTATCATGTACATATTTCCACTAAAATTTCTGCATTCAATGCTTCCTGTAACTTGAAAATGAATGTTGTCACATTCAAAATGTCTTTAATGAAATTAAATTACTGCCTTGAGCCTGCATTTTGATCAACCAACATTGTCTGAAAAAATACATACCTATAAATATACAGTCTATATAAACTGTATATATAAACTAATTGACTCATTTTATAATAAAACTTTTCTAAGATAAAAATAGATTTTAGACATTTAAAATGAACAAATGAAAAATGCATTAAAAAATTGTACTGACTATGAATTTTTGAAAATATTTATCTATCAATTAATATGCATTTAGATACAGTCATTTATTTCTTCCTTTTTAAATGAACTACTGAATTTTCCAGTGCAGTTCAAGCATTCATTAAACTAGGAAACGCAACATTAAAACAGTTTCAGTCACATAGGATCTGCCAGCCTTGCACACACCAGCTCTTACACAGCTGGTCATATGCCTAACATGTATTCATATTTATTATATAATATGCAACCGGGCACAAGTGTTCTTACACGTCAATCAATCCAATATAACGATAGTTAAAAAAAATGCGAGGTATTCATTGTTAATTTTTAGTGAACAATGCTCATGGTTACAATCAGTAAGCAGATTTAAATAACAAATTTTGAGACCTAGACTGACCTCTTTGAATGCATAAGGCAGTCCCAACATGCCTGCGCCAATGAAAGATATGAAGACGTTGGCAATGATCTTAGCAGGGCTTGTGATGCCGTGAGAACGAGCTCCCATAGCACCCATTGTTCAGCTGTCTGTCCTGCAGCAACTTTGACTGAAGATAATTCATAGAACTAAACATCACATTTGTCAGACAATGAGAACAGCAGGAAAAATTATGAACTATACAAGGAATTGATGTATTTTCAAGCAGCGCATGTTCACAAGGAGGGAGAGAACAAATTGAAGCAATTTCTTTAATTTCGGAAGAATCAAGTCTTAGATAAGTTTCAGACCATGAAATATTCATGGGATTTGAATTGATTTTGGTTAAACCAAGCCTGAGCCTAATATTAATATAATAAATAAAAATCTCACTCTCCTGAAAACCTGTTGGTTGAACCATTCATAATATAAAATGATCATAATTATGAGAGAAAAAAAGCAAACTCTCAAGTTAGCCATGGAACATATGTATTTCTCAACAAGGATATGCTATATTTTAATGCCTTTATGCCAAAAAAATGAATAAATGGCTGAGATTTTTTGTAGTAATAATTAATAAACTAAATACTCAAATATCCAGTCATGGACTAGCAGCTTTATGAGTATAGGTATCTTTATTCAGACAGGCTTTCTAAAGCTGCCTAGAGACTTTACCAGGCCTTCAATAGTTTTCTTACAATTTTTTGAATCACAAGATTTCTTTCAGATGGAACCATTAGATTTCTGCTAGATAAACAGTATCTTCATTCTATAGCATGAACATTTTATATTCTTCAAGTGTGAATTGTATACTGTCCCATCAGCTTATTTTGTAGTAAAAAAACCGCATGAAACAAGCAACCTTAACCCAGGGGCCAGAGACAGCCACCTATCAGTATAGCTATAGCACCCAGTGACAGCATAGTGGCATACCGGTACCAATGAAGTTTTGATGAAGATGCTGCTGGCAAAGGTATGAAGCTCAGAATCAAGCCAGCCTTGAACAGTACCATAGAACAGTGACAGTTGACCAGTGAAGTATCATAGATAGTAGATATCAGCATTTCCAGACTTAAGAGTTAAGACACTGATTTAAATCTTAAACTGATGAGCAGATTAAAAATGAACTTATTCTAAAAAATTTGTGGTTTGCCACTATGCGTGTCTGAGTCTATTATTTGATGAGGGAAGTCAAAGGAGTTCCATAACCTCATCCTTAGTGAAGGAATTAAGGAGTCAGCCTGTGGGAGAGGAACTATCAAGAGATGTATGCAAGAGCTCAAAATCAAGCTAAAACGTCTGTCGTACATCAGTGGAAATTTTTGATACAAATATTGCTATAAATGCAAAGAAGTATCCAAAAGCCTTCTTTTTGTACGCTAGTTCAAAGTGCCAGACAAATGATGGTATATCTGATTATAAAGTAGACCAATGGAAGATTTCCTCTGATGAGGCAAGGCTAACGTTATTAATCAGTTCTTCAGCAGTGTGTTCACAGATGAGGACTTGAACAGTATTCCAGATATTGAGGAGCGCCCAGTCGGCTCAAAGTTAACAGGTTTTGAAAAACACAAAGAAGAGGTTCTCAAGCGCCTGGTAGCTCTAAATTCCAACAAGTCATGTGGACCAGACGGTTTCCATCCCAGATTGCTCAAAGAATTAGCAACCGTTCTGGCCGGCCCATTGACAGTATTCTTTCAAAAAACCTTGAAGGAAGGAACTTTGCCATCTGATATGAAGGAAGCTCAAGTATCACCAATGTTCAAAAAAGGTGACAAAAGACCAGAAAAGTAGCTCTGGTCAGTCTGACAAGTGTTGTTTGCAAGGTAATGGGATCTGTTGTGAGGAATACCTAGGTAGGATTATCAATCACTTGACTGTTTCCCATCTTCTATCAGATTGTCAATGTATGGTTTTATTGCCGTAGATACTGCACCACTAACTTATTATCTACATTGAACAATTGGACTTTCCTGCTGGACAAAAGGAAACCAGTGGATGCATTGTACCTTGATTTTGCCAAAGCATTTGGCTGTGTTCTGCATGAGCAGCTGTTGTGTAAAGAGAAGTCTTTGGGAATTAAGAGAAATGTACTCCAATAGATCAGAGATTTTCTAGTACGTAGACAACTCACAACAACTTGACTTGACTTGACTTGACAAGTTAGACGCTTGAGGCCTTTCTCAGAGACCTGTTCGTCTCTCCGAGACTATACTAACTTTGTAATATTAGCAAAATTCGGGGGCGGCTGGGTTGCAAAAAAAGTTAGTGTCTAGTTCTGGCATGATGGAGCATAGAGAGTAGGCAGATGAAGCCAATGTTTATCGAGGCGAACATCATAGTAGCCATGTAGGTATTTATAAACCTCAATCATATCGCCCCTCAGCCGGCGGTGTTCCAAGCATGGTAACTTCAACGTCTTGAGCCTATCTGAGTAGGGCTTGTCTTTTAGTGATGCCAAGAGTTTTGTTGCTCGCCTCTGGACGTCTTCTATATCACTACGTGTCAGTATTAACAGAAGTTACAGAACCATGTCAGACTGGGCTTCAGTGTGCACTGTGCAGTGCCAGCAGTGGTGTGCCAAAAGGAAGTGCTCTTGGGCCTATTTTGTTCATTGCTTTTATAAACGATCTGCCAGAATTAGTGTGCAGCGTGTGCTCCAATCTTCAATCTCCATGTGTGCCATTGCCAATGACACAAAAGTTTATAATACAGTGAAGGTGAATGATGCATCAAATAAATTAATTAACTCTAATAAAGCACAATTGCAAGATGATCTTGGAGAGTTTAGTTAACTGGGCTGATACGTGGTACGTGGCAGCTGCAACTTATCCACGGGACATTTCTTCTTGCTTCGTATCACCAAGTGACACCAACAGCGACATGTGGAACACTCCAGCCTTCCAGGAACAGCCTTCCCAAATCCCAATTAGGCTAGCTACATTGTTGATAACTTGATTGTTGGTGCTCCAAGTATGAACACATTCAAGAACAAACTAAGATAAAGCTATGGAAAAATATAGGTATGTTCAGACTTGAAATGCCTAGCAGGATAGCAGCCTAGCCTAGCACTATATGTGACGTGAGTACGGTATATCAAACCCGGTGTAAGTCTAGGTAGGCTAGTTGGTATTTCAAACTATCGTCAGACGTCAGTGCTTGGTGGTCAGTCCTGAAAAGATCCGGTCAAATGACGCGATTTTACGTTTTAGATCTTATGTGAAACAGTGAACACTGAACAAGTCATGAAAAGTACAAGAATCGGCTACAGCCTACAGGCCACATCAGGCCTGCTCTTCAGCGCCGACATCACTATCACTATGTTATGTGCTCGCGAATGGAAGCGTTACTCCATTTAGAAAAATCTTCCGTCATAAGGTAACTATTACGGGAAAGGACAGAGAAAGATGTAAATACCTACCTAATACGGAATGCATGCTAGAGGCAAACACAGCCCTCGCCCAGAATTCAGAGAGAAGAATATGTTGAGAGGATGCATTCATGATTCATCGTGTCCAGCAGGCCAGTTCTTCTTGTTTGATGATTACTGGAGCTTAGGAGACACGTCAATGTACTGAATGTAGCTCCACGTCTGCGGGGGCAGCAGCCAGCAGGCCTGTTGGCAGACGCAGAGAAGGCTTGAGAAACACGGAATCCGCGATTCCTCGTCACTAGTCGTCAGCGACAAGAATTTAGAAAATTTTACGAGTTGAAGTTAACTTAACATCGTGATTTCGGCGCTGAAGTGTAGGCCTGATGTGGCCTGTCGCCGATTCTTTTCCTTTTCGTGCCTTGTTCACAGAAGATCTATAATCGTGTCATTTGATCAAATCTTTTCATGACTGACGATAGTTTGAAAGGTATTACTTTAGATTAGGTGCATCCAAAAAAGGGTGTTTTTTCAATTGTATGTTTTTTGGGGTGTAGATTCAGAATCTGCTGAAATCCGTTTTTGGCGGTCGGCATCGGAAATTTTTAATGGAACCTGTTCCTAACTGGACCTGACCTGCGAGGTTTTCGTTGATCGGCTAGGTTTTTTCTATGTTTGGAGTCCGTCCCGCGGCAGGAAAAAACCTAGCCAATAGGTTTTTTTCTAAGTTTGGGGTCCATCCGGCGGCCGGAAAAACCTAGCCAATCAACGAAAACCTCGCAGGTTAGGTCCAGTTAGGAACAGGTTCCATTAAAAATTTCCGATGTCGACCGCCAAAAACGGATTTCAGACCCTTAATCTACACCCAAAAAACATATAATAAACACCCTTTTTTGGATGCACTTAATCTAAAGTATTACCGTTTGAAATAGTTACTCGACTTCCACTGGGTTCGATAAGGTGCTCTAGGCATTTCAAATCTGAACATATATTTTCCATAGTTTTATTTATTCTGCTTTTGAACGCGTTCATAACTTCATACTTGGAGCGCCAACGATGTCATGATGTCATCGGAGGAGGCTGTTCCACATGTCGGTGATTCGAACCGAGAAGAAATGTTGTCGCGTGGAGAAGTTGCAGCGCGCTCAAAACTTGTTGATGGTACATCTACTTCATGTGGTCTCGTTTGAACTGTGATCAAGGTAAGACGTGTTCCATTGCCTTGCAATCTCAGTGTGACTATAATTCCAGTCAAGCCATATGGCTGGAAATCCTGAGTCAGCCGATCTTATAGATCCAGGTGTGCTGGACATACAGCTTCAGAAAAAGCATATGCCCACTAAGAGACTGGTTACAGAATGTTAATGAGACTGGAAAAGGAAGACGACTTCTGCTGGTCCGCAGAAGCCTGCAGCCGGCACCATGGATACATGCAAGATCTCGTAGAGCATCTATCGTGTTAGCCCGTCTTCGAGTTGGACACGCTGGGGTAAATGCCTACTTGCACTGCTTTTCAATGATAGACTCTCCTCTGTGCAACACTTGCAATGTTGATGAAACCATTGACCACTTTCTACTTGAATGCGCCCAATATAACAATGCTCGCCAACTCATGAGAAGGACTTACCGCAACCGAAGGACTTAACAGGCCCTACCGCAACAGGCGGCACAGGTTAGGTTAGGTTATGTTAGGAGTAGCTGTTGCGGTAGGGCCTGTTGTGCTCCAGCCTGTATGCGCTCCAGCCTGTGACTGAACATCGCTGTTGTGGTGGGCGCTTTGTGTCAAAAGCCATGAAGATTCCCAGCTGCATTACGCTTGGGAAGGTATATGAATCGCACTGTGGGCTTGGGCTATGCTGACCTCTAGCTATCCACCCGAATCAGCCTATGGTTGGACGGCCATGTGTTGTATGACAATAAATTTTGGAACAGAACTATGCTATCTGAAACCTAACCCCCGATGCTGCAAGCTAAAAGTTACGTAATTAAGCAAAGCTTTAGATGTCGCTCGTTGAAGGATGATAAATTTTGGAACAGAACTATGCTATGCTCTCTGAAACCTAACCCCAGTCCCCAATGTTGTGAGCTAAAACTGATGGTCTGTGGTGCATGGCAGGATAGATGCAGTTCTACTGGCGACCTGGGCTGGTTGGTCGCAGTCCGTTGTCCGCAAGTTACAGTTCGGGCTAAAGTCAGGGTATGAAGGTATGATTCGATGCAATGTTCATTGTTCAGTGGTGGACAACCATTATTTTATGAGCTATTTGCTTCAGTATATGGTGGCCTAAAGCTCCTAATATTTAAAGCAAGATGATGTCACGGGCTGGTTACCGATGGATGGCTTAATCCACGGCTGATTGGTGGTCATCCGGAAATATGCTAGGCATTCCTTTCAAGGCTGATTGGTGCACAAATTTGGTGGTGCATGGCTGCATACCCCAGTGGTGCATAACCATTACCCTGAGTCTCTGGGCTATTTGCTTCAGAATGTGGTGGCATAAAGCTCCTAATATTTAAAGCAAGATGATGTCACGGGCTGGTTATGATGGATGACTCAATCCACGGCAGATTGGTGGTCATCTGGAAATATGCTAGGCGTTCCTTTCAAGGCTGATTGGTGCACAAATTTTGTGGTGCACGGCTGCGTACCCGCCTGAACCGTTGTCAAAAGAGGACGTGGCAGCAATCCTCTCTGTTTTCTTAAGTTGTGAAAGTGCCCACAATGAACTCAATGAATATTACATCTGAGGGTCAAGACCTTGTTGACCCAGGTGCTGCAATGAATACATCGCTAAAAGCTTCAAGAGTTGACAGAGTTGCAACTTAGACACTTCTGTGAAAATGATTTTGCCGGCAGAGATGAATTGACTCATTCGCAAACACAAAATCAGAAAGCAGACTCATCTGACTGCCCAGATGGCGGCCACAAGTGCAAGAGTGCTCCCGGTGCCATTGCAGATCTTTCTGGTGATACCAACACTCAACAGCAATAAGCACCCAAATACCAAACTAATATCAGCCCATGCCCCATGTTGCACCATAAAGACCAAGGAAGTGGAATTCAGAAATTGTTGGATTACCTACAGCTAACAAGCCACAAGATGATTGTGTAATTCTCATCCATCCAGTAGATGAAAATTCTAAACTTTGTTGACTTCACCTGAGCCCTACCATTTTCATCTAGCATGTTGAAGACATACGCGTGAATTGCCGAAAAGGACTGGTTGCTGTACAACTATGAACTATCATAGGGAAGTGAGGAAAATATTGTTCAACTTCAGCAACTGACGCAGCTTGGCACTTGGACTTTTAATTGCTCCTGACCTAACCAAGGAAAGTGCTGCTATGGAGAAATCAGCCCTATTGATATAGATTATAGAAGCTGTCATTAATGCAATGGAGAGGTGAGTCAGAGTTGATGGTTCCTGTAAATTTGTTAGAATGGAAAGGCTGAACTGAAATCTGGAAGTTAGGTGTGTGCCTTCTGCGTACTTCCATTACAGTGGTTTTTGATGGCAGAGAGCTCTCTAATAAGATGAAGATTGGATATATTGCCTACTTGATCTGTCCTTATGCCTTTCCTCCACTGCAATGCTACAATTGCCAACGTCATGGACACTAGGCAGAGGGATGCACCAGCAAGAAAACTAGAAGAGGTGCCCAAGAACATAATTTCAGCAAGTGCACAATCAGAGTTCCCAAGTGTGCTTATTGTGGTGGGCCTTGTATGGCCAACTTTCTTGACTGTGTGTGTGCTCCAAGGCATGCTGAACCACCTGAGCGAGTTAGTCGTGGTAAGGGCTGCTGGTGGTGGTATGCATGGGAAGGGACAAGGGGTGTGCTGGGGTACCACTCACCTCAGGCTGGGTAAGGCATGAGAGTGTCTGCCAAGGTGCATCATGGGTTGAACAGTCAGGGTGGTAGTTACAGGTTTGGCTTGTTGACATATACCTAGTCAGGTTGTTGGTGATAGATCAAGTGTTGATTCTCCTGTATCTTTGAATGCTCCTGCTCCATTGTTGGCACCATACAGTGTTGCAGCTCTACCAGCTGACTTCATGACTACATTGACTGTCTTGCTGATTTGTTTCCTTTCATTGCATCAAGAATCTCCACTTAAGTTCCATTCATTGATCTGTGCTGCTATCCAAAAGCATTTTGGGCCTGCTCTGGCTACCTTAAATGTGTTGGAATCTCCAAATGTTGTTGCTCCTGCTGAATGTGCCGACATTGCTTCTGTTGATTGTGCTATTGCTTTGGTGAATCGTGGTGTTGTTGCTACTGCTGATCTTGCTGCTGTGGCTTCTGCCAATTGTGCTGGTGTTTCTTGTCCTATAACCTCTTCAACTCTGGATGATATTTGTTCAGCTGACGATGAGTTTGGGTTTCAGATATGTCGGGTAAAGATGTTGCATCTGGTAAGGAGTGGGTTTCTGTGGTTCCTGGAAGGCATAGTGGTCAGGATCATGTTAGTATTTTGTCTGCCTCATCCTCCCCAGATACTAGTCCAGTTTTGGGCACGTGTCAGCATGGTCCCAGGGCCAATGGTAAAGTACCTGCCAGTGAAGGTTCTATAACTCGTAGAAAGACTCAATCTAAGTTGCATAATTGCAGAAAGAAATAGCTCATTCAGTAGCTGATGTGATGTCCCTTTCTGTAGTATCATTGAATTGCAATAGCTTTTATGCCTGGTTAACTGAAGTCAAATTACTCCTCTATAGCCTGAAACAAAGTCTTGTGTGCCTCACTGAGACTTGGGTGAAGGATGCCTACCTACCAACATTTTATGGCTATCACTGCTTGTGGTGCAACAGAGTAGCACATGGTGGAGGTGGTGTTTGTATTTTGATCCATCAATCTCTGTGCTACCAAGAAATTAAGCTGAACACATTCAGAGGAGTAGTCTTGGAGGTACAGGCAATCAAGCTGCGCTTAGGCTCTGGTAACTCTCTCTCAATTCTTAATCTCTATAATCCCAATGCTGCAGTAACTTTTCCAGAGCTTCTTCACTACACTGAGCAGCTTGAGCCTTTTATTTTAACTGGGGACTTCAATGCACATTCTCCTCTTCTCTCCTCTGCCTGCTCTCATGCTGATACAGCTGGGCAGTCTCTTGAGCAGCTCCTTATGTCCACCTCACTAACTTTACTCAATACAATCAATTTCTATACCTATATTGATTGCAGAACAGGCAGATGTAGCATAGCTGCTTGGATCTATTTTTGATTTCATCAGATGTCGCACCATTCTTTCATCTGGAAAAGCTAAAAGATGTAGGAAGTGACCACTACCCCATTATAGCCTCTTCATATATTCCTCTTCCAGGGTTGGCAATGATTAAATCTAAATGATTAAATCATGTGATTAAATCACATGATTTTTTTATAAAAAAATCATGATTTTTTTTATTTTTTCGATTTTTTTGATTTTTTTGATTTTTTCATATATTTAAAAATATTAAGTGGCAGTCTGTAATTTATATTGAGGTTCTGTTATTCATGCATTAGTATTAATGTACTATGAATGACAAATTGGTATATAAACTTGTTGCCTTTAGTGTGTATTAGGTTCCAATAAATGGAATGTTTTTGGCACAGAGGCATCAAGTGTGCAATACATTGTACGTAGCTAGCAGCTTAGCTAATTCTTATAAGGCTAAAAGAAGTCTAACTATTTGACTATTTGTTATATATTGATTACAATATACAATTTAAATATGTTAGCTAGCTTATACAGGGTGGGGCAGAACTGATTGAACAGTTTTGAGGCAAAATAAGAGAGTAATGGAGGTACATAAAGAAGAAAGTTTATTTTCCTCATGATTAGCATAACATACCATTTAAGATACTTATGTTTTGAAAACAATATCAGGAAGATGGGGTTTGTTAGCTGCATCACACTGTTGGAGTTGTTCTCGGAAGTTTCCATCAGCACGTTCACACATATGGCAAGGTATGGCCATAACCTCTGCTGCAATAATCCGTTCCCTTAGCTGTGGTAGGGTGTGAGTGTGACTTCTGAACCCCTTTCTTTGAACCCCCCGTCCCCCCCATCCCCGTTTCTGAACCCCCCGTCCCCAAAGAAAGAAATCGCAAATGCTCAAATCAGGTGACCTAGCAGGCCACTGTAAATCACCCCTCAGAGTCTGGGAACATGCGTTTCAAAACATTGAGTGACATTCGGGCTGTGTGAGCTGTAGCCCCATCCTGCTGGAACCACACATCTCTCAATGCTTCATTTTCAACAATGTTTTCCATCATGGGCTGTTAGAAATTTTGCAGCATAGCGATTGGAATTCACTGTTACGGTTACTCCCTCCTCTGAGAACGACTCCAACAGTGTGTTGCAGCTAATGGCCCCCATCTTCCAGATATTGTTTTCACAACATAAGTATTCTAAATGGTATGTTATGCTAACCTCTAGGAAAATAAACTTTCTTCTTTATGTAGTACCTCCATTATACTCTTTTATTTTACCTCAAAACTGCTCAATTGGTTCTGCTCCACCCTGTATATTGAGAGGTTGAGATTGTATTGACCTTTTAGGCAATTAAAAAGATTTTCCACCCTAATATGAGTAGGTATTCTAATTAAAATATTTAATTTCAATCTTTAAATATGTGAATTTGAAACTAGAAACAAAACAATTACAATTATAAGACTATGTATATATAAAATACTTGAATGCAGTGAATGGATATAAAATATTTAAATTGTGCACATGTTTATTTCAAACAGTGTTAGCTTTTCTCATAACTTAAGTCTCGTTTCAAGTCGTATGAGGTTTGTTTGGTTATCGTTCAGTTTATGTTTAGTAGTATTGGTTTATTGGTCTGAATTAAATGGGAACCGTGCAGTCAGTCACTCAGTCACTACTAGTAGGTGTGTATAGAAGGTAGAGTCTGGTAGATTTATAGGACATAAAACAAGTAGATCTATTGATAGTGCTGTGCACTGTGCAATCAGCTACCTATCTGTTATGCGACTCTTCAATGTTTAGGAGATCTGCATTCCTGAAGTGTTTTTGTATATTGAAGCCAGTTAAATGGTCAATTTTTAGCTCATTACCTTGCTCCATACAAACTTTACAAAGCTAATGAATAGACTTATCAATAATTGTTTACCCAAAAATCCCAAAGTGGTAAACACCACCTTGGCCTGTTGACCATTATTGAAGGCAATAAGTGCCCTTTTTAGCCATACATTATGATCCATATACTGTTATTGTTAGTAGGCTAATTGCAACATAAAAAATAACACCTCGAAAATACAAAAAAGCTGAAAAAATCAAAAAAATCAAATAAATAAAAAAAATCATGAAAAAATCAAAAAAATTATTGATTTTTGATTTTTTTGATTTTTTTAAAAAAATCAAAAAAATCGCCAACCCTGTCCTCTTCACACCTTAGCATCTTTACCTGTGCCAAAATGGAAACCTACACCAGAAACATTGCATAAATTGCCTGGAAACCTAACTCTCCCTAGCTTGGTTCAACCAGCCTCAGTTGATGAAGTGGCAGACAGGATAACTTCATGCATTATTGATGCTGCATCTGCTTGTATTCAACAAAGTGGCATGCATATAAATCGACAAACTTCTCCTTGGTGGAATGAGGCTTGTGGTGAAGCAGTTAAGGGTGAGCACCATGCTCATCAAGCACTGGAGAGGCATCCCACTTGAGCCAATCTTATTGAATATAAACGCTGCCAGGCCGTGGCCAGGAATTGTATACTTCAAAGCAAGTGTAGATATAAAAGAGAATTTCTGTCATCAATAACCTACACAACACCAATTGGAGTTGCATGGAGGAAAATCTGCCTACTATGATCAAGGTTTACTCTGCCTATGTACCCTATTGTTGACAATGGGCAAATGTTGAGTAATACCCTTGACAAGGCAAATTTACTCTGCCATAACTTTCAGGCTGTTGGAGAAAGTGGAGAATTAAGAGCCACTGCAGATCTACAAAGGATTATTGTTGGAAGCTGGGCTGGAACTGGGGACTATAACTCCTTTCAGTAGGGATGAGCTGTGCCGAGCTACGAGGCACATGCAGATGAGTACAGCAGGCAGGGATGAAATACATAATAGCTTTCTAAAGGCCCTTTCTGATGAACATAAAGACTCAATTTTGGCCTTATATAACCAAAGCTTTCAACTGGGCATCCTTCCAAACTCCTGGAAGGAAGGTATTATATTGCCAATCCTGAAACTGGGGAAAGATCCTACAATGTCAACCTCTTATTGCCCTGTTACGCTGCTTTCCTTTATTGATAAATGATTAGAATGTCTTGTGGCTGCTCGCCCGAGTATTTAGTTGACCAAATGTCTCTTCTCTCCCCTAACCAATGTGGTTTTTGACGTGGGCACAGCACTATGGATGTCCTGCTTAGGCCAGAGAAACATATTTGCTCAGCTCAAAGTTGGTGCTTAGGTGTGTTTGGTTGTTTTTATAGATTTGCAATCGGCATTTGATAAGGTATGGGTAGATGGTCTGCTTTATAAGTTGGCAATTGCTGGAATTGGTGGTGCAATGGCATGTTGGCTGCATGCCTATTTGACATCTTGACATCTCGCACTGTTCGTGTGAGAGTCAATGGAGTTCTGTCTGACCACCTCCAATTATCTACAGGGGTGCCTCAGGGTGCTGTTCCAAGCCCTTTGCTCTTCAACCTCATGTTGATGGATGTCCCTCAGCTTGATGGAGTCAATGTGCTATTATATGCTGATGACATAACAGTGTGTGTCCGGGGGCGCAACAATGGGGGCAGCCAAGTCTCTCACACAGCAATACTTGAACATATTTAGGGCATACTGCGCAACTTGGGGGTTAGTAGTAAATGCACAAAAAACTGTCTTCCAATATTTTACTCATAAGCATGTAAATGTCCCAGTTTAGAGATGTGGTCAACAACCACTTAGATATGAACAACAGCATAAGTTATTAGGAATGATATTGGATGCTCCTTGCCTCAAGTGGGGGCCACATTTGTGCCATTTTTGCACAGATGTGATACACCATATGGACTTGCTTGAACACTTGGCATCACCAAACTGGGGTGTCAGTTGTCACTTCCTCCATCTATTTTACTGTGCCTATATCAGGGCTAAATAACACACTATGGGTGTGTTCTTTATCTGACTGCAACTGCATCATCTGCACAATTATCAAAATTAGACATACTTCAACATGCTTGTTTGAGACTTGTCCTAGGCACTCGTTGTACTACACCAGTAATTTCACTTGGTATTGAGGCCCATGTTCCCCCATTGGCCCTGAGACAGCAATACTTGACTGCTAGTACATATATAATGCTGCAATATCATCCGGCTAGGGATCATACCGCAGCAGCTGTATGTGGCGGTGCTACATCAGTGCTCAGCCGGGGCCTTCAGCTGCTCACTGACCTGGGGCTCCAGATTTGTTATCGCCAGCCTCTACCAGCATTTGATCCGGTTCCCCCTCAGATTTGTGTGGCTTGTCTTATTTGTCTTGTTTTTCGCTTCATCGCTGGCTTGACTGATTCAACTGTTTTTTCTGCTCATGGTAGGGAACATTACCCTGGGGACAAGGCAATCTACTGTGATGGGTTGCGATTGATGGACAATCCATCTAAAGCCTGTGGTTTATATATACCATCACATGCAAGGGCAGTTGCATGGAGGCTTAACCCCAGGCATAGCATCCTGTCAGCTGAATTGATCACCATATTACATGCTTTGAAGCTTGTTGTAAGTGAGACATCTCTATACTGGGTTATTTTCTCAGATTCACTTGTGGCCTTGCAGCTCCTATGTTCCCCAATGGATACAAATTGCGATCTTGTATATCAAATTCGTCAGCTGCTCCTGGATCTGAATGAGAGGAAAACTGTGCGCCTACAATGGGTCAGGGCCCATGCTGACATTATTGGGAATGAGCAGGCAGATGCAGTTGCAAAGATGGGTCATACTCTGGACCCTTCTGTGTTATTTCATCTCTTGTGTTCTGACACACTTGCTTTGCTTTGTTCTTGCTTTGTCAGGTCTTGGGAGCTGGACTGGATCTCTACATTGGCTGTTGAGGGTAAGGGACATCATCTTGCTTCTGTGCAGACTAATTTGTCCCCTGTTCCATGGGTTGCATGTTGCTCCTGTCATGCTGCCATGGTTCTTACATCCCTTTGTTTGGGTCATGCTGGGGTTCGATCATACCTTCATCAATTTGGCATGGCTGAAACTACCATGTTGTTGTTGATGTTTTCCGAACCCGTCATGCCAGGAAGCCTGCGCTGTGCAAGAAAGCTGCCACCCAAGGCTGCATGGACCATAGCTGCACGATGGATGTTATGTCTGCCTGCAGCCTGGGTGCTGCCAGGATGGTGACCGCAGCAGAGTCTGCTGAGGTGCACCCTGTCTGCACGGTTCAACTACTGTTCTGTATGGCTGATGTCTGGTGGTATGTCAGCAATGATCCCCCCATGTGTCGGGGGATGTCATCACTGCCATGTGCTTGCACTGTGGGGTGGAGGATACCATAGGGCATTTTCTCCTGGCATGTTTGTAGTACTGCCTGGAGCATCAGATGCTGATCAATAGTACTCAAGCCTTGGGTGTCAGCCTCCATCTGTTCAGATACTTTTTGGAGGAGGCAACTTTTGCAGAAAGGTTCAGCATGCAATAATAAGAGCAACAGTCATCAATTTAACACAGACAAATTACCTGGCTTCTCTGTAATGCACAAGTAACATCTTTGTTTGAGCTCAGATCCAAAAGCTATAAGCCCATTGAATAAGATCTCAAAGAACCAGTGAAATAACACTGAAACTTCCCAAGTAAATCCTGCTGAGTCCAGGTGTAACAAGTGGTCATCGGGCGGCTACTTCCTCACCTACAAGCTGCCAACAACAACACAATGGCAAAATTGCGACGTTGTAAACGACAATAATAAATTTGATGATCTTTTGGGAATCTTGAAAATTTGAATGGAATAAAAAATTAATTAGTGTAAATCAGTTTTGTATCCTTGACAACTGACTAAATCAGACTAATTATTACTATAAAAAGATCTTGTGGATTCAGATCAAAGCAGAAGTGTTTTAACTTGTTGTGAAGTTGTGAACACCAGAATTGTGAACTGAGGTCTGGGAGATCCTGCATAGCAATTCAAGATTCAACATTGTCAATAGTGACATGCAATCTACTTAGCACATATGATTAACCTTGATCCAAAATTAACCTGTTACCTCTGATTAACTTATCTTCTCAATATTAATTACAGACAACAAATAATTTTGAAAAAGAGATTGTCAACTAAATTATTAATATAACCTGTCCACCTAATAATATACGTTTAAAAATTACTTTTTAAAGACAACACTTCCAAAGAATCCAGTGTCTCCAATCTTACAGATGTACAATGAATTTCTCATTTAATTTTCGAATATTAAAAAAAATTATTTTTCAAATTTTTTTAATATATAAGTTTTTTTAAATATATAATTTTTTTCAAAATTATTTATTCTATTAATTAATTCATGCATTGCCTCTGACTTCACACAAGTGTGCAAAATTTCAGATCAATTAGACAGGTAAAAGTGTGTCAAATATCAGTTATAAGATTTGAAGCTGACAAAATTATTTTTTAAATTTTTTCAATATTAAAAAAAATTGTTTATTAATTTTTGAAATAATTTATTTTGACATTTGATTCATGCATTGTCTCCAACTTAACACAAGTGTGCAAAATTTCAGGTCAATAGGATAAGTAGAAGTGTATTAAATTTTGATTACAAGATTTGTAGCAGACAGACAAACAGACAAGAAGTGAAGTTAAAGAGAAGTGTTGTAAAAATGGATGTAGATGTAACAGACAATACTTTAGAGGAGTCATTTTTTGAATCCAAGAACTTCTGTGCTTCTGCAATAGAAACAGTGTTCATCAAAGAAGAGCTTGATGTTCCAAGTGTTGGTGTCTGCACACAACCTGATGCCATTATTGGCATCAAACTCGAAGAGGAGGTAGTTGATGTGAAGACCGAGCTTGACTGGAATGAAGCCCTGAATCCTGATCTCATCAAGGTAAGGTTTCACTGGAATTGATGATAAAAGTGGTTAATTATACCTGGCAAACATATTCATATAGTGATCCAGTTTTTTTGTGCTTAATGTATTTTTTCTTTTGTCATTCTTATATCTATTTGGCAAAGCTTATATAATTACATTTCATATTTATGTGGAATCATGTATTGTAAAGTTGTATATTTGAATTTCAAGTTTTCAAATATTGATTATGATCTTCAAGATTGATATCATATAATCCTAAAAATTTAGATGATGATCCTGAAAATTTAGATAAAAATTAACACTTGACCTTAGAGATTTACAAGGCCAGTGATATTTTTCCTCCTAAATTTGTTTACTCTTTGCACAATTACAATCTATCTGGAGCTTAAAAATTTTTCTCAATTCTGAATAGTCTGAGTTTTGTAATATTATTGATGTATTGGGTTGTCTTGATTGGCTAAATGAGGGAAGGTATTCAAGGCTCTTTAAAATCCAAGGGGTTAGATAAAAGTTGGCCTCCCAACTCCCCTTATAGCCAACCCTGTCCACCAGGCGTTTTTTTTTTTTCTTTTCAACTTTATTTTATTCTGATACAAAACTTAATTATTAGAGAATTCAAATTTAAACCTACGTGAGAACTTAACACAACTGTGGCTCAAAGCAGTGGCTCAAATGGGCAAGTGGCTCAAATGGGAACCCTAAATCAAAAAGCCTAACCAAATAACCATGTAACTTGGTGGAATCCAACCATTAGGCATTACCTAAACCGCTAAACAACAAAACAGGTTGTGGTTTCTTGCGCCGACATCGCACTCACAGAGCTGGAGGCTATGGTGGTGGCCAAGGGAGAGGTACTGGAAGAGAAGGGCAAAGGCAGGGAGGGTGGCCAGGAATGCCACTGCCTCCACATGGCTGTCCCACAATGAGGAGACGCTGAGGGACATGGGAGATAGAAGCACAGCCTGGACGTGGGAGATAGAAGCACAGGGGACGAATAGGGGAATATAGTGTCTATAGAATAGGTGATGTGGGAGATAGATGCTGAGGGACATGGGAGATAGACGCTGAGGGACATGGGAGGTAGAAGCACTGCCAGCACACCAGATTGTGGTGTAGGTCCATGACCACAATCATATTGAGGAGAGGGGGTCTACACTATTGAAAGCTTTCAATATGTCGACCACAGCTGCCACTGTGCAGGCTGGAGGTTGCTTAAGAAAACACTTGAAGATGCTTCTGTAAAATATTCACACTATCAACACATAACACAACCATTATTAAACACAAATGTCAATACAAACTGAAAAAACATATATGCTCAATAAACTATCAAACAGATAACAGATAAATATATTTCTCAGCTATAACAGTATTATCAAAACCTCTGCATTAAAATCTTCATCAATGGATATATGGGCAGTGCTTTAAAAAGGGTAAATATTGGCAACTACTCACCAACCACAGGCAGTAGTGTAAGTACACGGTAACGACTGTTGGCAGATGTTCAATTGGAATCAACACTGACGTATGAAATAATGGTCAGTAAAGAGGATGAGATGGTGAGCACTGATAAACACAAAAATGGGTAATGTTCACAGTGAATGTCAGGATTCAAAATAACTTCATATTAACCCAGAATTGGGGGAGCATTATACTTCCCAAGTGGGATCAAGGTAACAACACTCTCCAGCAGTAAGAGTGACTGCCTATAACATCAGCTTTTCATCTTTTACACTACCTGTATCCAATGAATTTTTGAGAGAACATTCGTAATGCTGAAGAGAATTTTTGAGAGAACCCAAATCTTCAACATTACTAATGTTAATGTTTTGTTTTATTGTTCGGATTTAGTTATAATGGTAATATGTGGTAAAAAATAACTTTTTAAAGATATCACTTCTAAAGAGGCCAGTGTCTCCAAAATTTTTTTTTCTTTTTTAAATATTCTTATATAAATTTTTTTTAATATATATAAAATTTTTTCATTTTTAAAATTACCATACTTATTCTGTTGGCTTATTCATGCATTGTCTCTGACTTCTTGCAAGTGTGCAAAATTTCAGGTTGATAGAACAGGTAAAAGTGTGTTAAATATTGATTATAAGATTTGCAGCAGACAAACAACAGGTACCCAGTGAAGTTAAAGAGAAGTGTTAGAAATAGGGAACTTTATAAATACTTGGTATTGAAACTGGTACATTTTCCTCATAAATTTCTAATCCTGCAAGTGAGAGTTGATGGTTTTTGATCTTCAAAAACAGAAATCAATTCCTTTGATTTCCCCTAAGCAAGGACGAAATCCTTGAACAAGACATCTTGTTTTTATAGTGTGGGGATATGAGGAAATGAACTCAAATCAGTTACATTCAATGTGACATGGTCACTCTCTTGAATCTGGAATCACATTTATGGAAGGATTTACAATGTTATTACCTTTTTCTCATGTTTTTGGTGTTCATTATTCTCAACACCACATATTATTATCAAAACCATCCTTGCCACCTTGAGGCAAGGGTGGATTGTTTACACTGCCAACAGTAGTTCTTTCATCTTGAAGTTGTCCATGGTCTGCTTGTGATAATATTACCTAAATATCCATAATATATAGATATAGCAAAGTATGTCCTACTTTATGTGGCCCCTGAACTATCATCAACAAGAACACAAAAATAGTTGATTAATATTCAGCATTAGAACAGCAAAATACAAATTTCAAATTCAAGGGTTATATTCATCTCAGTAATTCTGAAAATATTGTTTCAAAATATAAAATGCAAGGTTGTTGTTGTGGCCAGCTGAGGCATCACTGGCCCCTGCAGAGGCTGCAGCCAATGTGCGACCGCTGCTGTATGTCTCCGTAGAGATAACAGTAGCTGCATGCATTGATGTTGATTCTGCTTTTCAAGCTGTTTAGGAGAATGCTTAGACAAGCACGAAGTTTTGGCAGCATCTGTCTTGTAGATCTGGGGAATAATTGTTCAGAGGTCCAGATTGGGCAGGCATAGTGGATTATTGGATGACATGGTTTTGTGTGGTTTTTGTGGGTTTAGTCCTTGTCTTTGTACATATGATGTTTGTGAGAGGGCTTATAGTACAATATTAAGTATTGTGACTTTTTGGTTGTGGTTTTCTGGTGGGCAGGAAAAGTGGACATAGCATCAATGGTTAGGCCAAGGAGTTTTAGGTAGTGTTCAAGTTGAAGCAGTTGGTTATTAATTTTTATTTGAGGGCAGTAAAGGTACTGGGCCATGTGAGGGTTACTATTGATTTGGTGGTTGAGATTAACAGCTTGTAGGTATTGGAAAAAGTTGGGTATTGCCTTGCTGTTGAAGAGTAACTACACTACTATTGTTATGGGCTGTCACTCTTACTGCTGGAGTGTGGTGGTTACCCTGATCCCACTTGGGGAAGTAATGCTCCCCCAGTTCTGAGTTAATGCGAAATTATTTAGAATCCTGAAATTCATGGTGAACATTATCTATATTTGTGTTATCAGTGCTCTTCATCTCATTCTCTTTGCCTTTTTGCAGACCATTATTTTATGTGTCAGTGGTGATTTAAATTCCAAATCTCCTATCAATTGATACCCTATACTCACACTACTGCCTGTGGTTGGTGAGTAGTTGACAAAATATACCTACCTTTTGTAATCACTGCTCATATATTCATTGATGAAGATTTTAATGTCGTGTTTTTGAGAATACCGTTATAGATGAGAAATATATTTATCTGTTATCCTGCTTGATAGTTTATTGTGTATATATGCTTTGAAGTTTGTAGTGATGTTGTGTTTAATAATAGTGCATTAGGTGTTGATAATATAAATATTTTACAGAAGCATCTTCAAGTACTTTCATGAGCGACTCATGCCCCAGTTGTCCAGTTGTCTGGGTCTGGTTATCTGGTTGCCCGTTTGCCTAGTTGTTCAGTTGCCGGTTGTCCCGTCTAGCAGTTATATGGTTATTCGGGTATATGATTAATGGTTTTCCAGTTACCCAGTTATTTGGCAAGGTTTTTTTGATTTAGGGTTCCATATCAGGATTAAATTTAAGTCCCTTAATGATTAATTCTTGTATTAGCATTAAATAAAGTTAAACAAAAAAAAAAAAAGAAAAAACACCTGGTGGACAGGGATGGCTATAAGGGGAGTTGGGAGGCCATCTTTTATTTAACCCTTTAGATTCTTAAAGAACCTTGAATACCTTCCCTCACTTAACCAATAAAGACGACCCCTTACACTATGGCAAAACTATAGCTCTATTACTTATCAGCACAGCAAATTAAAAAAAATAATTGTATCTGACTTTATACAAAATAATAATAATGATGCTGAGAAATTGTTTCATGAATCAGATCATACTAAGTGAAAATTCCCAAACGATTACAATATTTTTGTCACAATTTTACATTTTTGTTTTGACACATAAGGGATTTCTTTGAGAATCAAACTTAAAAGTCAACAGTTTAATATGGCTGTTATTATTATGTGAGAATATTTTAATCTATATATTTTATCATTAGCAAGACAAAGATGGGTCAGCATCAGGAGAGGCTGCTGGTGGCGCTGATGGTTGTGAAGTGTGCAGCACAAAGCAACACATCTGGCTCGGGTGTTCCCAGTGTGGATTGGTGCCTGCAGGTGCAGGCCAACTGCAGCAGCACATTGATTTAGAACATCCTGCTTCAGGACCTGCTAACTGCTCTAAATACACCTCTAGTTCGGGAAGTGTACTACCGAAGAAAAAAAAGGACTACACAAGAAAATCACTTCAAGAGCAAATCAACTCCAATTATTTGAGAAGAATTAAACACCAATGCAAATTCTGTTTGATTTCATGTGCTACTGATGCTGATCTCGAACAACATATTCTCTTGCTTCATCCTCAAAAAAAGAAAGGGAAAAAACCCATGGGTAAATACATGGGTGGTTGCAAAAAAATCTTGCAAAAGCATTGCCCTCCTAAACGTTCATCAATGAAGAAGTTTTGCTGCTCTAAGTGCGATTATGCTTGCACCAGAAAAAGACAATTAGACAGTCACTGTCTATACAAACATTCAACAAAAAAACCTTTTCAGTGTTCAAAGTGTAATTATGCTTGCACTACAAAATTGAACTTGGAACATCATATCCTTTGCAAACATTCAACCAAAAAACCTTTCCAGTGTTCCAAGTGTGATTATGCTTGCACCACAAAAATAAACTTGGAATATCATTTCCTTAGCAAGCATTCAACAAGCAAGCCTTTTAAATGCTTTGAGTGTGGTTACACTTCCAACAAAAAAAAGCCCTTAAGAAGTCACATTTACTTCAAACATTTTGTCAAGCCCATTCAGTGCCCTGAGTGTGATTATTCTTTTATCACAAAACAAGTTTTGAAAAGACATTTTCTTCTGCAGCATTCTACAGAAAAAGCCCATTAGATGCACCATTGAGTGGGATATGTGTATCTAAAATGCATACATATTTGAACAGCACTTAATCTCCAGAATCCATCAAAAAGCATTTCAGTGGCTCAAGTGAAGAGGCATGTGGATGGAGGGAGCTAGACACAGAAATCAAGTGCATAACATTTGATATTTTGAGACAATAGGACCAAGCTATGTAGAGTACCTAAACAAAGATGACCACTGCCGTGAAGGAATAGGGGCGCACCTGTTCAGTGTCCCTCAAAGGTGGCAATAGCTCAGAACGGTGTGGGTATGGAAGAGAACAAGAATGCCTCTCACTTGTTGGGGCTTGAATGCTGTTCATTGGAATATCAGCATCCATATTTCTTGAAGACTTCATTTCGGGCCAAACTGTTGCAGTTACCCCCAGGTTTACTGACTGATGGTTACTAACTTTGCTGCTGGTTTTCTGATACCAGAATACACTCTTGCATTGTTGTACAATTGATTGACCCTCCAGTCATTAAGTGACTGTGCAAAACTTTGGTTAATTGAATTTCATCTTTTGTTGGTGTCAACGTTTGTCGATGCTAAACTAGCCCCAACGTAATGATGACATAAAATTTAAGATACTGGGAAGTGATTTTATTTTATTAAGTGTCCTATTTCCAGAAAATGATTTGTTCATTAAATGGGAATCAATTTATTTTTAATTTTGCTGCTAAAGGACTGAATCCTTTGTTACGGTTCCTAAAAATTTAAATAAAATATTGTATGCTGATAATACTGATACATGGCTTAAAATACTGAGTATTTTAAGGCGTGCTTGCCTGGTGTTCCTCAGCTCTCTTTCTTTGTATTGTAGGTATGCATTACATTTCTCTTGATGGTTATTATAACATTTATTTTTGTAACAGTTTTGGCAAACCAAAATGTGTCCATTTTCCTCAAAAATATTCAAGTTCTTAGCTATTCCATGTTTACTTTTAATGCTCGAATTTACTCATAAACTGTCTTTCTCCTCAGTTATTCTTAATTTATAGACAACTCTAGCAGTGCCAGAATTATATCAATTGATCCTTTGTAAAAAACTACTATGTATTCTTTGTACCAACTTTGCTCATTAAAAATCAGAAAACACCAACTTTTATTAAGCATTAAATTATGTAGTTGAACCCCCCTCAGTGGGGACTTCAGACGTGTGTCTGTGCTCGTCAGAAGTCCTATGGGATTTCGCGCTCCTAGGGGGATTGTTCCTGAGCGCCCCACCGCTGAGCTCGCGGTGTCTGACTGTTGGTCTCAGTTGTGGGGTTAAGTTATTATGTATTTAGGATTCATTGCATTAAGTTATTATGTAGGTAGGATTCCTTACATTTCTCTTCTCTGTCTCTCTCGTGCGATCGGCCGACATCCCGTGTAAGCGACCTCTTGTTTCTGTTGCTTTTCACTTCACCTGTCCCTCCTTGTCACTTCGTCTCTATGAGTATCTTTTGCTGCTTCTTTCGAGCCAGCTTCAACGGGCTGGACATCTGAGACCTCCCGACCCTTGTGGGTGATGATTAAGTTGAGACTCTGAATAATTGAGACCTTCCGCCTCGTTGGCGATGTTAAATTTTGACCTCCGGTGCGTAATTGCTTGATAGCTGAAACGCTAGGAAACCATTCTACTACCTACTTACTTATGTAGTTGCACCGAGAATGTGTCGCATTCAGCTCGTCTGTGGCTGGAGACTCACAAAACGGCAACAGCATTGCAGGCCAGAAGTCCTGACGAGAGTTGCAGGACAGCGAGGTTTTGCTTGACCAGAAGTAACGACGATAATAACAGGACAGCGAGTTATTGCAGGCCAGAAATAACGATGAGTTGCAGGACAGCGAGGTGTTGCGGGCCAGAAGTCCCGATGAGAGTTGCAGGACAGCGAGATGTTGCAGGCCATTAGTCGTGACGCGAGTTGCAGGACAAGCGAGGTGTTGCAGGCCAGAAGTCCTGACGAGAGTTGCAGGACAGCGAGGTGTTGCAGGCCATTAGTCGTGACGAGAGTGGCAGGACAGCGAGGTGTTGCAGGCCATTAGTCGCGACGAGAGTGGCAGGACAGCGAAGTGTTACAGGCCAGATGTAACGACGTGAGTTGGGAGGTATTGTAGGACAGCGAAGTGTTGCTAGGTCAGAAGTCATGACAAGAATACATAAATATATTCTTTTATTGATATATATCGTGCGATAAATCCATTGGTGTATAAAAAAGGTATAAGAATTAACATCAGCACTACTCGCGAAAAATGTGTGAACGGGTGACAGGTGGGAGAAATAAGGAAGAATGTGATAAAATCTTATTCCAATTTATTGTTAATTTTAACTGCTAAACACGGAAGCAATTCTCGTGAACGTGTGAGCGATTTCAATGTCGACTGAAATACATGACGTCATAACTCCTTAAGAATGAACTGTAGGACGAGAGTTGCCGCTTGACAGGAGACGGCGACAGAGGACGCGCGGCGACGTCTGCAGGGCGCGCGACATCAGCAGCATCGGCGCCTTCAATGAATTCGTCAGTTCACACAACATTGAATGTTGAACTCCATTACAACGCACCTGGTAGAACTCTTGATACAAACCGTCTTACAACACGCCTGGTAGAACTCGTATTACAACCCGTCTTACAACACGCTTGGTAGAACTCTTGCTACAGCCCGTCTTACAACACGCTTGGTAGAACTCTTGCTACAACACGCCTGGTAGAACTCGTGTTACAACCCGTCTTACAACACGCCTGGTAGAACTCGTGTTACAAACCGTCTTTACAAAACGCCTGGTAGAACTCGTGTTACAAACCGTCATTACAACACGACTGTAAAACGCTTGTCAAATGCCTTTGCAACGTGTTTGGTACGAAGCATGTTGAAAAAAGGTAGAATATGCCTGATAGGATGCGTGTTAAAACAACTTCGTAACATGTTTGGTAGAACGCGTGTTAGAAACTGCCTGTGCAACACACGTGGTAGAGCGCTTGTGCAACACTCCAAGTAGACGCATGTTAAAACGCCTGTGCAACACACCTTAGCGTTTACACTTGCCAACTGGCGTGAGCTTCATTTAGTATTGTATAGTATCTTCGGCATTGAAGAATAGGCCTGTCGCCGATTCTTGCATTTTTCTTGACTAGAATTATTCATGCGAGAATTATTTCTTGCGAGTACATTCACACATCACTTATTTTATGTATTAATAATTTTGTTATTTTCGCATAAGTAATATTTAGAATTGAGTTTAGAGCAAAGTTTATTAGAACATTTACATAGATTGCAACAATAAGCCTTATAGCATCAGAGTCAGTTTGGATAGAACCGATTAAATGATTAGTTTTAAGACTCACTTTAAGCAAATTATGAACATTACAAGAAGCGGCAACGGGTCACACTCATAGTTGAACTATATACTAGTTCAACCATATACTAGTTCAACCATGGGTCACACCTACCTAATCATCGTTAGCGCTGCTATTCTACACTAAGTAAATGAGCTTGATTATATCCGCTACAATTTCCGGACTTACGTAAGCATGGCCCGGTAGAGTTGTTCCCTGCGGAGCTTTGTTGGATTCCAGTTGGGCTTGGGAGTTGTTTTTGGACGGTGATTGAGTAAACATCTTTAGTGGCAGTGCCTTCTTTTGAGAATAAAAATGTCTATCTTTAAACTAAGCTGGTTTGGGACGTTTGCTAGTGAGTTCAACTGGGGAAATGAAAATCGGCAAGCATCGAAAAAAAGAAGGCAATTCTTCCTGGTCTTGCCGGTTGCCGCTCATCTGACGGTCTGACCATGAAAGCGTCGACTCAGAGCCCTTATAAAAAGGCCTTATCTTCATAATTATATGCTATTCGTAATTGGACTTCTTCATATACCATCATGATGAGTACCGTTCATATATTAACCCTTCTGAAGTTCTGTAGTCCACCCTGAATTCTGCATTAGCAATACTTGCTCTTGCTGAAATGGCAAGACCTTTTCAATTTTCATGAGCAATAACAAGTGACTTGTACAACCAAATGAAGCAATCATTGCATTGCTCAACTTGAGAGTTGAGCCTGAGCCCTGAGGGAAACTGCATTTGTGAAACTCCTAAGTTCCTAACTTAGCAGCATCAACTCCATTCTAGAAAATTGGGCAGAATTGAACTTTGTTTGAATACAACCAAAGCAGGATGGAATTCTAATTTTGAAGGTTCATATATTATTTCGATCCACCAAGACCACTTTTTCTATCCAACATTGTTATTTGAGGCAAAAAATGAACTTCTTAAAGGCATAAAATACATAGGCTAACTTGGTCAGTTTCTATAAAGTACCTAACCACTTGGAAGTTTGGTATTATTGCAGATTAACTACATCCAAAAAAAAGGGTGTTTTTTTTTTAATTATATGTTTTTTGGGGTGTAGATTACGAATCTGAAATCCATTTTTGGCGGTCGGCATCGGAAAACCGATTTTTTAGATTTCGGAAGAGCGGCAGGCAGTTTCCAATGAGCTCAGTTTATATGATTTCACTGCAGTGGAAGGTGAGGTGGTGTAACGCGGTGGTAGGGTTGATTTTTCGATACGTTTTCATATATTAACATGAGAATATATTAACTATACAGAATTCCACACTGAACCAAAGAGAATAATTTATAATTATAACACAGTAACCCTATTCAGAATGCAACCCAGTTAACCAACTGCTTGTTGAATGTGGCAGGAGAAAATAAATGACAAATACTTGAATGGCCTTATGACTAGAGATTGATCAATCTAGACAAACTAATTGGTCATGGAATTGGTTAAATCATGACAATTACTGGTACCTACATTACTTGTGTGACAGGAAGTGAGGACCAGATTATTATTACCAGAAGTGACAGCTGACAGGTAGCATGAACAGGCTAGAATGTTTTCGCAGGGCCTGCAGGCTAAAAGGTTTGCAGCATTATAAACTGTTTAAATTGTTCTAAAGTTATGTTTATCTGCAGAGTGCCCGTTAAGCTAATCAATTATTATATTGTTAATTTCTGCATGTTAATCAATTATTGTAGGTATAGTTAATTTTTGTCAGCTGGGCCCCACACCTGCAGCTTCCTTAAGGAGCAGAGAACTTGCTTAGCAAATTGAGTTAAATTTACAGAACTGGAGTTGCTTGGCAAGCAGGAATAGGTTGATAATAACTTCAGGGTAAAGCAGGGTTCATGCAATGGGTCACTGGGTGCAGGTATTAGCTAGCAAATAAGTGTAGACAAGCTTGACTAAAAATGAATTTGCTGGTGCTTAGTAAACTTGACAGAAACTTTCAAATGCTGCATGCTACCAGCCCAGCAGCCAAAGATAATTATTGGATAGGTTGAGAAGGAAGATATGTCAGTAACAAACCCAGAATAAAGGGAACACATACAAGGATAAGAACCAAAATAAATTGAAGTGCTCCATTTAATTGATAAACAAGTGTTAGTAGTTAGCATATCTTATAAGTAAAATATTACATCATGTTATGAATATTGAATGTGAAGCCAGAAAAGTAAGTATCAAAGTTAAACTTTTGGGTGAGCAGCAGCATTTATTCAAAGTTTTGTGTACTAAAGCAAGTTTTTATAGTATGGCTCCGGGCTGTGTTCTTGAATCTATCTAATGCATTTGACCAAGTTTGGCGAGCAAGACATGCCCAGCCTGTGAGTGGTGTAGGGTGATAAGACACCTACACTGTTGAGATGGCTATGCACCTATATTACTATAGGTGCATAGCCATCATACTATTTACTATATATTATATGCACCTATATATATCTATATAGGTGCATAGCCATCATACTATTTACTATATATTATATGCACCTATAAATATTGAGATGGCTATGCATTGTTTGTTGTGGGAAAGCCCCCAATAAATAATGTAATCTTATGATAGCTCTTGTGTACTTAATAGAAAAATGATACTAAAGACACTACATGAAGAATTTAGTATATGCATAAAGCTCATGAACAATAACATTTTAAACCATGGTGCACAATAGAAGGCAATGTTCATTCAAAGTAAGTTTAGACACATTTTCCTAGCTATAAAACACATGATTAAAAAGTTGGTAAAACACTTGTTGTCAAGCAAGGCATTGCGAATCAATATGTGAATATTGACTTTAATGAACATTACTTGGTACTTTACGGTGGAATTTGAGATCAGTTATTTGAACCAAACATGATAAATGCATAAAATATGTAACCAAAGTCTTGGAAAATTTTACATTAGCACTGCATGAAAAATATTCAAGTGTGAAGAAATGATAGTTTGGTCAAGCAGCAGTAGCAAGAAATCAAATGTAGCAACAGTGATAAATAAGATTTAGGTTTGATAGAAGAATAGCAGCTTGATTAAAGATTAAGATAATAGAGAATAACACTGAACACTTGATAGATTGGCCTTTTTGAAATAAAAAATAAAAACATACAATTGTGCAAAATCATTTGTTTCCTAGGAATAGGTTTTTGTCTTGTGAATTTCTTATTTATATTTATAATTCATATGGTAGTGATTAGACTGAAAGTAGTTTTGATACAATGTAATATAGTAATACAGCAAAACTGATGAGCTGATGAGTAAATGATTTATCTGAAAGATTAAAACTAGATCCACTGTCATGGCAGCTTGAACACTGTATTTACTATTACTATGCATAATTGTTAGAGTAAATTTGTGCATTATTGCCATTTAAGTAAATTTCACTTTGTGAATGTTAACATGAACATTGAAATAATATAAATGAAATCTTAAATTTATAAATTTTCACTTATGCTAACTTTTTAGCTGCATGGTAAGAAAATATGTCCCACTGGTAATGATTAAATTGACACCTGTAATAATGTAATATATATATTTATATATATATATATGCCTTTCAGATTTAATGAATGACTCTCGCCCTCTTTGTAAGTATGGCGCTGGGTGTTATCAGAAGAATCCTTTGCACAAAGCCAAGTATAAACATCCAGAAGTGACTAAAATGTTGCCCACCAAGGAATTTCAGCCTATAGTAGAAACTCAGTCAAATGCTGATCCAGGTTCTGTGGATGACCCTTCTACATCAAGAGACAGAGCGAGTCAAGAGGAAGATGTGGGTGAGGAAGTTGGCAAGTCAGCTTAAAATGTCCTTTCGTGGCATCTGCACATTCTTCTGTGACTGAACATTTACTTGTTAAATTGCTTGCTATTGACAATTTTTATTTTCCTGCAAAGATTTTTTTTTCTTGCAAAATTCTAAGGTTGAGCCTATTTCCATTTTCCAGGTCCACCTAGGAAGAAGATTAAGACCAACACTAACAAGACAAATGCTTCTTCAGCTCAAATGAAAAGGTTTGCACTAGTTTTAGCACAAGTAAATACTAATGAGCCTACCGCTGACATCCATGAATATTAAAAAAATCGGACTATGAACTTTTTAAATGGGGCATTAGTTGGCTATGATTATCAGAAGATGCTGAGCCAAAATTTTGAAGACTAAGAAAACAAAATATTAGTACCTACAAAAATTATTACCTTGCACATTATTCTCATCATATAGATACTGTCAATATGGATTATAGTTTGCCATCTAAATATTAAATTTTTCCTAATTTGCATGAGAGAGGTGTTGAGCCATTGGATTGAAATAGGGAGCCAAAAGAGCTAATGTTAATGGCAAATATTTACCACCAATTTTTTGCTTTGCCGAGGAATCCCCTTCAATTGAGCTAACAAAAATTTAACCTTTAATTTAAAATCTCAATAGAGGAGAAAATTTTATGAATTTAATTTTTTAATATTATGAATTTGAATTATTTCAATTTTTTAAATGTTTTTATTTGTTTCAAGAGACTAATATCAATGTGAGCTGTCATTCCCCTCACAGGTTTGCTCATCGACTTCAACATTGTTCTATGTATAGAATCTTCCTCAACAAGATTTTCTCGCTGGAAGCCACCCGGCATGATAACAATGCTCTTGTATTCCCGGACCTCCTGAGCCCTTCTTTGGGAGAACTCATTGAAACTGCCCAGGTCATTTGACTTCCTGTATATGTTGTAAGTTAAGCTCACATGCACTTCTTGCTGTTTCATTCTGGTACATTTTGCTCTTCAGTTTTGATTAATGGATAAATTCTACTTTGCCAGCTTCTTTTTTCATTCAATTTGGTTATTATACAATTTTTTATTATTTTAAATTATCAAATTATATACCAGTACCATATGGTAGGTAGTATGCTGTATATCAATAGGGCAGAGATTATTTGATTTTTGCCTAGAATAAGGCCAGAAATTGTTGGAACCAGATGATTTTGACGAACGATTGTATGAACGTTTTTGATCTGCCCTTATAACAATATAGGTACCGTAGCTCTCCTATTATACCAGGTTATTCTAAATGATAGTCAATTTAATAAATTTATTTTTATTTAAGCATGAAGTAAAAATGAATTGTTTGTACACCAAGAAAAAAATATGAAACTTCAAAATTTTCTTTTATATATTTATAAATGTTACATAAAATACACTTCCCCTTGTGCTGCACAACAAACATCTAAACGGCCGCCAAACTCGTCCCACACACGAGAAAGAATATTGTCTTTATATATGTACAAGGAAAATAACCATATGAATTTGAAAGCGTTCATACATCACAACATAGCAGATTATTATCATCTGGCAGGGGATGAGAACAATCAGCTAATATTTATTCACAAAATTTGCATGGGTTTTATTGACTTTTGAATTTATGGTAAATTCCAAGTCATGATGCTACCTGAACTTTGCATTGATGTTTGATTATGTTTAGTTCCAATGCAATGGACTTGCAGGATTTCTCTGTATATTCATTTAGATGCACATGAAGATTGATTGATTTAAATAAGTTCAATGGATTAAAACTTTTCTGTGTCTGTGTACTTTATGATGAGTAATTCTCCTAGGAGTTTTTTATTGATGTTAATTATTGATGCAAGCATTAATATTAATAAATGTTTCATTACATATCAGTGTTTAGCTTGGTTGCTGTTAGGTTTCTGGACAGAAATGCACAAATTGTGGGTTAACCGTAGTTAATTAGACTTGAAATAAATTTATAGTAATGAATAAATAATTTTTTTCACAAAACATTACTTCTTTATTACTAAAAAAAACTTATCCTCTGTAAGCAACAGAAATTTTGATGCTAGGTGACCACCTTACAACCTCTTTCATCAAGATCTTAAAGTGAAGAAAACAGTACATATTGGCTGCAAAAGAAAGGCTTGATAGCCTCTCAATTTCAAAATTTTTGTTATATATTCATAAGTAAGCCCACATATTTTGGGAAGTGATGAAATATATTATATTTGCCCAAGAATAAGTTTTGACTTTGACCCTAACAAAGTTTTGCTGGTGTCTAGACACCACAATGGCCATGTGTACCTACCTTACATTTCTAATCAAGCTGACGAGCAACTCTGTTCAATGTTTATGGTATTGGAAGTAAGTGTGCAATATATTTGCTCTGATAAGAATATTATTATCGACACTTTTTACATTGTCTTTTTAGTTGAAACTTCATGATCTTTTTTTTCAGTTCAACTTTCTGGTTGACTTGGAGTATCTTCACCAAAATTATGATGGCTGCGGTGTAGCAAACTTGCCGCTCCTTCTTGTCTATGGAGAGATGGAGGGATGCCAAGCACTCTTCCCAAATGCTACTTACAAAAAGGTTTGAAATTATTAGCTCATTATCTTTTTTAAGAATCTTGAGGCTGAATTCTTATCCTTTTTAACAATTTTGAGGCTGGATTCTTGTCCTTTTTAAGAATTTTTAAGCTGAATTCATGTCCTTTTTAAGAATTTTGAGGCTGAATTCTTGTCCTTTTTAACAATTTTGAGGCTGAATTCTTGTCCTTTTTAAGAATTTTGAGGCTGAATTCTTGATTTTTTTTAGAATTTCGAGGCTGCATTCTTGTCCTTTTTAAGAATTTTGAGGCTGAATCCAATTCCTATTGATTGCTCTCCAAACTTATTGTTGATAATCTAGAAAGTTGATTATATTCAGCATGTTTTCTCTTGCGTGAAATGAACTACATATACCAATTCTATTCTGTTCATAACAGTGATTAAGAAAAATGTAAGAAGTTTTGATATTTGCCATCTCTGACAATAATAATTTCCTCATCTGGCTCGCTGATGACATGAGCAGATTGATGCTAGCTTTACTCATTGACGCTAGCTTTACATGAGCAGGTTGTAATGCCGTACCTGTACGGAACTCATCACACCAAGATGATGTTGCTGCACTACACCACAGGCCTGCGGGTGGTGGTGCACACGGCCAACCTGCGCCCTGACGACTGGTATGAGAAGACTCAAGGCTTCTGGGTCTCTCCACTATTCCCTAAACTACGTAAATCAAGATATATTACGACCATCAATGAGCAGTGCAGTCTTAATTGATAAAGATATGCAGCGATAAAATACACAGTATCAAAAATATGCAAATATGTAGAGAAATTACTGAAATTTAACTATATTCTATTGTAAATACGGTTGATGCAGTATGCGGCAAATAAAATATATTAAGGAAATTATGATGTGAAGGAGGCTTTATGATTGAATCATATTGATTGAACGTCATTTTCATTTGTGCTGTTTGGGGTCTTTTGCTACATTCACAGACTTCCATGTTTTGAAGAGAATTTCCTATGCTGGAGTGATGTCACATAATTTTAATGGAGCCTGTGTAATATTTTCTTGAATGATACGTCCGGGGTAGAGTGCAATTAATGCAGTACTTATATACCTTCAGAAAAAGAGGATGCATGTGAAGGAGATTCCTGCACTCGCTTCCGTGCGGACCTGCTAGCCTACCTTCGGTGCTATAAACTGACGGACGTGAACCGCTGGTGCGACCTGCTGCTTCAGCACGACTTCTCCTCCTGCACGTGAGTCTCGCCCTCCTGCACCTGTCTCTTATACACATCTAGAAGATGCTGAGCCAAAATTTTGAAGACTAAGAAAACAAAATATTAGTACCTACAAAAATTATTACCTTGCACATTATTCTCATCATATAGATACTGTCAATATGGATTATAGTTTGCCATCTAAATATTAAATTTTTCCTAATTTGCATGAGAGAGGTGTTGAGCCATTGGATTGAAATAGGGAGCCAAAAGAGCTAATGTTAATGGCAAATATTTACCACCAATTTTTTGCTTTGCCGAGGAATCCCCTTCAATTGAGCTAACAAAAATTTAACCTTTAATTTAAAATCTCAATAGAGGAGAAAATTTTATGAATTTAATTTTTTAATATTATGAATTTGAATTATTTCAATTTTTTAAATGTTTTTATTTGTTTCAAGAGACTAATATCAATGTGAGCTGTCATTCCCCTCACAGGTTTGCTCATCGACTTCAACATTGTTCTATGTATAGAATCTTCCTCAACAAGATTTTCTCGCTGGAAGCCACCCGGCATGATAACAATGCTCTTGTATTCCCGGACCTCCTGAGCCCTTCTTTGGGAGAACTCATTGAAACTGCCCAGGTCATTTGACTTCCTGTATATGTTGTAAGTTAAGCTCACATGCACTTCTTGCTGTTTCATTCTGGTACATTTTGCTCTTCAGTTTTGATTAATGGATAAATTCTACTTTGCCAGCTTCTTTTTTCATTCAATTTGGTTATTATACAATTTTTTATTATTTTAAATTATCAAATTATATACCAGTACCATATGGTAGGTAGTATGCTGTATATCAATAGGGCAGAGATTATTTGATTTTTGCCTAGAATAAGGCCAGAAATTGTTGGAACCAGATGATTTTGACGAACGATTGTATGAACGTTTTTGATCTGCCCTTNTAACAGCTGCCACTAACAGCTGCCACTAACAGCTGCCACTAACAGGTGCCACTAACAGGTGCCAGTAACAGGTGCCAGTAACAGGTGCCACTAACAGCTACCACAAACAGCTGCCAGTAACAGGTGCCAGTAACAGCTGCCACTAACAGCTGCCACTAACAGGTGCCACTAACAGCTGCCAGTAACAGCTGCCACTAACAGCTACCACAAACAGGTGCCACTAACAGCTGTCGTGTACAGGTGCGTGTGGTGTACCCCAGTGAGGAGGACGTACAGCACAGCACTCAGGGCTGGGGGGGCGGGTCGTGTCTGCCCTACAGCAGCAGCACTCACAGCAGGCAGCCCTGGCTACAGCCACATCTCTGGTGGGCTTTTCGTTAACTTTTTCTTCAATTTAACTTTACTGAACTCTTTCTTAAACTTAACTTAACTTTACTTAACTTCTTAAACTTAACTTAACTTTACTTAACTTTTTCTTCATCTTAACGTAAGTTTACTTAACTTCTTCTTGAACTTGACTTTACTTTTTCTTCAACTTGCCTTAACTTTACTGAACTTCTTCTTCAACTTAACGTAAGTTTACTTAACTTATTGTTGAACTTAACTTAACTTTTTCTTCGATTTAACTTAACTTCACTTAACTTTTTCTTTAACTTAACTTAAAATTTTATTTAACTTAACTTAACTTTACTTAAATTCTTCTTTAACTTAACTTAACTTTACTTAACGTTTTCTTCAACTTAACTTAGCTTTACTTAAGTTTTTCCAGTTTTTTCTTGGATTTTTTTCTTTGTTGAACTGTCGTTTTGACGTCATTACTTAACTTTTCTAGTTTTTTTCCTGTTATTTTGCACTATTAAAATCTCGTTTCGACTGAAAGGTGGCTATTATATACGTGCTTTGACTTCGTCATTATGAGACTGCTCATAGATATTTCATAGATGAAGAAAAAGTACATAGACTGCTCATAGATATATTTTGACCATGTTGTCATGTTGTTATTGCCCAAGCTTATTCTTGTACTGATTGATGTGCACCTCCTAATTATTAGCGCATTTTCTCATTTATGGAAAAATGCACTATTGTGCTCGCCATGTATGTCTGTCCGTCTGTCCGTCCGTCCGTGACTTCAAGTTTTCGTCGACGAGAAAATGCGCTCTTTGTCACTCACTGCAGTGAGTACTGAGTTATATTTTTTTATTAACTGTGACTTTGTTGTGCCGTTGCAGCCGTTGGAGGAGCTCCCCCTTCGGGCGTACAGCAGCCATGCCGCACATCAAGACCTACTGCCGCTACAACGACGCCCTACACACGGCGCAGTACCTCCTCCTGACCTCAGCTAACCTGAGCAAGGCGGCGTGGGGGGCGCTGCAGAAGCAGGGCTCGCAGCTCTTCATCCGCAGCTACGAGGCGGGAGTCCTGCTACTGCCGCACTATCTGGTCAGCTGCACGCCTACATATCATTATAGCACTTCATTCAGAACAATGCTAGTTATATTTTGTTTTTGTAAATGTTATATCAGATATATTCTATTTCATGATGCCTGATTATAAGAATAATGAAGTTTACCTTTATGTCATTTGTCTTTGATCGTTAATTCAGCGATACGCCGACATGTCATAATTATAGCTCTTCATAACAATGCTAATTGTGATATTTTATTTCATCATGTCTGATTTTAAGAATAATGAAGTTTACCTTCCTGTCCCAAGCCTAGATCATTATTTCAGCGATGTAAACTCACCCAGAGTTGGCCGCTAGCGCTGTGTGTGTTCATCATTAAACCAGAGCACTCACGCCTAGCCCTCATTAATGATTAGGATTGCAGGTTTATGCCTGGCGTCGCAGGTAAGCGCCATGAATTGATTAGCGACACATGCACACATTAGAGTGAAGGAAATTTTGTGTCCGTCAATCAAGCGATCTGCACTGAACGGCTTTGAGATCCTCTGAACTAACCTCTCTCTCTCTCCAGGCCGGCGAGGACTCCTTCAGTCTAGCGGGCGACCCGCGCGCCACGACGCTGCCGCTGCCCTACGACCTGCCCCTCGTGCCCTACAGCGCCTCCTGCGTTCCGTGGCTCAGCGACACCAGAAAGACCGTAAAGGACGTCCTGGGACGCGCCTACCGCGTGTGACCTGCCAGGGCCGCCCCTACTGGGGGTGGGGTGTACTTGGGGCGTGTTAACTGGTAGTAAGAGGAGTATTTTGGGGGTTTGAGGCGTGTTAATTGGAAGTTGCGGTTGGTGAGGTCTATACTGGGGATGGATTGTGTTTAATTGGGGTGTGTGCATTTTGGGTAGAGGGCGTGTTTACTTAATGGCTGAAGTGTACTTTAGATATGGGGCGTGTTAATGTGGGGGAGTACCTATGTACTTGATAATGTAATGTATACTTGGAGTATGGAGTGTTTCAACTAAAGCATGTAATGTGGACATGGTGTGTAGCGCTTGGCACGTGTGTGATGTGTGATGCTTGGTATCTTTATAAATAAACGGCACGTTTTGTGCGTGTTTTTTTTAAACAATTGTGTTTTAGTTTGAGGATGATACATTCCAGCCCAGTGGTTAATATCACAATGCGTTCAAACGTGCGAATGATGTGAAGGAACTCGCTCATATAGCAGCTTCTTGTTGTGGTGTTTAGAAATTCTGGAAGCTTTATTGATTGTTTTCTTTTTGCTTCTGAAACACATCATGTTTTTAGATAAATTCGCAACTCAATTAGTCTGTGATTCACCTCCATGTATCTTGTCGAACAAATAAACGTGAAACCGATAAATATCTGTTTTCATTTTATGCCGTTTTTTTAAATTATATCACTGTTCAAGAGATTCCGTTAATTTCCTTGGGTTCATTGCTTCAAGAGTTTCAATGATCATAATTCAGGATAGGATTTCCTCCACAGAAGATAGAATTTCCTATCTTCAGGATAGGATTTCCTCTCACTTGGTGGAGCTGTGATGACTGGTGGCGTCAGCAGGGCTAGAGCTGTGATGACTGTTGACGTCAGCAGGGCTAGAGCTGTGATGACTGTTGACGTCAGCAGGGCTAGAGCTGTGATGACTGTTGACGTCAGCAGGGCTAGAGCTGTGATGACTGTTGACGTCAGCAGGACTAGAGCTGTGATGACTGGTGGCGTCAGCAGGGCTAGAGCCTGTCTCTTATACACATCTAGATGTGTATAAGAGACAGGCNTGTCGCATCGTACCATGTGTGCCACCATATCGCATCGTACCATGTGTGCCACCATGTCGCATCGTACCATGTGTGCCACCATGTCGCATCGTACCATGTGTGCCACCATGTCGCATCGTACCATGTGTGCCACCATGTCGCATCGTACCATGTTCCCCAATTTCTTTGTACCTATTCGTTGCATGACTTGCATCTCTGCTCATGGGTGTAAGTTCCCGACTTCATTACTCTAGTTTATTCCCGACTGTTGCGATCGTTTGAAAAACTTTACACTCTTCTAGTTATGAGCTTCAGGTCTTCTCTTGTACATTTAAGCAGAGCTGGGTCTGCTGGTCTGTAATAGATGCACCTGTATTAATTAATGCCACAGCCTAAGCAAGCTTTGCCCGTTCATTGCTTACCGAACTTCGCCCTCGTGGTGATGCGCCTGATCGTTTGGATTCTCAAACTTTAGGAGGTTGCGAGCTCGTGAATGGATTTATATGATGCGAGTTATATTTGTTACTATAGCTACGTATATAATAAAAAATATACTATATTATTATATTATATATAATTATATATATATCGACTCAATATGTATTTGACTTAAGCCTATAAGCACGTCACTTGAATGCTATTTTTAATAGCAAATTGTATATCAATTTATTCAAGCGATGATTCATTTTATGGGATATATTTATCTTCGGCGTGCTATTACATCAAGATTTCTTGGGTAATTTACGTTATATATGGTAAATATACACAACTAAATATTGTTAGGCAAAGTTAAAAGATGAATGATAAATGTACCGGTGCTTATTTGTTCAAGTTTGACATACAAAACATTGATTTTATATATAAATTTATTGAAAGTGAGATTAAACGTATTTAATTTCAGACGCTATTCCATTTTTTTTCAGCGAAAATATTTTGTTGTGTCCAACATCCCAGTTCGATCCCAGCTCTGTGCGCCAGTTTCTGGTCAGAATCGGCAAGGAGGCCGGGCGGTTAAGCACAGCAGAATTGTAGCAGTGAGTTGCGAGTTCGATACCGCAAAATGCTGTGAATGTTCTGCTACGTTAAGAATCGGCGACAGGCCTACAGCCTACTAAATGCTGAAACCACTATTATTTATTATTATATTATTTTTTGTACCAAACTCTACGGAAGCTGAGCTGTAATGCGGTTGCTGTAACCCGTAGACTGGAGGAAGGTCCATTATCGCCTCGCGGTAAAAAAAACTGAGGAAATGTCTATAAGAAAATGGTTCTTCCTCGTTTTGTATGAATAATCACTCTTAGGATGACTAAAAAAACTGTATAAAAAAGGTCGTCTTTTAATGACCATTCGACGTGTATCTGCGAAAACCTCCCCAATCTTGCTCCTCGAGGGAGTGACGCGTGGCTTCTATAGGCTTGTTTCTGTGAACATATTACTTAAACTTTCGACGCTTTGTAGCGTGTCCTTAAAAGTGGCTATTTCGCGGTCGGGATGTTAGTGCGCGTGACCTTATCAGTGGTTGTGTTAACGTTATCAGTGTCAATGAACTGCATTTTATTTTATTTCGATTTGCCTCCCCCTCCACTGTCAAGATGCATGATGAGTAAGTAGATTTTCGTGCGAGTCGTTGACTTCCATATCCATACACGCACTCCCTATTCGAGAAGCTCTAACCTATTACTATTGTGACTTGCTCAATTGGCACCAGTATAATAGTATGAAGTGCGTTAGTTCGTGCGTTAGTTCCTGGGTACTTATATTTCACTGTATAGTAATATGCCAAAAATTTGATAGCTGCGCTTTTTGCCCAATTCAAACTTCTTAAACTTGAGGTAAAGTAATATTAAGCCAAACTAATATTGTTATGTAATAAATTTCAATGACTGAATGTTGAAGAAAATCATTACCAGCATTGCAGTCATAATGAAGAGAGTTTAGGTTATTGAAGCATTATGCGAGAAAACATGTAGTAGAAATTCATATTCAACATCATTTCCACTAGGGGACTAGTGGCTGGTTTCTTCCTTAGGGTACGCACACATGCAGTGAAAGCAGGTTTGCCCGCGCGGGCAACCTGCTCCAACCTGCCACAACCACAAGAATGAACATAGGATAATAATGTAAGTGTTCACAGTGAAAACCTGTACGAATAGGCTTCTGTATTCTATGGTTTCAGGCGCCAGCCTGAGCAGGTAACCAGCACGCTGGCAACCTGCTTTCACTGTGTGCGTACCCTTAGAAGTAAATGGGCTATGAATTTTCAATAGTGGGTAGATTTTTCTGCTAGCTCGAACTATAGTTCTGACAGTCGTCCGCGAAGGACGTACTTTATTTAACGTCAATCAATAACTTGAGCCTGCCTTGTCCTTTCGCTGCACAGCTTCCTCGAGTTTGACCGCTAGTGCTTAACTTTTTGCGCTTATCCATATTTTGAATAAAAATTGCGCTTATCTATTTTTTGAATATAAATTTAATTAAATATTTTAACAATTTGTCTGATTTTTCTCCGCCTCTTTAAAATAAGTTGTTTTTTTTTTTAAATGGGATGACAAAGAAGTTATGTTATTAAAATAAAATCGACGGCTGCTTGTCTGCGCCATGCTCAACGTACGGTAGGAGAGAGGATAGTAGCAAGCATTGTCGAACTAGTAGTATATAGTTCAACCATGGCTGGGCTGCCCCCGAAGAGGTAACATCGAGAGAAGTTCAAGAAAGAAGTGAGAAGAATCACTGCTGGGTGGAGTGCTGTAGGTTCTGCATACGAGAAGCGAGTTTAGGGCCTTCCTCTGAACACGTCGAGCACTCGGGCACTTACAATAGCACTGACTAGAGCAGAACTGCGCCAAATGGTAAAAGCAACAGAGCAAAGGCCGTAATATAACAAAAAATAACTCAGTACTCAGTGCAGTGAGTGACAGAGAGCCCATTTTCTCGTCGACGAAAACTTGAAGTCACGGACGGACAGATAGGCGGACGGACATGTCGAGCACAATAGCGCCTTTTTTCATAAATGAGAAAATGCGCTAAAAATAGTTGAAAGTTTGTAAATCCCGCAGCCAATCACTTTCGGCTTTTCAAGCTAAGCTTACCAGTCGCAGACGAGAAATCGGCCGCTACGTGTACTTAGTTTTAAATGTACAGCCGCGGGACAGGAGACGGTGGAGATGGGGCGGTATGAATCTTATTGTTCCCGGCAGTCTTGGCGGTGCGATAAGCATTCTCGCTTCAATCGATACCAGTAATTAGTATCGATTCAATCGATACCAGTAATTAGTATAGATTCAATCGATACCAGTAATTACCAGCAAATAATACTTCAATCGATACCAGTAATTGGTATCGAGTTTCGCATGGCTTGGCCGCCTTATATGAGCCGACTGTAATCCGTCACCAAAATATATGAGAAAAATGGATGTCTTGATAAATTTCCTTGTCCGTCAGTTACAGTAATATTCCGTAGCCTTTCAGGTTTCAATAATTTTAATATTTCAACTTTAAATCATTCATCGTTTGAATACATTGATTCAACGAGGTAAGCATTACCGACTTGATCTTTAGTAATTCTCACGTTTTTACGATGCGTCTGTAATTGCCAGAATGGCCTTTCCCAGCGTTTACTCATGTCTTTCTGTAATTGATAATTTATAAATACATTTCATTTTGTACGTACATGCAAGGTGAATGTTTAATTCCGGGCTTTTCATCACGTGGGTAAGTTATCATTATGTATGTGAGCAAGTGACATTATTCTCGTGTGATTCTTAGTTAGTTGATAGAGAGCTTATGAGTCGTAGCCTATGCAGAACACATCGTAATATCGTACGTTGTATATTATAACACAAAATCTTACGATTTTATTATCGTAAACACTTTCAATGTAATATAAGAGTTGACTTTGAATTGCCCCCTTTACATATAACCTTGTTCTTACAGGCCACGTCTCTAGATTAATGAAACGTAATTCTGTAAAAAAAACTAATTGCTTCAAATTGTGATGAGCTGTTTGGGAGAAATGAACATTGTTCCACATAATATAATCATCAAACTGAAGATAATTTTATTGACAACTTTGTACATCATGCTCCTAATTCTCTACATCAGGTGGATAGATTTCGCAGGTAAGTTAAGACCGTCGTTTTTGTGAGTTCATTTGTGTAACCACTCGGGACATTCAACCAAAATATTTTTCGCATAAACTTACGATAAAAAATAGTTGTTACTATGAAGTTGCTGCAGAAATTTAATAGCTTTACCTCCGTTGCAAACATAGACACGTCTTACTGACTGGAAACCATGTGTGTTCGTCAGTGCAGTCATAGCCTGTAGAATATTCAAGCGCTTCTAGCAATTGTCATGCACTGAAGAAAATGTTAAGCAAAATATAATGTATCGTAATCAAAGGTCATCCCTAACACTTGGTTCTCTCGAATAAAGGCAACAAGGCGATTGAGATTGACTGGGCAGGGTGCACATGATGCCCTCTTATGTAAATACAAAAATCGTCCATTTCAATGCATTGCTCCACAACTGAAGCATTTTTCTAAGAGAGCTACAGCTTAAGTTTTGAGAGCATTCTTCAAGCCAATAAATATCTTGTGATAACTGGATCTTATGTAATTATGCTTTATAACCTTGTTTTCTGGTTATTTTCAACAGAAATATTCTAAATACTTGGTATTCAGCAGGAACCTCGCATGCTATGAAGAGATTGCATGGAAGATCATTTAACAGGTCGCCTTCTCCTCGAGCTCAGCTGCATTTTGAATGTCCTCCGGACCATTGTACAGGTAAGAGACTATATATAGTAATCCCTCACCTACCGCGGGAGTTATGTTCAAGATTTCTGCCACTATGGGTAAAATATGCGATACGGAATTGATCGACTGATAATACTTATTTAATATTACCTATTTTATATTGAGGTTATTTGGTAAATATTCCTTGTTTTACGTGTTTACAAATCCTTTCCACGCTCTTACTGGTGATTGAGTTCGACCGAGCTGTTTAAATCTGCCGTCCGAATCTGCTGCTTTATCTGACATCCAGCGAAAATCTGCGACTGGTTCTTCTTGTTAATATTGCTTGAAACCCCGCGATGAAATGAAGCCGCAGTAGGTGAAGAGCAAAATATCCCTATCACTAGGTGCCAAACATCTGATATATTCATTGACAACACACATTACCCCTGCGCAAACAATGGAAAAGTCTTGCGATTAATCTTTATGTTACACGGATTTAGGTCCTAAATAACAGCCAGTAAAGCAATGGACCTCACAAGTCTACACAAAATATACAGATTCTACCTCCTCCCACCCAACATAAAACGAAACATTATGCCTCACATTTGTTTGATCGTCTCTCTTATACCCCATCTAATACACAGCTTATCCAAAGCAACAACATCCCACGCCGTATTTTGATATAAGTACCAATATCACTTGACTGCTTTAATCGTAAGTAAATCATCAGTATGCAAGGTACTTACCAATGGAAATAGGGCGTTTGAAAACTCTGTGGGGTAGCTAGCAGCAACTGATTTGTACTGTATCAATATTTAAATGGAGAAGCGGAGACGCAATGGTGCAGAATTTTCCGAAACATGAATTAAATTTTTCGTTTGATGGTTTAGTAAATATTATTCGCACTTATTAAATATCAATATGTGGCGTTGGCAGCTCGGTATCGTTTCGAGCCAGTCGCATTAGAAACGACGGGCACATATGGTGAAACGACTGGTCCTTTAATATCACAGATTGGCCGTCGCATTACGGAATTGTCCGGCGAACGTAGGGAGACTCTATGGTTGGAGCAAAGGTTGGGTTTGGCTGTGCAGAGAGGCAATGCAGCTAGCATCCTAACAGCAGTCAGAGAAAAGTTCGACGTGGGCCCGCTCCTCGCTCGCGTCACAGCTCAGTGACCCTCGGAGTCGGTGTAGGCCACCATCAGAGGCGTTAAGGTCGGGGCCCTGATCATTGACATGAAACCATTCCCTGTTTTTAATTAATAAAATCAATTCCTTTTTTTTTTGTTGGAATGGTGAGTGTGGGAGGTCTTTTTAAATATGTGGAATGGCTGCAACTTTTGAATATGCTCATTATAAGAAAATTTATGCTCCGAATCTTTAATGGAAACGGTCCCTTATTAGCGCATTTTCTCATTTATGGAAAAAAGGCGCTATTGTGCTCGCCATGTCCGTCCGTCCGTCCGTCTGTCTGTCTGTCCGTGACTTCACGTTTTAGTCGACGAGAAAATGCGCGGTCTGTCACTCACTGCAGTGAGTACTGAGTTATATATTTTTTTTCATGTACCATGGGCTGACTAGCTAGCAGGCTGCCTAGGTCTAAACAGGTTTTCACCCGAAGGTGGAACTCATTTCGCAGTGTGCAATTCCTAAAAAAACTACATTCAGATGAAAAAGGAACGAAAATATATTAGAGAACTAATATTATCATTCAACCTTCTCCAGGGAATAAACTCCGTACGGCGATTGAAGTTAAAGATGCGATTTTATCCATCACGGGGATAAATTGCACATCAGTAGTGAAGTTACTTGCGTCAAGCCTGCGGTGCAAATGCGAGGACTTGGGACAGATGTTGCATGATCTCCAGGTTTGTATATATACTGGATATTAACGTGAGAAAGTAAACTCAATTTAAAAGTAAACTCAGTCAGTTTTGAAAAGATCTGGTCATAAGGTAAGTTTTTAGATCTTCTGTGATCAAGTCTTGAAAATAACTGGCCTGCCAAACTTGCACTTGCGACGCATGCTCATACACCACCAGGACTACATACATATTCATTGATGTAGGAATTGGATGTTACCATATACAGGGGATAGTTCTCTTATTAAATATAGTCAATTAAGTAATCAGATGAACAATATTGGTGACTAAATGTAACGAAATTATCAATGAGCATAATAGTCATATGCTTGGTTATTTTAGGAGTAAAAATTATTCCAAAATTACTTCTTCCTATTATTTTTTTGGAAAAGAACAGGCGATTGAATGTATCGATTGTGGCAAAACTAAACAATAATAATATTTCTTCTTGTAAACTAATAAAAATAATAGGAGACTTTAGGAACAAATACGGATTTTTGCTTTGCTCTTTATTTCCTATCAGGAACGCAGAGTTATGGCAATTTCACGCTTCTTTCTTTGTATGCATTTTCTGCCAAATCAATACGTACCAAGTGTTCTCGTTTCAATGAAGAATTCCTCGCGAACATATTGCATCCAATCTGTATTGACCCTTGTTATTATTATTATTATTATTCCACGAAGAGATTGTCGTGGCGTCTCGTTCAGATCGAACTTCGAGGGCACGTTACAAGTGGCTAAAAAAGACACGAGAGGATAAAAACAGATGACGTCTATGCTAAAACAAAGGACATATGTTTTATATGTTATGTTTACGTTAAATAGGGAGTACCCAAGCATCAGGCCCAGGGCAATATCCCTTGCCAGTATTCCTTCTCTTCGTGTGGCTCTTCATTATCCATGTGTTTCTCCTACTTTCAAGTCCAAATGACAAGTTGAAAAAAATGAAAAAAAGTTAAAAATGATTTCATCATGCCGCCTACAGGAAATAGATGCTAGCTGACGATCAGCAATGCAGTAGGGCTCACGATGCGCTTTAGCTATTGTTCCCTGAAATATTATTAATGGTTGTAAAAATTGCTTAGGCCAAACGTATAAACCTGTGTGAAACGATGCTTCGATAACTTTCATTTAATGCATCGGAGTACCCACCACCGGTTTATTGATTAACTAGAACTCCTCACAGACAACTTTCAACCCAAAGAAGCCCACGAAACAAACAAATCTTCTCTATACAGTGCCGGAATTGGCTATACGACCACCCAGTTTTCTCCAAATATTTTTTCTTGCTCGAAAAATATGGGATTCTAATTATACGAGGTTAAAATACGTTTAAAAACGTTTCCGAGGATATGCTAAAAAAATAATGTTCTCAAAATATATGAGAAGGAATTATGAAAATTAGAAAAACCTAGGTGGAAATGGTTATAAGACCAAGATATGTTTTTCTCCATTTTGATATCTTTCTGTAATATTTTCACTTTAAAAGTACAGAAATATAAAGAATATCTTGATTTTCGTCATTTTGGGCCTTTCTGGTGTATACTTCTGGTGTAGTTCAGTGTCCTCAGTTATATTTTTTCGAAGTAAAAAATATGCCAAATGGGACAAGACTCACTGAGGCCGAAAAGGCGCAGATTTTCGGCTTCGTGAAATGCAGTAGAAGCCAACGGGACATCGCAATGGGAATAAAACGCTCAAAACACATTGCACAATAATTTTTTGCTAATCCGGACGGCTACGGGTGAAAAAAAGCACACTGGACCAACCCCAAAATTACCTGACAGGGATCCTAGGATACAGTTTTCTGAGGCTTCTAAAACTTGCGCTACCTCTACCTCTATAAAATTGGCCACTGGAGTTGATGTAACAGTACGACGCATACGTTAGATATTGCATGACTCGAAGAAATTCAAATACATGAAGAGGAAAAAGGCCCCTGTGCTCCAACAAAAGCATATTATCAACCGACAAAAATTTGCTGAAAAAATTGCTTATTGGTAAGCGATGACACAAGATTATTTTCAGTGATGTAAAAAGTTCAATCTTAATGGTCCAGATAGATGGCAATGCTATTGGCACCACTGGACCGTGAGCCTGAACTTTTTTTCAAACGGCAATCTTGTGGTGGTTCGGTCATGGTTTGGAGGGCGTTTAGCCGAAAGGGAAAATCGACTCTAGCTATTTAACATGGGAGACAAGATTCCGTGGCTACAAGCACACGCTGTTTTACCAAGTTCTCCCTTTTGCCGATGAGAAACATGAGGGATCATATGTTTTTCAACATGACAATGCTTCAATTCACACATCAAAATCAGCAAACATGTGGTTCCTAGAGCAGAATATTACTCTGTTGCCGTGGCCGGCGCTTAGTCCTGACCTCAACCCCATTGAAAACTTTTGGGGCATCATGGCGAGGGATGTTTACCGAAATGAGCGCCAGTTCCAATCTGTGAGTGACCTGAGCACGGCTACCCTTCGTTCTTGGGATAATATTTCTCAAAAGACACTGTATTATATGGTATAGACTTCTGCGTTTGGTATGTTTTTTTTTTTATCCGAGACGAGACGAGACAACAGGCTCTGTCCCGGTTCGCAATAAAAACCGGGACAATTTTCAGCCCTCCGTAGGAATTCCGGGACGATACCGAGACGAGACATCCCGGTTAAAATAGGTACCTTAAAATTTCCCGGAATTTACAGCCATTTTAACGAGACATAACGAGACTAATCAATTATTGATTTGGTGTAAACTTGCTTACATCATACATTTATACAGAGCTGGGCAGCGCTACTTTGAAATGTAGTGGCCGCTACCGCTACATGCTCTAAATGTATCGGGCGCTACCGCTACCGCTACAATTGCTTAAATGTAGCGCCGCTACCGCTACCGAAAATGTAACGACCACTACATGTAGCGCGCTACTGCTCACCTCTGGTAACAACAAACATGTTGACACTAGTAACAGGCTGAGGTTGACAACATTACACCGAAATTTTTCGTACAGTTTTATTCTGTAATTTATATTATGTATACATGTATCATGCTGGTTTTAAAATAATATTTAATACTATTAAGTAAAATCTAAAGGCTTTATCTATAAATGTAGCGGTAACGCTGTAGCGGCAAAACTTCGTATCGCTACTTAAATACGTAACGGGCGCCGCTATCGCTACAATTGCTTAAATGTAGCGCCGCTACCGCTACTGAAAATGTAGCGGCCGCTACATGTAGCGCGCTACTGCCCACCTCTGCATTTATATAATAACTTGAGACGTATCCTTTTACTATTCTGATTGGAGCTCGGCAATTGAAATGATTTTTGATGCGAATACATGTTGTAGTTTAATATGGTACTTAATCTTGACAGGCAAATAAAAAAAACAGTTTTTTTTTCAAAAAATGTGTTCTATATGATGGTTTGGAGGAGGCCATACTAGCTGTAGCTGGTGACATCGGCTGACTGGACAGACTTTGATTTGCCTATAGCTCAATCACAGAATCAGATTCATCGATCTTGCCTTAAGCAATCTCCTTCAACAAAAAAGTTTGGAAAGAGATATCAACAACATTTTAAAATACAACAAAACTTAAGTTGGAAAAATATAATAGTTTGATCTTCAAAAAAGAACTCGAAATATCCATGTGTATCCTTTCTAATTAACGTTAAACAAGCGTTTAATAACAATTCAGGAAACTGCGCAATTGTGAAGATTTCCTGGAGGCGGAGCACAAAATTTTACTAAAGGCAGAGATAATCTAAAACTAGCTTTAGTATTATTAGGAATATCTTACCAGGACTCCACTCCACTGTCTACTAATTAGCCGACTAATCTAGACACTGCGTCCCTACTCCCTCAGCGCTCCATGGCGCCTGAATTCGTTCCGAAGGCGTAATAAACTCGACTCATATTCATACGGTTCCCATGAGTGCCATCGAAGCCTTAGTTAAGACTTAAACGTAACATTTTTGACTTAATACTCAGCCATGCATACATCGACAGGTTTGCGGTGTTTGTCTGACCACTAATTAACTGCCATGTCAGTTAGTCAGTCAAATTTTGCTAAATCTGCAATTAACTTAATTTAACTGGTAACTGTCTATGGCCCTATTAGCAATAAATGGCTAACTTGTCATTCTTCAACCTATGTTTTCGAAATGATTCTAATCGTAATCGAAAAACTTGTTTTGTCTTAAATAATTACGACAAATATCGTCTCGTCTCGTTATGTCTCGTTTCAAATCTGTCTGTCTCGTCCCGGTTCATAATTTACTGGGACACAAGTTTTAAAGTCCGGAACAGAAGTCTTGTCTCGGTTCATACGTTTATTCAGGGACAAATTTTACCCTCTGTCCCGTTATTTTTTTCCCGGAAATTAATCGTCTCGTTTCGTCTGTCCCGGTTCATTTCGAGAAAATTATTTCGAGACGCAGGAGTCTAAATTATGGTAGCGTGGAGAGAAGATGCATTGAGGTAATTATGGCGAAAGGAGTTGAGATTGCCAATTAAAATAAGTGTATGTGATCCACAAATGGAAAAACATATCTTGATCTTATAACCATTTCCACCTAGGTTTTTCTAATTTTCATCATTTCTACTCATATATTTTGAGAAAATTATTTTTTTTTCGCATATCGTTGGAACCGTTTTCAAACGTAGTTTAACCTCGTGTAATTAGAATCTCATATTTTTTGTGCAAGAAAAAATATTTGGAGAAAACTGGGTGGTCGTATATCCTTTTCCGGCACTGTATATGCGCATTGAAAGGAGATATCATTAGAGGCAAAATATCGGCATGTTTAACCTACCGCTATTTGAAAAGGAGAGCTATAGACGCTAATTGACAAACAGCATATATATATGACAGACCTTTATCATGCGATATTTTAGAGACTTAAAAAGAAATTACTTCTCTTCTAACAATTGTACAAAACCGTAAGGTATAAATTTCATAATTTGTATGAAATTAAGTCATGGAATCAACCTTTCGGGGATGCCTATTGGCAATAATTTTTTTTATTGTTACAATCCAGGTACGAACTCCAAATGTGGCAAGAACATATTAGCTCATACGCGCCGCTGTTGTTTATACTCCCCAGGAATTTCGTTCAAAACATCGGTGCCGTTCATGAGTGGACTCGCGACCACCTCCCAAAACGGTCCTAAATCCAGATACGAACGTCAAATCTGGCAAGAACATGTTAACTCAAACCGCTTTTGTTTATACTCCACAGGAATTTCGTTCAAAACATCGGTGCCGTTCATGCGTGGACTCGCGACCACCTCCCAAAACTGTCCTAAGTCCAGATACGAACGTCAAATCTGGCAAGAGCATGTTAACTCAAACCGCTTTTGTTTATACTCCCAAGGAATTTCGTTCAAAACATCGGTGCCGTTCATGTGTGGACTCGCGACCACCTCCCAAAACTGTCCTAACTCCTACCGTGCGAGCGCCAAATTTGGCAAAAACATGTTAACTCAAACCGCTTTTGTTTATACTCCCCAGGAATTTCGTTCAAAACATCGGTGCCGTTCATGTGTGGACTCGCGACCACCTCCCAAAACTGTCCTAAGTCCCTCCGTACGATTGCTCCACGACCGCATATGGCGCGGTCTACCCCTTCCCGTCATCACCACTTGGCCGGCTGGCAGACTGGGGAACATGATGGGCGAGTATGCCACCCTCTTTGCTCTGAAGAAAATCTATAATGTTTCAGCCGTTGTGACTCCAATTTCCTTCGATTTACTGCAAATTCACTTCAAAAATCTCTCAGTGCCCCACATTTCTACACGTGAGTAATCGAAAACATTATTAATTTTGACATTTTTATTATTGAATTCTTCAACAAATTAAATGCCGCTTGTAGAGAAGGAGGCTTAAGTAATTACAGAAATTTTCATAAATTTTGAAATATATTTAAGCTGAAGAAAACATAACACCTGTATCACAAATCTTATCATTTTATATGATATACTATCCATGTAATTTTATTCAAGATTTAAAATGAATAAAATTTTGGATGTGAGCTTAACGATTTAGCTCCTTAAGTTATATATTCAGAAAACCTGTGGCGATAAGTGATTTTTTAATGACACAATTTACAGTTTGATGGAATCATTCAGGGAAAATGTCATTGATAAAGCATTCTCAGCTCACCGAATAATATGCTCAATCTTTTTATTTTTTTATTTATTTTTTTTACAACTTTCATGTAGTCTCAGTCGCATGCGTGGTCATATTTGCCTTATCTCTATGTCCCTCATGTTGTTGAGCTTTATTTAAACAACGGTTAAATTATCCAGCACTTATTTTATATTTCTGATAAAAAAATTCAGATATATACAGTAAATAACATTTAATGAAAAAACTCGAAGTAACTGAAACTTTTTAATAGAAAATTCGGAAATTAATCGACGACTATTATGTTGAACATGTGAATCTCAAAAATACTCAAAAAGTTAAAATCAAAACGCATTCGTTGTAAATAACTCAAGTTTTTCAGAAATGAATTATATAAATCAATACTTCAAAAGACCTCGAAGAATTGTCTGGCACTGGTAGGTAAGATTTCCTGCATGAAATAACTTGAATTGAAACGTGCGTAGTTTTTTTGTTTCGAACGAAAAGAGATCTGGGTATAATGTTTGAGATGCAAATAATCTCGTCTTTCATTAAAATTCAACTAAATGAGTAGCGACTGAACCAAATTCTAGTATTGAACAGTCATTTGATTGATCACTATTCTAAATCGAGTGATTTGAGCGACGTTTGAAATTGTCAAACTTTCATGCGGTAGTCGGCAATATATATTTTTAAAAATTTAAGTAATACGGATCATTCGAAATTTTACAGAGCCATGCATTAGATCAGCCTATTACATGATCTGAGGCTGGCTCACTTTTTGAGTAGCGTTGGATAAAAAGCCTATTCACACCAGAATTTGTGTTTTTCATGTGATATTTGTTTTCTTATATGATATTTGTTTTCTTACTTTCTTCACGATCCAGTTGTGAAGCAGGAGTGGACTATACTGCGTGAAGACTTCGGACCAGAAGTGCACAGTTTCCGGGCTACTCAACTTGCGGCCGCTGGTTTACTGGGGCCGAGGCGTTTCATCATAATGGGTTCGTATGATGTTTAAACTTTAGAATTTATATTAAATTTATACATTTGTGAGAACTTGTAGTTTTTCTATGTATCTTGACCAAAATCGTTTCATTTTTTAATGCTGAATAAAATAGCGTTTAAATAAGAATAAATAAACAAGTATAAGAAGCTCATCAATAATTACGTTGACGTACGAGGACTTCATCGGTAGCAAAATTAGTCGGCTTAAAAAAAGCAGCTTTTTATTCGAAACATAATTGCTGCATAAGTAGAGGTTGAGGAGAAATTCGATTATATTTGACTTATCTCATGGTAAAGTAGGTAGTATATGTCAAGGAAGGTACTCAAGGGCTGAGGTACGAAGTGCAGTGCAGCATTTTTAATATTTTAGTACAACGTAAACCATATGAAAATGCAGTTGCCATGCAATTCCATCTAAGCGAGCGTGCCAAGCCATAAGGTAAGTATTTATTCATTATTCTTGTCTTGACACCCTCATATTATCCTTAAAATCACTTCCTAAAATCAGATGATAACAAATAATCGGTAACATTACATATGAAACTAACTTGCCTGTTAACACGTTCACTCCGAAGTGGTACATATGCGTACCACGAAATGTATTTCTCCAGGACGTAGTGGTACAGAATTCAGGTTGCCTGAACACGTGAACACGTTGACTCCGAAGTGGTACATATGCGTACCACGAAATGTATTTCTCCAGGACGTAGTGGTACATAATTCAGGTTGCCAAAAATCGTCAAATCCGAGAAGAAAAAAAGCCAAAAAAGGCCGATAACTCAATATATACTAGTTTATTTGTAGGTTCCGCTATAAAAATTCCATTTATTTTCTTTTTTGCAGTATTTAAAATGTAATTAGGAAGAACCCCTATCATAAATTTTAGCCGGCCAACGCAATTGAAAAAAACTAAATCACGGAATTTGTCCTGAAAAAATGACCGTCTGGCAACCCTGTTTGAAAACAGTACAAAAAATGAAATAATTGTACAAGATGAAGCAATCGAGAATTTATGCGTCTTCAAGCAAAGCTGAATTATCATCGCACAAAGATCTTTGCAATTAAAAAACTAAACTAAAAAAATATTAATTAAAATGAGATGAGATTTCTGAAGAGGAAGAGAAGCCAATCTTTTTCTAATGCCTAAATATTCAGTACCAGTCTTATCAATATAAAGTTTATATTGATTTATTCCGATAATTTAAATACAGCTTATTGTAGTAATTTGAAAATTTTTCAGACACATTCGTTATAGTTGATCTGGTCAAATTAATTACCTAAAGAATAAAGTAAAAACTCATCACTTTATTCAGAAAATTTTGCGACGGATCACCCCAAATCGGAGTTTTACATCGTATACAATAATAATATTATATAATAATATTATAATAAATTAACCAAATAACGTTGCAATCAGCAAATGTTAATAGCGGTTAAGGTATATATTACAAATTTCTACATTATAACTCCAAAATTTTAATTTAATTTCTATTGAAAGTGAATTCGATTAATAGACTTTTACATTTGGCTAAAATTTATAAAATTTTCAATTTTTCAGGATATCCATTCGAGATAACTCTTTTCAACGCTTATAGAGAAGAAATCCGGAGAGAATTCACATTCCATGATAAAATTGTGGCTGAGGTAAGTTTTTGATTGTTTTTTTTTGCTCGTATTAAATATTAAAGGTGAAAATAATCAAGGTTTTGTTATTTCATTTACTAACGGCCATTGATTTTCAGATAAATGGCTTTGGATAACAACCAATATTGATGAGTGATGAATGAAAAATAAAAACTATCAAAATTAATTTTTAAACTAGGTGTTATGTGTATTCGGTTCGAAGGATTTGAGTGACTTTTCGCGAATTTCCATTAAAATCGGTTTCTGCAAACAAACACACAATGGAAATAATTATTGTTTATATTGCAACAATCAGAGTAGAACACTTTATTTCTAATATGAGCATATGAAGAATTTAAACGACTGTAATTCTCTGAACATGACGGCTAACTAAAATTTGTACCATACATATACTCCCTTCAATCAGGTAAGGGTTGAAGGGAAGGGTTGCGACATACGCACAACAAGCGGAAGATTTATTTAAAAATGTATTTTTAATAACATTGAATTCAACACGGCCCCAAATTTGAGCTAATACAAATTTTTATATCAAAAAAGCTGATCAGTATGTCTCAAATGAATAAGCTTCGTTATTGGGCGCTCCACAAGCAGCGTGCCGACCAGGTGACAGAAGGAACGCGATTCTTTGCGATCCGAATTATTGCTGAACGCTTCCTTCCGTCGGCAATCGTAGACACCTCGACCACGCGCAGGAGGGGCCATTCATTGCGAGGCAGGTTGTGGACCATTAGTAGAGCAAAGTCTTCCTGTTGTATCAGCCGCTGGGTTGAGCTCTACTTTAGACGGCTTTGAAGAAGCTATAAAATATTCACGGCGCCTGCTGCTCAAAAAAAGTCAAACAGATAATTCGCTTGCTTCTAGCGACGCATGTGCAACGCGTCCGAAGAGTAGAACAAGCCGGACGAATACGTTTCTACTGAATTTAAAAGCAAGAGAAGATATGGTATTAGTGCATCGTTGTCGTAGAATCATCATTCACGGTAGTTGAACGCCGGTTATTGACGATAGCCGCCACCTCGCACATCAACGACAAAATTAGATCGCTCGACAGCTTCACCGGTACTTCACTTTACAAAGACGAGAAAACCGACCCCAAAATTGCTTGCGCAAGGAGTCTTTAGCTTCCACTCAATACAATGTCGCTTTATGCATGGTTCCATCTCAGATTCGTTCCTGGACTCGATCATTTCCACTTATCCGATACTGAAACATTTCCACTTATCCGGACTATGCCCCACATTTAATCTCTCCGTCATCAAGTTGGAGAGCAGGAACTTCCATGGCAATCTAATTGAGCCACTTCTCGTCTTTGACCGACGGAGATGGCTGTTCCCCACCCAGCGTGAGCGGTCGTGCGAGAAGGAACTTTCGTTGTCTGTTTCTGAGTCACGAACCTTCACTTCTATGGTGCTCAAGGAAACTATCGTGGTACGAGTACAGGCACCCAACTGTTCTATCAGATCGTCTCTAATCTAGTTATGCTATCCGACGAGTGAGCATCAAAAGAAACGATTACGGTGCGGTGACAAATTGAGAATTTCGGAAATATTCCCAAATATCCCCTTCAACCTGGCAAGCCGCCACCTTCTACCATTCAAATCCGAAATGTCAGTTGAAGGTTTGTAGCTGTCTGTGTCATTAAAAAGTTTGCATCGTAATCAAAAGTGTAAATAATTACCGAAAGCTTTAATTTACTTATACACTACCAATTATTAATCGAATGGAAGAAATTTGGCCCTGGATGTGCCTTATTTACTCCGATGCTCGGTCTGGGACTGCGTAATTGACCTGGGCTGTAGCAACCGTTGAGGGTTTCGGTGTGGGAAGACAGCCTGTCATAATGTGTAGTACAATTCCTCGTAATATTGTATAAAATGTCACGGTACCATAATTCTTCAATGTATCTCTAAACTAAGAAATTCTGAGCTTGCGAAAAAACGACAGTGGTGCCAATACATCATTTGCTTCATATAATTGGTAACGAGGGGCATGCTTCGTCCGTTTGACCTCTCGGGAGATGTTTATTTCTATCTGAAATTTATCTAATGCACCCTAACTTTCCTCTCTTAAACACTCGCATAATATCTTCAATTATTTTCAGCTCGACTTGAAAAATCACACGGTTTTACCTCTTCATTGTATATTTTACTCGTATGTTATGTTTTATTGTTCAGAAAATAACAGTCGCAACTCGTATTCATCTCATAATACCTCCGTTTTTACGAGCAGTATTTTGGAGAGATAAAATTTGACTGATTTTAATTGCAGAGAAGTCTTCTGTTGCTCCCAAATTGGTGCCAAAAAGTTTCCATCGCCCTCGCGATGGAACGATAATAATTTAGAATTATAGCTTTGCCGTTGATCAAGTGTGAACTGAACACGGAATGATTTTAGAGGAATTCATGGAATCAACTTTGTACAAACTTGACTATTATGTTTGAATAGTATTCTTACAAAAAATACAAAAATAATTACAAAAGTAAAGAGTACTGTAAAGTAAAGTTTCAGAGTAATGTTGACTCTGACGTTACTCTCTTTTCTCGAATATTGTTTCAAAATCTTTTTAACATTCTTTGCAGAATTTAATTTGTGTAGCTTATTATATAGGTTTTGACTCATTGGGCACTCACCCAAATTTATACGTGCACAGATCGACTGTCACATTAATCAACATCCGACATATCTCTGTTTATCTCCCTCTCGGTTGATATGTGAACTTTATAGGCTGATAGCTGATTTTTTATAGACTGATGAAAAATTGGCAAACTTCCGTCAACGGGCGCAACTCGGGGACGATGAACCGGTCGTATATGTTGGTGTTCATGTGAGGCTTACCGACTACATCCGTCACATGAAAGCGGTAAGTAATAATGACCTGGGGCCATACTTTCAAACAAAGTTAAGAGATCGTAAGTTCATCAGCCAATCGGTGACAGCCTTTCAAGCAAAATCCACCAATCATAGACAAGAAAATAGAGCGGAAGTACTTACGTTCACTTAGCGAGTTTTGAAAGTATGGCCCCTGATGCTTATTTTTAGTCTGAAATATTGTAACAAGAATAATGATTACCTGGTGGCACCTCTGAGTACAGAAGTCACGATTGAGAATATTGTGATTGACGTTACTCGGTAAAAAATTATATTCGGCTCACGTTCATCAATTGCGCAGATAAAAATGCATTTGAAATCTAACTTATCATATTCACAGCATGTTATCATGAACGGAAACAAAAAAATCTGCGCTTTAAAAAGTTACCGACGCCCCTCGTCTTTAAGAAACCGTTATCTAGCCCAAGCCAAACACTAATCATCTACTTATTACACTTTTCATAACATGAAGCCCTATCACTCATTAAAATTAAAACATAGTAGCATCTTTTACATTATTAATTTCACCAGAAGTACGTATTTTAACTAGGGGCACAGTGGGACACGTCAATTATTTTAAATACTAAAAAATGATATTGAACAACAGTATGAGGTTATAAGTATAAGGCACACAAGTTAGTGAATTGACTGGAGTGGCAGAAAGACGTGTTGTCTCTTGCATTCCTCAGTGAGTAATAATTGTTCTTATACGAAGCCATCTAAGTAATTTTCTTTATGTATTAAATATAAGAATAGGACAAATTATTCTGCGAACTAAAGCTTTTTGCGTTATTAATTGTTATAAAAATTAATTGTTAGTTACATGGTTCATCAATATTAGAATGACGGTCGAACAACTGCATTGATGATTGCTGCCGTGTACGAAAATTTTAAGATGTTCTCTGTAGCGGACAACCGTCATCAGGGCCTATACTTTAAATAAAAGTTAAGAGATCGTAAGTTCATCAGCCAATCATTGACGGCCTTTCAAGCAGAATCCACCAATCATAGACAAGAAAATAGAGCGTAAGTAGGTACTTACGTTCACTTAGCGAGTTTTGAAAGTATGGCCTCAGATTACTATAACAGTCAAAATCTTACGTGTATTCGACTTAAAATTTATGTTCCCGGAGAATGACGTACGGCGGTAGAGGGTTGACATTTTATCGCAGAGCTATATTTCGAATGGTTACTAGAGAATGACGAAAGTGGATACTACTAGAGAATGACGAAAGAAATTCAGAGAAGAAGGTACATAAATTCATTTACAAAAAAAAAAAAAAAATAATAATCTGAGATAAATACTCGAAAATTGTAAGAAATTCAAATAGCTCCAGGAAACTTCATCAGCTAGACGAAAAAAAGCTATAGGTGCCGTCTCCAGGTTTTAACATCTTGTATCAAAGTTTGCTCGTCGTTTCATAATTTTTTCTTTCCTTGATGGGACTCTGACAGTGCCTTTCTCTGAGAGAAAGGCACTGGTATCAAGATGACAGGACGGAGTGAATAGAGAAGAATAAATATGAAAATAAAAAGTAATAAAAAAACCTATAAAAAAGAGCTTTAAATGATCATAGCGCTGTGGCTCCTAGATGGAAGTCGCTCCAAAATGTGAGTCATGACGCGACAAAATATAAAAGCCATTAACTTAAGAGCACACTCATATATAATATCATTGTACTCTTGGTAATTAAATTTAAGAAAGTCCTTCCTAAAGAGCCATTTTGAGAAAAGAATATTAAATGATGATAGAAATTTCACAAAATTATTGTATGCTAATATAAGCGTTCTGTTGCAGGTACCTTTGTCTCCCTTTTCCAGATGTCCATTAGATATACTGGATTTAGCCGATGTAAAATGACACCTGGCTCCATTGAAAAAAATTTGTCCAATATATTAATAATGTTGAGTTAGTTAGCTACAGTAATTTTTGTCACAAATTTTATGAATTATAAATTGAGCCTTTGTTAAAAACTGGCTTAGCTGTGTGATAAATTTTGTTTCAATTTTAAGGCACCTATAAACTTCAGTCCTGGAAATAGCTCATGCGTCTGCGGGCATTTGTCTGGGGATTTATTCCATGCAGTTCTTCCCGCGCAGTGACAAATTACTCCTATAGATTTATGTGCATAAAATTTATAATAAGAGTTGTATCATCTCAATTATCTCTTTCATCAATATAAGCCTAGGGCTCATCTTGCCGCTGAGCAATGTCAAATTACTAAGTATATCCGGCTTCCAATTATGATGATTACTGAACAACAGTTAAAATAATCATCAACAATGTCTGATGCACTCTTATTCGCAGATGTATGCTGTGGACGACATCTCAGCGTCGTATTCCACGTACCTACAACGGGCTATCAATTTCTTTACGGATCGTCACTCCAATGTCGTATTTGTGGTGACCTCCGACAACGTCTCCCACACACAGCGTCTGTTTGACGGTCTCGCTGTACGGAACGCTTATGTTTCTCAAGGTAAGATGAGTTTTGTAACTTTCAAAAACACATATTTCTATGAATTCTAAATATTCATTTTTCTTTTTAACTAACGGTAACGCTTAAAGTAATTGGTCTACATTCTCCCCAAAAATATTTCAAAAATGTCCAGCCATATTACGTTAATCGTATCAAAAATTATTAGGCATTGAATTATACGTAATCGCAACGCAAATTGACCTTAAACCTTAACTCTAACCACCAGTGGAATCAATTCAGTTGCATCTTAAATACTAAACAATCTGAATATCTTGATTCAGCTATTTACACAACAGTGCCGTTTTAATATTTTGTGGCAAACAACAGGAAATCACGAGCTACCTATTTTGTTAGCTGCCAAGGTATAGATCAAAGAAAGATCAATTTCATGTGTTGCTGGTTGAAGGCCATGAGACATTCACTGATAACTAACTTAGCTATTATTAAATCGTGAAAAATGTTCTCAAAAGACTTCAACCAGGGATTAGTAAGCTTTTCATGAAATTAAATCTAGATTAATGGGATTAATTCATTCCTAAGATCACATGAAAGCAACACAAGCAGTGCTGCCGTCAGTAGATCAACAATTTAGCAAAATTTACATGATCACTGATATAACTATCTAATTGATTATCAAGCCTAAACTAATAATTTTTATCAATTTCGGTAATGGGGATGTAACAGCTGAGTAATTAAAAGTTGAGTGAATTCTTATAATAAACACTCGCCCTTAAATAAATGTAATTCAAACTATCTCTCTGATGCTTTAAGTCTGATGGGTTGAGACGATAACCCTTCAAACTGACCCGACATGTAAACGAGACGTTCAAGTTGCAAAAACTGTTCGATGAATTCATTTCGGCCTCGAACTCATTGTAGATATCAGCTTGAGTATTCAAAACTCTTTTATTACTTTGAGATTTATTGCTTTGCTAACTTCCATGTCTTGCATGCTGAGGAAACAAAAATAACGGTTTTTAAATTTCAGTGCATAATCAGCAAATGCATATTTTCATTGACTGCTGTATTGTTTTCTCGCCAAGGTACTGAAGCTGGTGACCTGTGTCTGCTCACACGCTGCAACCATAGCATCATCACTTTTGGATCCTACAGTTTCTGGTCAGGTTACCTGAGTCCAGGCATCAGCGTTTACCCACACCTCACATACACTTCATTTGACTACTTATTCTCGAAGTCTTTCTACGAGGCTGCTCACTTATATGACTTCTTGCCAATCATATTTCGGTGAATATAATGGATAGTTAGCCAGATTCAACTACATATACGTGGAATGTTCTTCTTCGGTGGCATGCCGATCGATACCTTAAGAAAGTATCGGAAATAAGTGCAAACATTTTAAAATTTTTTAAAATCAATAGATAATAAAATCACAGTAACCCATAGTAACCATAGTAAGGCCAAACTTTGATCTTGGCTCGACTGTCTGCCAGCTATCTTGCCGCTAATGCTTGACACCGGCGCGATTTATTTCCGATGGCTACTTTTACTTTAAAATGAACTTGGTGGTCGTCGTTTCAGAGTTTAAATGTTGCAATCTATGACTTTTCTAGTGCCTACTGCGTTATGACAACTAGTTGGAGGATTTAATTAAACTAATATTTGGTGATTTAATTTTTCTAATGGATTTCCAACGATGTAAAATTCATCTGATTCACCGAAAATGACCTCACTAACGGGTGTGCACTGGATGCCATCTATTCATTTAATCTGACGAAACGTACTGCTTTATGTGTTGCAAAGATTAAGAATTTAAGAAGAGTTTTAACGCTACAAGAGTTTTGAGCTATCGCATGTGGACAATAAAATGTAAATTAAATAATATTTTAGTTTGAGATTGTGTTAAAAATATGATAGTGTGCGTCTGGATATTAGTTTGTATGAATTATTTGTCATGCACTGCTGCATGCATGGTTGTGCGGTGGAGAACACACGAATAAAAAATATTTTCTGCGTACTTATTTATAAAATGTGTCAGATGTGTTTACGCACTTCATTGTATTTTGAAATTACAAGTGCTTGCGGCCCAGGGTCGTCTAATTCAAGTATGATCTCTACAAATTGGGTTGTCATACTCACAAAATGTTGAGGACTTGACGTAATTATAATAATAACTGACGCACTTCTGAAACTCATAGATTCTGTAATAGGAGGCATCATCTTCGATGAAGAATGTCATTTTCTTGGGATAAAAACAAAATTCATCTACTACAAATATATTTGTCGCTATTAGGTAACCAAATCCGCTTCGGTATAAATGACACAGACACACACCATTCTATTTTTGTTAACACGAGCTTTACAAATCATATGCCAAAATTTTATCCTTTATCATGTAAAGCAGGGGATGAAAACACAGATTACATCCATATGGGGACATTGTCAGCAAATTTGTATCAACGATGGATAAAATTGAGTCACTTAATTTGATTATATTTACTGCTGCCGAAAGATTAGGTTGTCGCATGATATATGATGAGAGACAACGCGTTTCAGACAGTTACCGATGAAAATCTCGAATTAAGTGTACCTGGGCTTCAGGATATTTTGACCATAAATTTAGACATGACTCGAGTCGTTTGCAGCCGAAACCAACATATGCGACATTCATATATTGTAGATTTTTGTATACTAGGCTTTGCATCAGTGATTCTCAGCACAAACTTGAAAAGTAAATTTAATCTCTTACAACTGCATCGACTGATGTAAACGATTCCAGTTTAAATCATGATAAAATTATTCAAAGATAGTCGAAACAAAACCGTGGTTGCACAGAGGCTTTAATAACTTTCATTCTCACAAATCCAAAACTACATGTATGCCCATCGTTAGTTGTTGATGAATTTACTTTCATTTAAATTGTCCTTTTATTACTGAAATGACATTTGATTTGATTGTGTGCTCATTTGCTGTTGTATGTATCTGACGAAAGAATTTCCTTAATTTTAGGGTTCAAAACATTATTACTTTGGGACATCGTTCTTGATATTGGAAGTCAAAAATAGGTTGAGTAATAAAGATCTGATTAAATGGTGTGTGTAGAATGGCTTTCAACGCTCATAAAGGGATTCTGTTCATTCCAAATTTAGGGGCATGTTTATGGTTAAAACACAGAATACAGAATCTTCGCATTTTGAAAACTGATTGAACCACAACCTACAGACTTAGAACAGGATTCTTCAATAGCAGGGTGTTTTCAAGCTTCATTTGACAGACATATATATATTTCATTCATATTAATAAGGCACGATATCTTGGAATTCACTCACAATAACGATAAAATACTAATTACAAGGAAGAAATATTTTTCGACAAACATCACTTCTATCTGTGGAAAATGTACATTTCATAATCGAATTCGATAGAAAAGTATAAATCCTGAACTATCAATACACGTAACTATTTGGGTCACGTTGGTCCACAAAGAAAAAAACATCATATGTTCACTAGCTATGCAAGCGTTAAGTTGGATAAGCTACTCGAACTTTCTTCACTGATATGCATGTTGCTGTAGCATTCCTTTACATATACATTTTTGAAGCTATTTGGAGGTTACATGAACGTACGTTATTTACAACAAAATTAAAAATCTAAATACATACATTATTGGACTCCTGATATCGCAAATTCGCCAATAATGTAACAGCAGAGGAAACCCTAAGAGAATTCACCATCACTTCATTGAAGATACCAGCTTCTTCACTAGTTCCAAAATTTGAAGAATAAAAGCTCAATTTGCAGAGATGAGCAAATTTGCACGAAAGAGATTACAACCAAATTTCATTACAAAAAAAAAGAAAATAAGCAAGGAACATCAAAACCTATCGACTAACAATCTCAAGTGGATAAGTGCCGCGGATTCAAGGACTCATTCAGACGAGAAATAATATGAATGAATTCAAATCCAGAATTGAATGAATTCTAATCCAGAATTGAATGAATTTTAATCCAGAATTGAATGAATTCTAATCCAGATTTCGTAAGACGGAAGATTGCAGCGAATTTTACTGCCGCGGTGCATTAGAGTTTGAAGCCTATTCGATTTAAAACGAAATGAACAACTTCTAAAGAAGCTCCTGCCCAAGCACGGACTGCAGAACACCGCGACAGGAGTTATCGTTCTAATCTGCCGCTTGCTACTCCGCTGTGCTCCGCTACGCTAAACATTGCGGCGTGCACGATTGTGTTTGAAAATTAATTAACGATACTTGGTTTCACCTCTGGGGCTTCGGATTTTAGGATTTTGGAATCACTGCATATATTTAGACAATGAAATACTTCAATAAAGCTTACAGATTTTATCCACTTGAAATTTTTAATCGATTGGTTTTTAGGTCATGTTCTGGGTTTTTCGTTACCTGGGTTTTAATTTCTTTGGTGTAAATTTGACTTTTCACTGTTGATTGTACTCGTATGCTTCGAATATTTAAACTTTTGCAAGAGCTAGTTTTCAAAAAGTTTTCAATGATGAATTTACTTCTTTCTCTGACGCTTCCTTTGCTTTTAAAAATCTAAAGATATTCAAATTTTGATAACTGGAAAACTTTAAAACGAGGAAGATTTCGGTAGTATGTGAACGGAAAAAGGGGAGCATAGTACACAAAAATACTAAAGTAGCTTATTAACACGTTGACTCCGAAATGGTATATATGCGTACCATGCACGAAATATATTTCTCCAGGACGTAGTGGTGCATAATTAAGGGTTGCCAGATGGCCTAAAAACGGCCAAGTCCGCGAACAAAAAAGGCCAAAAATGCCTATAACTCAATATACACTAGTGCATATATAGGTTCCGGTGAAAAAATTCCGTTTCTTTTTTTCGCAGTCTTTAAATTTTAATTTGGAAGTACTCCTATCATGAATTTTAGCGTACCAACGCAATTGAAAAAAAAAAACTAAATCGCGGAATTAGTCCGGAAAAAAGGACCGTCTCGCAAACCTGTTTCAGAATTTTAAAAAATGAAATAATGATACAAGATGAAGCAATCGAAGCATGTTAAAGCATGTCTGTGAGAAAGGCTGTCAAACCTTCTTTGTTACATATTAAAAATATCAGCATTGTTTCCAACTGACGTATTCAAAATTGATTAGTTTCATTATTATATAACTGAATTATTATGGAATTACTTGGATGACTGTTTTACCAGTTAATTCAAACAATTAATTTCATCTTTGTTATATATAATTAAGTAAACAATTATTTTCACCAGCAAATTCTTGGCTAATTTGAATCGAATTGTATTATGTCATATGGCATGTAGAATTTTATTATTTACAGTTTTTAATAAAATAGACATTCTACATGTTTATGAATTCTTTAAGCAGTTAATGAATAAACATGTCTGTCGCCGCGGTCGCTACGTGGTCAATCTTAAATAAACCGTAAGCTCATGCTGAACGAATTAACGTATTACCCGTGCAATAGGAATCTGGTAGAGCGGAATAAAGTGTTCAGGGTATAGTTCGAGTTTTATGTAAAGATTGAACTGTTGCACCGCATGTAAAAGTGACAATCTAAATATTAGGTTCATAATTCATGGCCCTATAGGTTTTCTCAAGGATTTAATAGCAGTAATAAAATATTGTTCACGTTCAAATCAAAGAGCACATTTACACAAATTCTAACGCTTGAAACGCTGCATCAACAGGGTATAGAAATCGAGCCAAACGGTCGAAATGGGTTGCTCGGTACAATTGTACGAGTTTTCTTAATAAATGGAGTGAAGATTTCTTGTTGCCGAATTTCTGATTTTTGTTTCAGGAATGGCGAACATATATGTATTTTTTCACAAGTTATCCACGTTATTAGTGATTTCTACGACTGATCCATATCAGTGACAAAAACCGAAGGCAGATCAACTTCTGAAGATCATTAATTGCATTCATTAAAAAAATAGATACATAAAAAAATTATTTAACTATCCGGGTTCTACACACGATTCACGGAGAAACAGAAAAAAATTAAGAATTTATGTTATTAAGTCATCAGAACAATTAGTGGGCATTTTTTTAGGTAGGGTAACATGGGGCAGCGAGCCCACTGCGGGTCACGGGCCCATATAGCGGGTTTCTCGCAAAATATGGCAGATATTGGTCCGTGTTCTCTCCCGCCTGTCGACAGTTTCACTGGGATGAAGTGTACGGATTTACGTTTTGCTAAATGTTTGCGTTATTAAGTTCTTTGCGAATAACTGTTTTAGTCCAGATAAAACTTTTTTTTGCCGCTAAATAATGTTTTTTCCATTACTATAGATGAAGCCTTTGAAATTACTGTGAATTATTTTTTCAAAGTAATATTTATAGGGATAATTTTGAGACCAAGTTTAGACTATTAGCTTTTAAAATAAAATGTTGACGCGATATAAATTGAAATGATAGCTAGTGGGGGCAACGGGCCCACGCGTGTCACGGGGCAAAGCGCCCATGGTGAAGTCTTGTGTTATACATCATTAGATTTGTCTCAATGACCTTTTCAAACTATAACTAGGTTTTTGAATTACAAATTACACTTCATATTGCATGATTTTTTTATTTGCCGCCTCAAGGCAGCAGGTTTAGTTTCTAGTTATGCGTATTTATGACCACTTTTCGAGTTATTGACTCTTGCCTTGCCAAAAGTCGATTTCAGTCAACACCAATGAGCCAAAAGTTGATGAGAGTTTTTATGGTGTTGGCTGAAATCACGATTAGGTACGAATTCTCTGCACATAATATCTGGATTATGGACGAAACTGGAACGAAGTTTTTTTTCTGATCAACTAAATATATTTTTTCTAGTCAAGGATACATTTTTTCATGTCAAGGACGAATTTTTTATCGCAAGGATATATTTTCAAGTCAAGGATATATATTTTTATGTCAATTAAATATTTTTTTTCACGTCAGTGATAGATTTTTTAAGCCAAGAGTATATTTTTTTCAAGTTAAGTATATGATTTTTTGAGTTGTTAATGAATGAGTGAATGTCATATTTTTATTGCATTTTCTTATTTTTAACTGTAAGGTGTTGTTTTATCATTTTTAGACGAAAAATATGCATTTGTGGTAAAGGGACCATGGGTGGACGCCTTGCCCCAAGCCCATGGGCCCATTGCCCCAGGGGTGGGGCAATGGGCCCATTTTGACACTTTTTACAAAATAGTGTTTCATTAAAAATTGAATGAACATATAGGCGTCTAATTCACATCATACATTCCTCATTAGTTGTACCTTTAAACAAAACAAAGAACCACCTCGTATCAATTGAAACTTCATCAAAAATTTAGTTTAAAAAAAGGGGGGGGGGCGCGCTGCCCCATGTTGCCCTACCAGGAAAATATCAATATCTAGCAATGATTGCAACTATTCCAAGAAGTAGAGGAGCGGAGAAGTAAGCACTGAATTGTCATGGGACGCCCTGTGTTTTCTGTGTTTTATTCAGATATTTTTTTCTTGCAAGTTGTGCCTTCAAACATGTGAAGTATAAATTTACATCACTATTTATGAATTGCTTCCAGACTTATTTTGGCCATTCCAAATAAATATAAACATTACAGAAAGTACATATAAACTAGTCAATATTTTTGTCCACCTATTCAATATGTTATGATTATAAAAAAAGTATTAGATGCCGAATTCTTCTCAATCTGCGGAACGAGGCAATTAAGACAAATATATCAACACGCAAACCCCAGAAAAAGCGAATTTCGGATTGGAATCGCAACGCTATCGACGCTTTTTATAGTAATTCTTTCATAACTTTCAACGCGTCTTACTCAGAAAAGTAATGCATTTCAGAAATATCAATTGTGTTGTGCTCATAAATAATATTCAGCGTTTTTCGATTCCTTCAAGTTGAGCTCCCTGGTTGGTGAAAAGTATGTCAATCAGTCGCTCGGACGCGTTATCATCAAGACATCGAATAAATGTACTCGCTAAATATTTTATGAAAGCGTAACGTTTGAAACCCAGTTAATCAGAATTTTTTATAACATTGTAAAAAATGTGTACCGATAGATCTGCCTTACTCTAGTAAGGATTATAACAATTTAGGCAACTGCAGCGCTCAGTACGTTACACTGGGGCTAGTATGCCGCTCCTGGTTTGATCGTTTAGTCACTTTAGTTGTGATCAACTGAAGGGTGTAGAATCCTGTCCTGTAGTCACCCAGATTTACGGCGATGATGTTTTCGGAGTTCTCTTGCCAAGTAGGTGCACTAGTATCAAAAGGTGCACTAGTATCAAAATTCATTTCCTTAAGGTTGCCTTAGTATTAATTAGGTTGGTGTTCATGGGTGAGCTGAAAATAACACATCTCACTTTGTCCTTTTAACACAAATTCTTGTTTTTGGGTTGCCTGCCGGAGACAAACACTGCTTAGCGTCGAACGGACTGGCGTAAACCGATCCTTCAGTAACAAAACTTTTAACAATTCTGGTCTGTCACATTATCGGCTGGAAGCCTTTCAGGTTAAATCATATCCTTTCAAAAAGACTAACAAGTTTTTAGCAAAAAAAAGCCTGTAATGGTATGGCCCAGAATCGTCCACACGACCCGCAATAACTTTACACATATTAGTAAGAGCGACAGAAGCGTTTCAGCAATCATTCTCCAAACCGTGACACCAACTAGCCGCCAGTATTTACGCTCTGCATCGAATCAGCCCTGGATCAAATGAACACGTACTCGTCGAAGGCTGGAAGTCATATCCGATCCGCGGTCTGGTGATGCAAGGCAGTTTTCATTTAACTCTAGAGGAAATTAAGCTGATTGATTGCATTGCGTTGTGCGCTGCTAACTCTTCTTGCACTGGTAAGGTTATGAAATTATGCATTATGTAATTATTATGTGCATTATGTAATTACACTCTAGGCCATTTACTTCTTAGTTTGATGGTGCAAAGCACATAACATTTCAAACAAAATGATGTTGCGGGCTGATTATTGACGATCGGCTCTTCCATGGCTGATTTGTGGCTTTACGAAAAGATGCTTGGCTTTCCAGTCAGGGCTGATTGGCGTTCAAAATTGGTGGTGCACGGTTTCTTTCTTATTGGTGTCCTGACTTTAATGACTTTATCGTTTTAAGAGGTATGTAAAAGCTTCATTTGAGAAGAATCGTAGCTACAAAGAACGACTTCAGGAAGTTCCCGAGCAGCATCTATGAAAAGAAGAATTTATATACAACATTAGTTTGAGAAAAAAATTGAGCTATTGAAACTTATATGTGTTCCATCAATAAGAAACATATCTGATTTGAGTGCGAATTTAAATTTGGCTAGTGGAAACGCATTATTGTTGCTTAGGATTATGACTCACATACTTCAACTTGAACGGCTAAAAAATTATACAGAAAAACTCACCACTAAATTGCGGGTGACCGGAATTAGTGTCTTCCGAAGACGAGTTATCTACAGTTTCTGTTACTTCAGCCCGGCGGCACGAAGAAGCCCCAGTCTCGGATTTGTTAGAATTGTCCACTCGGTCCGCAAGAACGGCAGCCCGCGTGGCCAGATGGTGAGTATGTCGTCCACTCAAGTTGACGCCAACGCCCCCGCCAAAAGTTCGAAGAGGTTTAGCCGCTCGCATTCCGTAGTCGTCAGCAGAAGCCACATCTGCTGTAATGCGGGCAATGTTGGATTGGATTAGTGATTGAAATATTTTCCCATGTAGGTCTCATAATTCTCAAAACCCTTGTTTTTCGAGGTAAATGTTTTTCAATATATTCAGTCGAAAAAAAAAACTAATAATCCTTTTACCTTCTAGCTAAGCACAATTATAATGCAATTTAAACCTAGATTATTGCCCAACAATTTCATTACTGAGAAGAAAACGATAAATTTCAAAGAGCAAGCTTTTCGTCTGCGGAAAACTACAGATTTGTTTGCTTGAAAAACATATATATCGATTTTGAGGGGCTTTATAATACCTTTCATCGTAGTGGAGTAATCACTTCTGAGGTTATTATGATGATCCCAAGGCTTTTCACTGCTATTTTCTATAGTTTCATAGTCATCCACTTGCAGAACTTCCATGAATTTATTTCTTCTCGATTCAGCCGGCCCGATTATTCCAGCACCGAGCAACTGGCCTTGTGATGAGCCTCGGAGAGAGGATAAAAAACTCGACGACGTGACTGGTGACTGACAGATTGAGTTCGGTCTTCTGGACTCGATCCAATTACGAGGTGTGTACAAATCTGACTCGAGGTCATTGACGTGTCGGCTGAGAATGTCCAGCTCCATATTATCTGGAGTTGATTGACACGGTTCGTTCCATGGTTTGATGCCGCTCAGTATAACTGAATCATTCTCGCTAGCCGTGAAGGGTGGGAAGCTAAGCCCCAGCTGGTTGAAAAGAAATGAACATTTGATGACGTGATTTCTGACTTGAAATTTGATACAATGCAACGTCCATAATTTGCGTAGAACCTGCAAACTGCCAGTCTTAGGGTACGCACACAGTGAAAGCAGGTTTGCCCGCGGGGGCAACCTGCTCCAACCAGCCACAAGAATGAACATAGGATAATAATGTAAGTGTTCACAGTGAAAACCTGTACGAATAGGCTTCTGTATGCTATGGTTTCAACCTGCCACAAGAATGAACATAGGATAATAATGTAAGTGTTCACAGTGAAAACCTGTACGAATAGGCTTCTGTATTCTATGGTTTCAGGCGCCAGCCTGAGCAGGTAACCAGCACGCTGGCAACCTGCTTTCACTGTGTGCGTACCCTATGAAATGTTAAAGCTTTCAAATGTGAACTGTTAATAAAACTAATCTGACTTCTGTCCTTTAATGCGAACACACTTCTCATTTAATGATAAAAATAAAGACTGAGTATGCTTGGGAACTTCGTTTGAGAAGGTGAACTGAAATACAAGGGAGATTGAAAACAAATTGGTTTGGAATAAGGGGTGGATCATTTTATAGTCTATGCCAAAACATGGATTTTTCAGTTTTATTTCTATGTGGCAAGGGAATTCTATTTTTGGGTGGTATGACCACCTGGAGCTTCAGATGAGATTACTCGATAAGATTACATATTGACCAGGAGGCATTTACACCAATTAAGTGATTACACAACTCACAGGGCAACAAGTCAATAGCTCAACGGCAGAAAATATGTTAAATAAAAAAATATATGGTGTGATAAGTTGTTACAGCTAAGTTCAAATCCAGTATCAAAGATCTTAGAACTGTGGTGATGCTTTTGAGATACTTTAAGTGTAAATAAATATATATTTAGCTTTACTGTAAGTAATAGTGTGTGTTACTGTAAGTAATTCGTGTCATTTAATTTTCAAATCTATTCATCAGTCCGATGATGGGTTATATTGGTAGCGTAGCATAATTACGGGCATTATTGCATGTGTGTACGAATGCCTATTTTGATAGCCTGTTGATTTTGCGAAATGGTCAAACTTGTATGAGAGGCCAAGTTTGGCTTTTCCGTGCGTTTTAATATTGTTCATGGAGCGAATGATTACCACAAAATTTTACCTGTTCTGTGTGATTGTGTAGTCTGAACAAAAAAGCAATACCGAAAGAGTTTAAAAACAAACAAAGAAAATTTATCATTCTTTCAATTTAAACGTTTCGGATAGAAGCTTCGTTCCATAGAAGCCGTTGGCGAGTGTGGGTCCAAGTCAAACCTTGATTTCTCGAACAATTTATCCATTGGAATGTGATGTTCGAATAAATTGTTTTAGAAATTAGGAAGATTTGGCAGTCCGAGCATTATTCGAAAAAATTTTCCATTACCTGTAATGCCATTAACCGACGTAATATACTAATCAATGAAACACAACGCAAATACAATAAATAACAAAGACAATAATGCGGAGCAAATTTGAAATTAATAATGTACGCGACAGGCAACTTACATTGCACATCGATAGTGGTTATGGAGAGTTCACGGGAAAGAAAGAATTACACGAAAGAGTTCAAACACAAATTGACAAATAAAAGTACGAAGTCACGTAAAAGAACTCCAAAGAATTGGAAACAAATTAAGACCAATAATGTTTGGAAATAAAAACTTGATTTCCTATTGTTTGAATGCGCGTGTGTCCATTTCATCTGGTGAATTATTGGCCAAACTTATTTTATTGAGCGACATGCTGACGTAATTGAGGTACAGAATTGAGCATGCATGTGATGAGTACGATTGACTACGTGACTGGTAATTGAATGGATTAGATATAAAAAGTTTGAGGAAATGAAGGTTTTCACAAACCTGATCAGCTTCGACGTTACATTTCTTGGAGGTTCTTGCAGGGAGCAAGTTAGTGGAGTTCAAGTCATTCTTCACTTGCTCAGATGTCGGGGGTCTGTTATTCTGTTGCTGGCGCTTTTTCCTCCGTTTTTTTCTCTGCCATGTGGCAAATACAAGAACCACGAGTAAGATAGTAAGGACAACAGTGAATAACGCTGCGACGTCTTTCACAGAGAAACTAAAAGGCATTTTATCGTCGTTGAAAATAGGTGTCGCACAGTGTTTCCCTTTGAATTGAGGTTTACAAAGACAACTGAAACCACCATGAAGATCTACGCACGAGCCACCGTTGAAACATGGTTGCACTGCGCATTCATCTAAGTCTTCTTCGCACTTTTCTCCGGTTAAGAGGTCACATCTGCACAATGGCCCATCTTCGCCATCTTCACAGCGACTTCCATTTTGACAGGGGTTTGAAAAACAATGAATTCCGTACTGGCACCTTTGGCCTGACAAGTTATTGGAGCAATTGCACTGAAATGTATCGCCGAGTGGAGAACAAATTCCACCGTTGAGACATGGATCTGAGAAGCAAGGATCTGCGTTATACTGACACTGTTCGCCATGGAAGGGAAGAGAACACGAGCACTTGTATTCGCCTGTACCGAGCTCCACACACGTGCCGCCATTGAAGCAAGGGTGTGAACTACATGGTCCTGGCTTCGGTAAGACACTATCGCACGAAAATTCTACACTGGCAAGTTTATTCAAGAAAGGGCGATTCTTTGCATTGGATTGGATAGTCGGAAGTAAATGTCCATTCAGCTTTATTTGATCAATGCATCCCAGGAAACCGTAGTCAACGCTCATTATTTTTTTGCGAACGTTTACCTGAGCACCAAAATATAAATGGCCTGACTTGAAGTTGAGCAAATCGTTTTCTCCGGGAGATACAGAGGAACTCTCATTGCCATCCACGGACAACACAGAGACGGTCCCCACTCGTGTCACGTTGATTAGATGCCACTGATTGTCATCAACTCTCACACTAGAAGAATCGATCATTCCTTCACCTGAACCACAATCCCATCGGTAGTGTACGAAACCATTAGAAAGTTCTAGAATACTAAAGTCTATACCTCCTTTAATATAACTTATTGTCCCTGAAGACTGTCTAGTTTTCAAAAATAAGCTCAATTGCATTGAGTATGCTAGCTTCGGATCTTCCATCACATACTGGACGTAGCTTTTACCACCAAAATGTAACGGAAGGACTGGATTGTGGCACAGTAAATCATTACACGACTCAACGTTTATCTGACACATATCGCCCGTGAAACCGCGGGGACAATGGCACTCGAAACTCTTGCCCTCTGTGTTAGTGGCCGAGCATTGCTGGTACTCACGACATGGCTTGTGTCCGCACGCGTTTAAAGTTTCCTGGCAAAATGCCCCGCCATATCCTTTGAAGCACTTGCAAATGGCTTGGTAGTCGAAAGACGGAGAGACGAGGCTCATGGAAACAGAATTTAAGGTTAAAACCGTTTCTTCACCCATTATAATTTCATTGTAACACTTGCCTTGATTATTACACTTGAACTTAGAGTTGCAAGGGGATTTCATGAGTTCGAAATGATCAAGAGAGAGTTCATTTATGATCAAGTTTCTTCGGGCATTTAACGCGTCGAGAATTTGCCTCCTCTCATAGAATTTATCCGTTTGCTTCTGAACAACGAAAAGAATTTCAGAAATACTGTTCTTTTTACTTTCAACTCCATTCTTCAATAACATTTTATCATCTCGTCCTACTTGCGAACTAATAAGTTGCACTCTATTCTCTTGTTCATTTAGTTCCGACGCTATTATTTTAACAAGAAAATTGTTAAACTTGGCCACAGACTCAGCTAGAGTCATTGGGCCTAACTTTAAAATAACGGCACTGTTGAGCATAGATTCGGTGATAATTGTAACAATTACTGTTATATCCCCAAATCTTGTAAACTTTCCGTCGGAGACCGACACGTTGATTTTGTACATCCCACCATCCAAATGTGACGTCACAACCAAAGTGCCATCCCGAGAGTCAACTTCAAAATACCCATAGCTGTTTCCGTGAATTGTAGATGAACTAAGCGAATATTGTAGAATGTCGTATGGGTCTCTGTCTGTAGCTCTTATTTTGCCAACAATGCCTCCCTTGTACGGAGAGGTGTAAGAGAAAATAGAAATTTTAAGAGGCTGGATAACGGGTGGATAATTAGATTCTTCAACTATAGAGATATTCACGAAGACATCGCTGTGCAGAGGAGGCGAACCGCTATCCCAAGCTCGCACTTTCAGCAGGAAAGAGTTTCCAACCTGCAAGAAAAAAATTGCACTATGGACTGGAAACGTTAAAAAGTCGGGATATACTAATAAATCATTCTAACTTCGAGGCGGGTTTCTACTTTATTAATTTCAATAATGTGAAATAACGATTATCATAAGGCTACATGTTCACTAGACAAGCCAAGATTCAACTCCCGTGATTATGAAGGTTCAAAATAATGTCATGACAATTGTGCAAGCTCCTTGACATGCGAAAATGTCCACTATACTTCTTTGTCACTGTATCAGCGTTCCTTCCTGGCCAAGACTTTTCGCAGAAATTTTTATTGAAATTTATTTCTCGATCTTATTCCTCCAAGTCTTATTATTTCCGTTAAAATTTCGATCAAGTTAGGACACAAGTTAGGAAGGGTTAATCTAGAGGTTTTGGCAAGGCTAGGAGAGGTCGAAACATCTAATACAAGGTTGAGAAATTCAAGATTAGTAGCGCAACAGTTCCACTCATAAATCCATAGTCAACTGAGTTGCAAGACCTTAAGATACAATAATATTGCCATCAATATTTTCGTTTCCAGTGGCAAACGGTTTGAAAGAGTTCATCGCGCTATTGAGTTCAGTGCGCTATATTGTGCGGTGATTGGTAATTTTTATCGCCGACAGAAGCGTTTGGATCAAAATAATAAAGGACATCCCTAATAGGCTTGCCTACCAAGTCACGTTGTTTTATGACGCTGAAAGCTGAAGCTGATTAAACATTCTATAACAAGGCGGAGTACAATGTAAAAATTTTTCAATTCATTATTTAACTTTGATATTCATTCTTATATGAAAACCTTTCTTATGTTTCAAAATAAAAAGAATTTCCAATCAAAAGGTTTCTAGAGTTGTCATGAAGTTATGGAAAATTGTTGGGAATTTTCTCACATCCATCCGTCCGTCCGACCGTCACGGACGGACGGACGGACATGACGAGCACAATAGCGCCTTTTTTCCATAAATGAGAAAATGTGCTTAAAAGAAGCGTTTCGCTTCAAGAACTTGAGCAAATTTACCATGAATTTTATTAAAGAAGAAGATTAACATAATCTGTAAACGGTGGTGCAAAGGCTTGAATTAAAGTAATTCATTGCGTGAATGTATTGTTTTCAATCACTCAATTCCAAATAGAATTCATGTATGAATGTTGACATCAACAAGACTGGTAATATTTCCCGCTATTTCAGGCAAAAACAACAATGTATCCGTCATCTGATATTGTGTGTATTTGAGTACCGCTATTTAATGTCGTTTTTGGTTCTAAACAGTTATTTCTAAAATTTATTTACAATTGTTTTGCATGCTGTATCTCTCATTTTTGCGAGCTTCCTTTTTTGCAAGTGAAAAATTATATCCTCAGAGCCCGTTCGAAATTAATCTCTGTCGGGATAAATTCAGTTAGATACTTGATGCATATGCTTTTGCGATATTTATAAATTATATTATTTGTGACCATCTGTGTAGTGATATAACTTAGGTTCAGCACCAATACCTCGTCTTATTTACGCTTATGATTTTTTAATTTCAGAGCCTCCTAGAGACATGTTTTGACCAAATTTCCGCCGTCAATTAGTTTTCATTATAATTTTATTGTATCAATCGTCAGCGTCTGAGATTGAATTGGTTTTATCTGGTCCCCTGTCCTAAAAATTTTTTATTATTGCAGCAAATTTTCTGCCATACCTTAATTTCTTGGCCAGTCCTTGCCAGCCCAATTGTTCCTTCCTGGTCAATGTTGAAAACAGATTTGTAGTCGCCCTCAGGAGCGCCAGTTGCAATTTCTTCTTGAATTTCAAAAGTGAATGGAGCACCATTATCGGCATCATCCTTGTCAGTGACGAGAAGGCGAGTAACAGGTGAGCCAATTACTTTATCAACCTGCAAATAAAATATAATGACACCCGATTGAATAGTTGAAATAATTGAAATATTCTAAAATAAAAATTTTACCCATATGTTCGGGGTTGAAATCAATCACCGTCATGGTTTGCATGATATAATTATTCGTATCATTAATGCAAGAGGAAGTAATTTAAATATAGAATAACTAATAATAATACTACACTTCATTATAACATTATTGCTCTCAATTAAGATGAGAAAGGCTGGGTAACTATTAAGCCTACATGATATAAAATTACCGTAACCGTTACCCGTAGTAAATTGAATTTTATTGGCCGAATATCGAGGTGAAGAGTTCGATGGGAACTTTATTAAAAATGTTTATATTTATCAAGCTCTTGTGCCAACGAATGTCTCCAAATGTTTTATTGAATTTCGTTCTCCCGCCAACTGTGTTTTAGAAGCAAAATAATATTGTAAGTGCGTTAAAAATCTTAGATCAGTTCGGTGTTTGTTATGTTTTATGGATTGAATGAGAGCTTTAGAAAAAAATTTGATTGAATGGAATTGGTGTCTGAATCTGCTATCAATTGATAATTTGTAGTTACTTCCTATTCTCCGAGGGTTTCGAATTCTAGACCTTAAATGTTGTACAGCATATATTGTTCGTCCTTCTTATTTAAATTATTAGCAAATGATATGTCGGGAAATATGTGGGAATATGAAGGGTATGATATGTCTGGATTAATCTGAATCAGTCATGCCTGTCATTGTTCGCATCTCATTCTTATATGTCCTTTTAATCAAGCGGGTTAAAAAATTATAGTGCGATAAGCTTGAATGAACAAATTTGTGACAAAAATAAAAACGACATTAATAACATATACGGGAGTGGTAAAGTAATCATTTACCTGCATTACAGTAGAATATAAGGCCTTCTCAAACACTGGTGGATTATCGTTTACATCCAGAACTTTTACAGAGACGGTAGCACTGGTGAAGAGAGCTGGTGTGCCGCTGTCGCTGGCTGTAATTTTCAATAAATATTCTGGTTCCTGCTCACGGGGGTTCAAAAATAATTCCCGGATAATAAATAATAATATAAATATATTATAATAATATTACAATAAATAAGCCCCGGATAATAAATAAGCCCCAGTCAAACTAACTAAACAATTTATACAAAAATAATTCATAAATTTTTAAAGAGTCCAGATGAACAGTATCGTTGTAACAACTTTTTTTTAGAAAACAAAGCTTAATGATATTGTGCATTGCATGCATCGATAGGACAAAGTATGGCATTTGTATGAAATTGCGTTCGAATTTCACTTATTTCGAAAATAAATTTTCTCAGTGTATTTTTAAAGCAATTTCTATCGTATATATAGTATGGTTATTCACGAAGTAGCACGCCAAGTCAATAATTATTTCAACGCTTGTGAAACTTATATTTTTACTGGCATTAGTTTTATTTTTTTATTCCGAACAAAATAAAATCTTCTCACCGTTTCTCTGTCAATTACTGAAGACAAACTAAGAGCCCCAGTTCTTGCGTTGAGGGAGAAACAGCCGTTATTGTCCCCGTCGGTGATGGCGTAGCGAACTCGGTTGTTCTGGTCGCTGTCTGCATCATGAGCAGATACCTGCTTAAGAGATATTAATTTGCACCCGAATTAAATATCGTTGATATGCTATCATCATTAGTATTAAAAGTAAGAGTCTCTCAGAAAAACAATGACACCATCGGCCTGGTCTTATTTCGGTGAAATTTCTGTAACTAACTAGCATAACTCTAGTAGATCTTGGTCATTACACTATTTAAATTTCTCGAGTCAAGATCTTTCTCAAAGATGTGCCTCCTCGGCGAAATAGGAAAAGATTCCGTCCTTGACAAAACTTCCCATGGGCGTCTAGCTCGTTGACCGAGCCATGATTTCGAGTAAAATTTGTATTTAATACGTTTAAATTTAATTCACATGAGCCTGAATGTGTGCTTAAACAACACGTTCATTGATAATTTGATTGATTTCATTATAATTTGCCAAGCGCTGATTTGGAAACCCCTATATAGGAAAAAATTTCGCTTGACGCCGCGAAATTGCAACATGTGAAACACAGTTCAGAGAAAGCTGGTGCTGTGGTAGCGTTTACCTTTAGAAATATCTCAATTTACATTACTTAAATTAAATAATTTGACTAGGTATTAGCAAAAATTTGAAAACTATTCATCGTGTGGGGAAATGTGTCTTGAACTATTCGCAAGTTGCCTCCGTACGAATTGTTGTTAATGGAAAGGACCTAACCAAATTCATGTTCATATTCTAATAGTTTCCTACATTTTTTATTGCTTTGCCGTAACATCGGCAAAGTGGAAGGGGAATGTTTACATGAATTAACTCACTTTGATTAGAATAGTGCCAAGGCTAGCATCCTCAGACACGGTAGCAAAGTAAGTTTCCTGTTCGAAGACGGGCGCGTTGTCGTTGACATCAAGTATAGTCACATTCAGTAGACATGTTGAAGATAAAGCAGGGTAACCGCCATCTGTGGCTAACACGGTAGCTAAAATTGCCTTCGTATTTTCGTAGTCCAGTGTTTTAGCGACGGTGATGGCTCCTGTTGAGAAAATTATATGTAACTAAACTTTCTGGTCATGCCAGTCGTTTAATAGTCATGTAGAGCAGACATACATATATATTAACGGAAAATGAAGGTAATTACCTATATCCTGAGCAACAATTTCAATCAATCGTCAGCTATGGAAAGATCGGGTTCCAAAGGCCGGACCCCCTGTGAATCAAGTCACGAAAAATTCAAGAATCGGCAACAGGCCATGGGCCTATTTCTTCAGTGCCGACACTTCTATTCTATTCTAACAGTGATTTGACCATACTTTTTATTACCCTGCCGCCGCCCAGAGCCGTCAATGAACTCTGGTCCTACAATCGAGTCACCTGTCGCAGGCCAACAATATAGCCTGCTGCTGACGGAATGGCATAATCCCTTCCTTCAATCAAGCAACTTCCAATAATTCTGACCTATCGCGTAATAGGCAGCAAGTCCTAATAACAAAGCAGGTCCAATGAATTAGCAGGGTCAGCCTCTAGTTAAAAAAACCGGTAATGGTGTGGCTCAGTCTTATCGTTTGAAATGAAGTCGTTTGGAATAATTTTACGCTAATCAGGCATAGTGTTTATTGACGTTCCAGCATTCACACACCCTTGCCGTCTGTATTCATCCTTTCCATTGAATCAGCCCTCGATCTAATCGTAAAAAATATGATGGATCTTGGCATCTAGTTTAATGATACGGAGCCATTTCCCAGATTTTTTAAGCTCATTGTGTAACGTAATTTGATGAAGTCACTGTTTTTCCAACGGAAACTTTTCATAATTTAGTTTTTTTTTGCGTTTTCGAAGAAGAACTGTCGAACCGGTTGGCATGGCAGGCTTTTCGATTCGCTGCCTCGTGGCAACAGGCAATTTTCATGGCTCATAAGAGCTACAATATAAGGATTGGTCGCATGCAGTACGCTGTAAACTGGGCAATATTTGAGAGCTAGTAAGACAATAAATTGATGTAACGTGCAGTGTTGGCCAGTCATTGCAGCGTGGGCTACTCGCTCCCGTATTGGTGAAAAGTTCGTAGTGTTCAAATGATAATCTTCGTAAACCTAAAATCACAAGCAATTCGATTACTCCTATGAAGTACTATACCGATAATCTAATTATGAACATGAGAAAAAATTTTGATAAGAGCAAGATGAATTCGTTGGTGGTAACGTATGTTCTCAAAATTTGGATGTGGATATTTCGGTTTCCGTGTGTGCGATCGCCTCGTGCTGCTCTCAAATTTGTTACCGAGAATTCGTACGTTCGAGCCTCGCAACTTTCTATGCCAGTGCTCCTATACTATGCTAGTGGCTATAAAAGAGCGATAGATCAAACAAACATAAGCACTTAGATCGCGCTAAGTGGAGTCTGACACTCGTCCATAAATTGATGGCAGGGTTAGATTTTTTAATTAGAAGTCCTGACTGCCTCCGAAATTGTTGAAGTCCTTTTTGCAGCTCAATTACTAGTCTAAATAGGACTATTTGTTGTTAATAGTCTAAATAGGACAACGTTGTTATTAAGGACATTTTTAGGATATTTTTATGTCAAAATATATAATCTGCTTAGTTGCTCATCATTCTAAATAATTTAAATCATTTTCATACCAGTTTTTTTATGCACGTGTAGGTGTTCCTCGCTGACTGACTGAAGACTGTAGGAAATATCTCCATTAACGCCGATGTCTTTGGACGTGGCCACAACCCTGGCGATTTCCGTGCCCAAAGCAGAGTTCTCAGCGACGTCGATGTGAAGAATTCGATGCAGAAACTCGGGTGGGTTATCATTCACATCTGAAGATGAGAAAAGGAAACGACCATCATTCTAGCACTTTCAAATGTAGTTTCCAGTAAATTAAAGTAATTGATCGAAAATGTTGAACAATGTATTAAAAATCCTTTAAAGCGATCTACAGAAGTAAATTCAAAGATAAGTTATAATCACAGTCAAAATTTGATTGGGCATAGCTGATTTTTAGATCCGTGCCGAATGCCTATCTAAAGAATGAGATATTACGGTAATAATACAAAATTGGAAACTGCCAAAGACATGCATATAGAACGATGAATTGGTAAAAAATTAAAGAGATGAGTGTAACACATTAGGATAAATGTTGCGTATGACATGTTCTCGCATATGGGTTTGATGGAAAATGTTCAAAATATGCAGCAGCTCATGAATAAAAATATTTCCTTAAAGATTCACTCTGAAAAATTTTGCATGAAAGATGATTTTGACTTCAGTTCAGTTTAAATTATCATTAATTAATGATCGTTTATAATTAATGCTAATGATTAATTAATTAATGTTTAATAATAATGTTTAATAATTAATAATTAATGTTTAATAATGCTAATATTAATTAATGAGTTTAAATGAGAGTGATTGATCTTGGGTGCGATCATAATGCGAGTAGCAACTCGACAGTGACTGTACGTCGTAGGAGAGATAAGATACATGACAGGGCAGATAAGATACATGACAGGAGAGATAAGATACATGACAGAAAAGATAAGATACATGGCAGGAGAGATAAGACACATGACAGGAGAGATAAGACACATGACAGGAGAGACAAGATACATGACATGAGAGATAAGACACATGACAAGAGAGATAAGACACATGACAGGAGAGATAAGATACATGACAGGAGAGATAAGATACATGACATGAGAGATAAGATGCGTGACAGGAGAAATAAGATACATGACAGGAGAGATAAGACACATGACAGGAGAGATAAGATACACTACGAGAGATAAGATACACGACAGGAGAGATAAGCTACATGACATGAGAGATAAGATACGTGACAGGAAAGATAAGATACATGACATCTCACCGACTACAGAGATAACAACTTTTGCCGAGGAAGACATTGGAGGATCGCCTTTGTCGTGCGCCCAAACGGTAATTGTGTATCTGTCTTGTCTCTCCCGGTCCAGTGGCATGTCCAGCTTAACAAGCCCCTGAGTAGGACTGATCGAGAATATTCTTTCGTCAGTTTCTTGAAGACTGTAGCCCACTTGCTTGTTCCGATCTGAAAATTTTTTATAGTAAAATTACAACAACGAAATGAAAAAAAAGGTTTCGTGTTCAGATATTTAATTCCAGTCTGGGTAATTGAACGTTTATAAAGACCCACAATGACATATGCTATCAAAAAGATTCAGTTATAGTAACTAAATCTCACGAGCGTCATATGATGGATGCCGAACTAAGTTATCTGTGTAATGCAAGAAGTTACTCCTCCATATTCAAACAGGTTAATCACAGAGGAAATAGGATCTGGAAAACTGAATTGATTTGCTTATTAGAGTATTAGTAAGGGTTTTAAATTTAAAATGAACAGAACAATTTTACACGCATACTCTCGACAGGATTAATGAGAGACAGAATAGATGAGAATGGCACTGGCTAGTCGCTAGAGCATTAGGAAAACTTTTTAAATCTTTTTGGGATCTTGGGTATCATTCTGGACGTGCAAGCACCTACATTCATTTTCTCGAAATACTGGTGGAGTAAAATAGTTGAATCTCTCATACGTATTTGTACACTCTAGTACGTATGTACAGTACGTATTTGTAGTACGTACGTATTACCGTATTATTATTACCGTAGTAGTACGTATTTATACACTCTTGTACACGTATTTGTACACTCTACACTCTCTAAACTTTCATAAGGTTCATCAAGATAGATGTTTGCTTCAAAAAGTTTTCAATGTTTTTTTTCTTTTGAAAAAGTTTACCAATTACTTAATTTGAAAGATATTTTTGATAATTAAATCGTAAATCACATTTTGATTTGATAAAAATTCCGCTTTTTCAGCGAAAAAATAATTGATACGATTTAAAGTCCTGAAAAATTCATACAAGGAAAAAGAAGTTTCAAAATTTGAGTGATTCTCAAATAACAAGCTTTTAATTGGCGAGTGATTATTTTATTAGGCAAGCGAAGTTGTTTAATTTATTTGAAACCAAAAGTTTCTGTGAATGAATTACATCAGGGCCTATACTTTCAAAAAAAGTTAAGAGATCGTAAGTTCATCAGCCAATCATTGACAGCCTTTCAAGCAAAATCCACCAATCATAAGTAAGAAAATAGAGCGTAAGTACTAACGTTCACTTAGCGAGTTTCGAAAGTATGACCCCAGGGCTCTAAATGTTAATCTAAGACTTATAAGGCACTGAACATTATAGGCATTAGCACGAAAGACTCACACACATTCAATTTTAGCATTTTTCTACTAGGCCGCACATTCACTGAACGTTAATGTAATTCCTCTTGCTCTCTAACAAAACTTTTACCTAAGTCAGGGTCTCTTGCGATGACCCTGGCAATGGCGCCGTGGAGAGGGAAGTCTTCAGGTATATTCAGGGAGTATTGGTGTAGTTGGAACTCTGGCGGGTTGTCGTTCACGTCTGTGATGAAGATGTGAACCTCCACTGAACATTGCCACTCGTGTTGCTCCCAGTCTGACGCAATGGACTGTGTTGCATAAGAATTGGAAAAACCTCAGTGTTTTGCAACTTGCAAAAGTTACATGCAACCAAAAAAATTGCAAGTAACCTGCAAAAGTTACTTGCAAAGTTACAAAAGTTACTTGCAACCAAAACGGCTGCTATCCAAGATTTTTTTATTTATGGCTTTGATATCAACTGCATTCATTATAATGCATCATTGGGATGGTAGACGGTTCATTTTTCAATGATAGAAGATGTGCTGTTAGGGTAAAGATTTGTGAACAACAATTAAAGAATCTAAGAAGAGAATAGATCAGTCGTCGTTTCCACGGTCCTATATGAGGGTTGGGTTCGAGTTCAAGTGCTTCAAGTTACAGCCTCTTCGTCATTATTAGTCATAAACTTCCATAATTTCATGAACTCTGCACCTCAGGTTAAAATAAGAGTTGGTTGCTAACAGCGAACAGCCGATGAGAGAATGAAGATTTTCACTCCTTCATAATTGACTTTAAGTGTTTGTATTGATACAGAGAAATGTACAGCCCCAAGAGTGGTGAGAGCTATGCTACAAATTGTTAAATAAACAAATTTAATACAACATTAACAGATTTTTATGATTAAAATTAGGAACACTATCAATTAATTCTAATATAATAAAACTCAGTCGGTAAACGGCATCAATGACTAAATTTTGGGGCGTGTAATGATGGAAGAACATATGTGAATGAATAATTTCCAGAAAATTAATTCGATCAAGTTTCCTAAATTTACTCACCAAAAAATGGTATTCATCTTGAGATTCACGATCCAGTAGGTTAGCTGTCACAATCTGACCGGTGTGCTCGTCAATAGAGAAATGCAATGAACCCTCACCGGCGAGAGAAAATCTGAAAAAATTTTAAGAAAAATTATACCTTGAATAAAGTTAGTTTTATCTTCTATGTTTGCACATACCATGGCTGAGCTCTATGGATTGCGCAGCCATATAATTTTCTTTTCCCGCACAGCTATTTTCCAGGTATATTTGAATGAATGCTGTCAAAACAATAGGAACTCGTTTGGCACTTCTGTCTTTGTAGTGGTGATGGTACAATGTTATATGAACGTATTTCCGACTAATTAACTTATATTAAAGAAAAATTTAGCTGGGAGGGGATTCTTCAACATATAATTCACAGTTGAACTTGAAGCAAGGTCCAATCAGTGTACGAGGTTTTTTTTTTCGTGTATAATAATGTATACGAGTAGAATTCTACGGATTTGTTAACATTTTTGAACTATAATCATGAAAATGATACTGCATGCATTCATTTAGATTCCGTTGCAACCTATTTATTTGTTGATATTAACTATTAGTTATTTTCCTTACATGAATTTCAGTCTAACTGCCATAGCCTTATCCACTAAATAAAACACTTACAACTATGCGTTTCAATGAGTATTTCAATGAGTATTTTTGAGAGAAATTAATTGATTTCGGTCCATGAAACGCTTCACTTGGCTGACCAATATGGTCTTCTTTTTTCTGTTCAAATGAAATCCAGGCTTAGCAATGCTGATTTTTTTTTCAATCAATTCGAAAATTTGAAATAACCAGCGTTTTATTCCAACGTCTAACACTTAAACTGAATTCAAAAGAAATCGTAGATCCACGCTTTCTTCTGTGGTGTTGATATTGCTCATTTGTGCTTGAAGTATCATTTAAATAACTTGTAACATAACATTGACATATTTCAGAAAATGTTTGGTCATTAGAAAGGTACTGATTTTAAATTTTTGTCTAGCGTTTTCGGTCGATGCTGAAGGATAATTCCTTTTCTGTATGGCAGAGGATATAGTTGATGTTCAAAGAAATGGATTAAAATATTAAAGCAGACCAGATGAATTTGTGAGAACTTTTCGATAATCGAGTTTGCATCCAACATTCACGTCACCTGGTACGGCTGTAGAGGGCCGTGTCGGTGTCCCAGGCCGCTACGGTCGTGACATAAGTTCCTATTGCTGCGTCTTCTGAGATGTTTTGGTGCAAGACGCGTTCAACGCAAACTGGGCCGTTATCTGATAACAATAAATCGTTTAGGATCATCGCTTTCATTTTAGAAAAGTGACTTTATTAATGCCTTTAATTACATTCTGATTAGGCCTCCTCTTAATCCTTTCCATCAGAGAATCGATCCAATGAGTAAGCGACTTTATTCTACAGCACAGATGAACGATGAGTGAATTATTATCACTAACCAATTTAATGATTTAGTTTAAATCTAAGTGGCAAACCAATGGGCTGTTACGAGTGCTAGTAATCAAAAGTTCATGGGAAAATATACAAAATTAGTAATCACTATTGTGAAAAAATATTTAGTTGTTTTAAATAGAGTTAGTGTTGTGATTATTGTGAATAACTCACCATTGATATCAAGTACATCGATGCTAACGGTTGTGTTCGCTGTGAATCTGCCGTCTGTCGCCGAAACGTGCAAAATGAACTGATCTTGATTCTCCCGGTCCAGTAATCGAGCAACGATGACCTGTAATCCATATATCAGCAGATCAAATTCACTAAGCTAATTTTTTAAAATTTAGACCGTGATGTTGATCAAATACTTGACTGCATAGTGCAGACCACTTATTTTTTTTAGTTTTTAAATAGTGTCGACATCACATATGCCACTCAGTTAGATTTCCCCTGTAGCCGAAGTAATGTTAAAGAATGATAAACTTGGCACCGATTTGTAAGATTCAGGAAGCATCGATTTATGTTTTTGATTCTGGTCTGCTGTTGAATTAAAAAGCGTTATTAAATAACCATATGATATTTGAACGCGAGCCTTGTTAGTTGCTATTTCGGGTAATCTTGCCGCTACTAATTAACAAATTAATCTTGTTTTGCTTGAAATACGACATTAAATGTAAACTAGGTATATATTTAATTAAGACGATCGAATTACATAATTGTGGGTATAGCAATAAAGAATAGTTCGTTACGAGACCATTTTGCCAGCCACGATTCCTCTCAACTTAACTAAGTGAATGGGGAAATCTGGTAGAGGCAATCATCTTAGCCGACAAGTTTGCTCCAGAGTCAATTAACTGTTAGGTCAATATTTGGTCAAAATCTAGTTCAAAATTTGTTTGTATCAACCATTGAATGAGAGTTGAATTCCGAGAACAGTTGCATGAGATCTGCATTTACCAAGCGCACAGGCCAAATACAAACGGTTTTAAAAACGGCTATAAAAAAATTGTAACATGGCTACTAATTAAACTCTTAAATTTGTTTTAGTAGCTTAGCGTCATTGAGAATATTGTCTCTGCTATCTGTTCAAAATAGAATCAGATGCCAAGTCTCGCCGATGGAGTTGTGCGATTCCACCAATGATCGAGCACGGTTCTTACGTTCCATTAATTGTATTAATTGAACAGAACAAAGCACTCGCCTCTCCAGTGGGTTTAATTAAAAAATTGGCGCCAGGGTCTCCTGCGGTGATGAAGAAATTTGTATTTGATTGCTTCTCATCGGCGTCAGACATCGAGAGGGTTAGGATCGAGAAGCCGAGAGGAGCTCCTTCGGAAACTGTCCAGAAACAAGGAATGCATTAACGAGTGCAAACGTTATGAATATCTAGCGCAAGGGCCTTTAGCAGATTTACCTTTTACATTAATATCAGTGAAGAAATTATCAAGGAAACATGCATTTGATAGTTCTTCATCAAGAATAATATCTGATTTTGCTGTTTCAACGGTAAGGTCTTAACTCAATAGTTTATATTCAGCTTCTAAATTCCAGTACATGTTACCTGACGCTCGATAAAAGTCTTCATTAAAGATGGGTGGATTATCATTCACGTCTGTAACCAAAATTTGCACAGAAGCTGAACTTGATTGAGGTTCAAGTCCTGCATCGGAAACGATCACAGTAAACTTATACTGCTGAACAGACTCCCTGTCCAACGGGGAGATAAGAATCAGGGCACCGGACGTAGGAGACACTTGAAACATCTCTCGGACATCTGATGTGGTGTCATCTGCGAAGCCGTATTGGATCTGAAAAGGAAGAAATCTATAATTACGCTTCCTTGCTCAAAAAATTGTGAAAAAATCTTTAGAAAAACGCTATTTTGTTTTCTAATCCAAAATCTTTTAATCATGTTTTTGGTCATAATATGATAAATGACGCCGAATGCAGGAGCTAATGAAGTTATATAAGCATGACACAGTGAGGTAACTGCATTTTGTTCAAACTATAATTAGTGGGATCGATTATATAATATTATAAAATTATCGATTATAAATTAATAATATTAATATTAATAATTTTATAATAATCGATTCATATTATTACTATATACATGTATATTATTATAATTATTACTGGTCACAGCAAAAATTATTGTTCATACTATAATGCATTTTCAATTTCGACGAATTTCGATTCCAAGTTAATATCCAATATTCTTCACAAGAGGCGTGATGGATTAGGTGTTACAGGCTCCCACGGGAATGAGCAAGTTAACAATTATCTTTGTCGAAGTAGCATTTAGATTGACTAAGTAAAAAAATTAGTCTCTATGTTATAATAAATGTATGTTACTTATAGCTACATGGGAAAGAAGGCGTGGTAAACAGTGGACACATTTTTGGAATATTCATCACCTCTACATTCTCCTGTAAGTTGCGCAAAAATTTAACGCATCGGATACGAACTAAAAAAAATCTGATATTACTCTACCAATAAGAGAGTAACAACATAACAAGGTCCCAATAGTATAACTGAAGTTTCATGGCACCTGCGCATTGACGCCCGCGTCTGGGTCAGAGGCGCTGAACAACAGGACTGTGCTACCCACGTCGGTGTTCTCAGGGAGACTTGAGGAGTACGACGAGGAGCAAAAACGAGGAGCGTTGTCATTTGCGTCCAAGACCTGCATATAATTCAAATAAATTAATAACACTTATACAGCTAGATAAGTCTAGTAAAACACGCATAGGAATTTGGAAAAATAGTTGATTTGAGGTCATATTTCAAGTGCAGGCATCATGCAATATAGCAACACATGAATATGGAGCAAATTTCTATTTTCATGCATTATTTTGTCCACTTTCTTTAGTTTTAACTTAAAAACGACACACTGTAGATCATGCCGATGAAAACAGTCACATTTATTGCAGCAATCTAGAAGTTAAAAAATTAACTAACGCGCGTATAATAAAGCTTGATTACCTAAGTCAGACAAATTAAATTACAAATAATGAAATAAAAGACAAAATAAAAAGCATTGTACAGATTAAAAGACCAAATATGTCGGAACAAATTGTCAACTTGAAAACACACATGCCAGTTGCGTTTTTCGAGGCGTAATGTGAATATTGATTTACGCTTTGTTCAGATTATTTCAATCAGCAGGGGTTAAGATTGTTCTGATAATCCAACAGATATTTCAAAGAATTATAAGACACTCACAATGACAGAGAGCGTCATGTAATCCAACGCGGGTGGTTCCGTTAATGTGCTATTCATCACATTAATTGTATATAGTGGACGAATTTCCCTATCCAGAGGTTTCTGAAGAATCACGTGTCCTGAAGGAGTAATAGCAAAGTGTTGCTGCTGCTCAGCATCAGCAGAGGTGGCACCTGCCGAAAAGAAATTACGTCAAAAATATAATACTTTGTAGTGTTATGATCTTATAAATAACTGCGACCGATGCGGGACAGGCGACAGAAAGCCGTTGCATTTTCTACCACAAGGAGAGGACTCAACGCGCCGGTTGTTGTGCGAGAACATTTTCATCTAAACTTAATTCCAACATTTCTATAGGTCAACTTTATTGTAGGAAAGACTACAGTGCTACAGAAATTAAGAATCGAAAGTAGAAGCACGCGATCGAGAAGATTTTGCTTGAGCGTCCACTGCTCTCACAGGGCTTGCCTGCACACGCATGGTCAGGAGTGAATGATACCTCTCACTCTTTTACCATCGATCACATCATAGCCAGGTAACCTTCCCTTCCTCTAACTGCGGAGGATATGAGCGGGGGTGTTTTTTTTATCACATTGGCAGGCTCGGCCAGAGCTGCCCCGGATGCGGGGATGGGCCCAATACGTACCGCTCAGTGGCCGCCAGAGTCGGGACCAGACTCTCGTAGCTGTCTGACTTGGAGGCGAAAAGTTGACCAAAAAGCGGACATAGAGAAGCTGATTTACGTGCTCCCCGAGTCCTATGCGTTACCTATTTCAGAGTCGGGTCCGCTTCTGAATTTCGTTTGGGAATGGGGTCTGCTAGAATGGTATTGCAGTGCTTTTGTTTTATATCTATGTGCGCAATAAATCTTATACACAAGCAGTGAGTCACGCTCAAAGCTCACACAGGCTCTTAAACACGCACACACACCTCACCCACGCTTACGCAGCATCCCTTATGAGGTAAAAACATTTAATCTGAAACCAAATGTTGTTATTCAGCATTGAATTATTTCTCGTCCGATTTTAAAAATCTTGCTCTTGGCACATTTATTTAACCATTGGTAGTTCCAACACATACACAAAGCGTTACATGCGTGCCCGACGCATTAATTTCAATTGAACCCGAATGCGCGGTGGGTCTGGCATATACGCAAGCATGTGCATGAAGTGGTAGGATTCTTTTAGAGAAACATGCACTCTCTTTGCTGCGGCGCATTGTAGTCAAGGCACGGCAAACTTGCATCGTCAAGCAAACTGTAAGATGATTACAGTGTTTGGAATGGACGAAATCAGGAGCACGAGGGTTACAACGGAGGATTACAAGGCAAAAATGAGAGATGCAACCTACGATATTCCCGAAATTCACAAAATCATTCAAAAAAACATGTGTGGTAACTGAATTTATGACGAAACGGTCTGCGTCCTCACAAAAATTCAACGTCTGGCTAACGTACGTATCGGAGGATCTTTCTTGTGGTTACACGGCTTCCACAGTGAAGGTTGCTCTATAGTGACCCGAACTGTTTTTTACCAGTAAACATTATTCTATTGTTTTCTCCCAGAATAGTTGCGAAAAACGAGTATTCAACGTAACAACTTGAGCGTTGGTCTACCTAACGTAAAAACGCCCGGCAATATTTATTCTAGATTCCGGTACTGGTTACAGTGAAAACTGAATAAAAATCAGATTGAATGATAAATTTAAATGCTTTTTGTTCATAATTAAATTTTTTTGAAACAGTAATCAGTTCTGAGGCTTGCTGTTTTTCGAATGGTATGTGCTAGGCAGCTTTAAAATTATCATTATTATTTTTTTAACTACGCATAAGATGGACCATGAAGGGCATATTACAGAACAATACGTGCCTATTTCAGCTAGGGTGCTGTCATCGTTTATGCCACGAGAACCCGTCAGGTAGCTGTCCGTGATCGAGTATTTCACCAATAGAGGCCCGCTCACCCAGAGCGACGTCACAACGGTTCCTGGAACAAGACAGGTAATTTGAGAATTTGTGTTGTACCCTGAGAGAAATTATTGACCCCCTGTCTTGAAACACTTTTTAGCGCATTTTCTCAGTTATGGAAAAAAGGCGCTATTGTGCTCGCCATGTCCGTCCGTCCATCTGTCCGTCTGTCTGTCTGTCCGTCCGTGACTTCACGTTTTCGTCGACGAGAAAATGCGCTTTCTGTCACTCACTGCAGTGAGTACTGAGTTATATTTTTCATTCTTAATGCCTTTATCTTTCATTCATGAATTCTTTCATTCATGAGTTATTTTTCATGAATATTCTTATACATAAATATAAAGTTCATAAATTTAAATATGTGTTTCATTGCTTACCTTTTGGCGCGTCTTCCGATATGAAGAACTGAGCGTGTGTGAGAGGGCAATGAGGGAGGCTGGCGACGGGTGCATGGATGAATACAGTCACTGGCACGTCAGAGTGTTGCGCTGGAACCCCGCGGTCTGTAGCGCGTACGAACATCTGGAACACTGCGCCCCCTGGTGGAAAGTTTTAAATTATGTATGGTGGAAAGTATTATGCGGCAGTATTAAATGAAACTGATACGAACGGTTCGAAATGAAAACGAAACAAACCTCTCTTCATCCAGTTGTTACCCATGAATATTTTTATACATAAATATCAAGTTCACACATTTAAGTAGGTTCCAATTATTAAACATTTTTATCACTATTAATGACTGGCTTGGGATTGAGACTTATATAGAGACATCACACTGTATTTTAAGCCTTTTTCATACAAATATCATTTTTAAATCAACGGTACACGCAGTTCTAAATTCTCGCCATAAAATGAACTGAAAATGTTTACATATTTAGGTTTCAATAAAAAAACCTAAGAAATTAAATTGAGCAATATAATACGACAGAAGTATTTTCTTCGTTATAACAATCGAAACTATAAACTTACATCAACATGAAACCAATGTTCCGAGATACATCCCAAAAAGGAAGACGGTATATTAATACAAGACCGGAGAAAACCCTGTCTTAATGAGTTGTTCAAAATAAAATATTTCTGATACACCTTGATCATTTTTAAGATCGATTATGGCCCAGCACGTTTCAGAGATATTCCCGTGTTAAAGAATCGCTATTCCATACCGAGGCCAATAATGGGACGTAAGAGTGACAGCTCTCCAGACGCGGAGTCGAGATGGAAGAGGTCCATGGTTTCGGTGGTACCAATCTTGTAAATCTGATAGGTCACTTCGCTGTTAATACCTTCGTCAGGGTCCTGGGCGTTAAGCTAGGAAAGAAACACAAGTGCTTTAGATGACGATCATTTTAAATATCTCTACATTCTAACACTCAGTCAGGTTATTCATGCTAAATTACCAAGTCTTTACTGAATCAGTAATTTGTAGAATATTAACATTACCCATTATCACTCAGTGTTTTCTTCATGATTCATGAAAATTTGATCAGCAATAAAAATTTGACCGCAGAGAAACAAAAGAACCAGTTGATTATGTTCCGGTGACTAGCTAACGGTCACGTGTAGTTAATTCTGAAAGTTAACGCCTTCAGCCCTGACTTCGTTCGAGGACTAATATTGAGCAGAATGTTATCGGAGCAAAATCTTGTTCAATCTATGCATCAATCATTGCACAATACACAGAAGTAACAATGTGCAAATAAATACCATCTCTTCATGTACATTCGAAAAAAACGAAATAAAATACGTAATAATTCATGGAAGCAAAAATTAATACGAAAGGTAATAAATACAAGCAAGTCATGCCACTCATGCGGATAGTCAAATCAAGTCACGAAAAGTATATATAAATATAAGAATAGGCAACAGGCCATGAGCCTATTTCTTCAGTGCGACACTTCTATTCTATTCTATTCTATTACCTTTAGAATTATTTGACCGGCGCCAGAGTCCTCGCTCACGTCAGCTTGATACTCGGGCAGACTGAAGGCAGGAGGGTTATCATTACGGTCCTCGACATGCACAAACACTTTACAGTAGTCTTGCTTTCCCCCACCGTCGGTAGCTGAGACTACCAAAGAGTATGAGCTTATAGTCTCCCGGTCCAGTGGTATTTTTGAGTAGAGCCTTCCTGCGAGAACATGGAGAACCAAAGTTGATCAATTGCCGAAGACATACATTTGATAATTTCATAATTTCACCTGATATTGAAATTACCCCCGGGTTAAGCAAAATGATATTCTCGGAATCTTTTAAGTAAATTAATGCGAGACATTGAAACGAAACGAGAAATATCTCGGAAGCAAATGACAAGAAACAGAGAAAATGGTAAACAACATAATTGAATTGTTACCCTGACATTATGAAAGCTTTCGGGACAGATGAGTTCAAAAAGAAACATACAATATGCACAATAACGATTCGAGTTTTGACGAGACATTTAATTACGATACAAGGCAAAACGAGTAATTCCGAACGTGCAATTATATATTAAACACATAATTATTGGGCACATGTGGTGGAATTAGGCTGCCAACACAACTGGGTTTGGAAAGTTGCATTATCAACTCGAGAATGTATGGCTGCTTTAATGATATAGCATTAAAACCTTCCTCACGCCTTAATTTTATCTGAAACACCTCAAAAAATCGCCTCTAATTGCATCGGCTCGGGTTGGTGCATGACGTGGCGTTCATGAGCCAGCCGCTCAGGGGAGCTGATGTACGGGGGTTTTCTGGCTCTCTAAATCTGTTCCCGTTTAGTAGACCGGCATCGGCGGCAATATTTTACATATTTTAATGTCTGAAATTTTGGAAACAGATTGACTGTTAATCAAGAAACGACTATAAAAAATTAGTAATTAAAAATTTACACTGAAGAATAATTGGCATGACTCGTAATGTATTGTCATGTTGTAAAAAATGTATGTTTAGAGAAAAATTCATTTTAAATATCAATACGTTCAGAACTTCTGGTCTTGTCTCGGTATCGTATGCGATTTCCTGACCCGGAAAGTTGGTAATTGTCATGAATTTACCGCTAGCCAGGAAAACGGCTGTAGGATTGTCTCAAATAAAAAAAATTAACGAAAATCATATGCCATACATGCAGCACTAAAACACAAGCCATCAAAAAGTAAATCATAATCAAAAAACAAATGTCTAATTGGGACTAACGCTACTATTCCAAACACCAAAACACAACATTTCCCAGCCCTATTCCAAACACCAAAACGCTAAATTCATGATACACCTAGCACTTTTTTCCCCTCTGAGCCACGTCTTATCTTCCTCATTATCTTAAATTCACACCGAAACATGTCAATCAGCTGAGACTAATGAAAAATATAATCTTTTTCCTCCGCTGCTTGCTCAAGTAAGCAGGCTTAAATCAGGAGTCAAAATTTATTTATCGCAGTTGTGCCCTCGTTCTTACACGAATAAATATTATTCAGTTTATGTTAATATTCAGTTTATGGAAAGTAAAAAGATGATTTTGAAAATTTGCGACTGGTTTTTTACCTTTGGCATCAAGAGCAAAGGTGCCTGCGAAGAAATTATCGAAGAGAGTAAAGTGCACACGACCAAAGATGTCCTGGTCGTCGTCTTCAACTTCTAGGCGCAAGATGAGCGTGCCTGGGGGCACGTTTTCTGGAACTGTCCCATCGAAACGATCCTTCGCAAACCTAAATCCAGACGTTAATAAGAAAAGTCGATTAGCTAGAAAGGTTTCAAGGGACTTATCACAATACCCGAAAGGAACATTTATTAGCTTGATAGACAATAATATATTGTCGGAATGGAGTTTCCCGTGTAATAAACTTGCCTAGGCTCTATGTAAGCAACGCAATGTATACACCACGGCTATAATGTATAAAATATGGTAACTTAACAGTCGACAAACCTCGGAGAATGGCTGTTAGATGGAAGCACGTTTATATTGAGTGAGTTGGCCACCGCATGTACACCGTCGCTGACGGTTACATTTAGCGACACGAGCGACCCGCTGACGAGCTTATGCGGTGACACAACTGACAGGACGCCTGCACAGCAGAATGGGATTGGGTTGAATAAAAAACGTTAAATTTATCTAGGTCATTTGATTTGATGAAGATTAAGTCGGAATAAATAATAAAGCATGGTCATTGAGAAGGTCCAGGGACATTTTAAACAATGTATTACTTGAAAATATTTCAATAGTCCAGACAAAGCAAGAAGATCTAATTCGTGTATTCAATCAATTCAGTGACGTATTAAACTCACTAAGTTTTGATCCAATATTACAAAAAAAATATCAGAATTATTTCGTATTTTAGCTACTTCATGTGTGTATAACACTCTCGAATCGTCGTAGAAATTATCACTAAATTATCGCAAAATGAGTTAAAAGACTTCTAATTTTTATTTGGCAGGTTCAAAGTAGCAGTAATATACTATCATACTTTCAAGAAACGATCTAATGACCAAATGAAAATTATTATCGTGTACACACTCCGTCGTCTCCGTCTTTTTTTAGAACAATACACTACTTTTATTTACGAATTAAACTTGTGTTAACCGTCCGACCTGATGAATAAAACTTAATCTAGATTACTGTGGTAACTAAAATCCGGCATTTAACGAAAATCTGTTTCTCCAAAGCGTTAATCTATCACTATAGTTGCACTTTCAAGTATGAATTCTTCAATACAAAAATTTGATAATAGTAAAATAAATCCAATAAAACAATACGGACAAATCAATCTCAAGTAATTAACCAACACAGCATAATCACGTGCCACTCTTGTGGAATCGCAGGCCGAAATTAAAAATTGTGAATGATGTCTACGCAAGGACACGCTTAAGGTGATTATAAACAGCATAAGAATCGACATAAATGAAACTACACGCATAATAAATCTATGTATTGCACCGCTACCTGCAAAGAATCTTCTTCTCAGAAGCACGTGAACTTTTTGTGTGATGAGCGTTATTCATACTTTTTTGTCCAAATTTGTCACAGCAGTCAAAATTTGTATATCAGAGAGCTTTAAGTTAGAAGAACTGTTAAGAAATTAGATAACTTGAGAATAAATACTTGGAAGCGATTATACTAACCTGTTTTTTCTTGTAGAAGAAATACGTGCTCGTAGTCTCCCCCACTGATGTGGTACCTGCAATAAATGATTAAAAATTGAGCGATACGCATTTTTACCGTAAAACTGTTAAAGTAAATTTAAGAATTTTTGAACAAAATAAATCTGTTTCGATCGATATCAATTGTTGCCAGGTGTTTTGAAGGAAAATAAAAGTTTTTAATATATTATACAATACAATAAATTTGGTTACATGGGAAGTAGAAGAAAGTAATTATATACTTGTTGAATCTAATAAACATCATTCCGCGAAATTGGAAGACTACGATTTTGAACTTTATTTTAAAAAGTTATCGTTAAAGAACATCAATAATCAATATTATAGATAAATTAATGATAATTAATAAAACTATGGACCTTAGTTTGTTCAAGTCAGATGCGTCGGGGTCTCGGGCCGTGATTTTTGCTATCACTTGTCCAGCATCGGCCTCGATTGCCACAAAGACTCTGAATTCTTGATCGGTCCACACAGGAGCGTTGTCGTTGAAGTCTTCGACTGTACGACGTCGTAGGAAAAATGTTATAGAGAATGTGAAAAGATATAAAAAAGCTATAGTTTACACCATAAATATTTAAAGGTTGATAAATAGTTTGGCTGTGTCCTAGTACCAATAAAAAATGAAGAGAGGCTCAAAAATGACTATTAAATCGAAGAAAGGGCAATTACATCCTAACAGTGACCGTATATACGTAAAAAGTTCCGAGTGTTACAAAAGAATTCTTTGGGAATTTGCGACTGTTCGTAGATTACATTGCTGAAACTAACTAAGAAATGTATTTGCGCACATTAAAGTACAACACCAATATATTTTTGGCTTACTTGACGGTAATTCAATATCAGAAAGTGAAAACCTCAGCAGAAAACAACTAAATAAGTCCGATTGAAATTTATCACCAAGACCAAAGTTGAAAATCCTCAATCAATTAAATTCTTTTGATCCAGTCAAAAAATTCTAACACTCTAATTAATGTCAGTACGTTGTAGTCATGTATAAAGAGTACGCTAAAATTGTTTCTACTGATGTAAAATCTCATAATAGTGAACTTTATTACACTTTGTTTTTATGCAATCGAATCATTATACGGAATTTCGAAGAGCTTATCACACATATTGCTCGTTAAATAAAATGCCAGCGCAAATATTTTTATCATACAATTAATTTGTTAGAATCGCAAATTAAAATCAAACATGAATTGGAAATCAAGTAAAATGTAAATACATCATAATTTCATTGAAAACTCTTTAGAGACCACAGAAAGTATCACTTAAAATCTGGTCTCCAAAGCTTTTTCAACCAAATTAAGATGAATTTTCTTAGTAATTTCTAGCACACCTGTTATAAAGACGGACGTGGTCGATGTAAGAGGTTTCAAACCACCGTCAGATGCCAATATTTTGATGAACCTCTTGGCTGCGTCGAAGTCGCGATCGAGTTGACGTGCCACTGATACGGTGCCTTCGTCAGAAGCGACGTCGAAACGTCCGTCGTCACAGCCGTCTATGCAAGAGTACCTGACCAATCCGCCCAAGCCGGTGTCGGGATCCCGGGCAAGCACCTGACATTCGATATGAAATTGGCAGCATTAAATTAAGTAAAAGTTCTCAGAACGAGCTGAAGTCAACTAACCCATTCATTCAACAACCTGGGTTGAAACGATCGAGAAGCATGGTGATTAATCCGGGGCGTTTCGACCGAGTGTTGAATGCCCGACAAGAGTTATAGCGAACGCGTTTCAGGCATTTCGCCATCTAAACTGAAGTACGTAGTTTAAGCTCAAAAATAGTTGTGGTATCTCCTGTAAAAGGCATTATCCACTTTGTTCGAGAATTGTTTAGGTAATTCTTGGCTACTAGCTCATCCAATAAAAAAAACAATGCACCTGTTTGTTTCATTAAGAAATAACAAAAAAAAACTTGCGTTGCCATAAATATGGCGGACCCTGTATATTCCACTGCGCGCATTGCCTAGTTATTCGCCTGATATTTGTGTTACAGTTTTTAATCGGAAATGGCTTTTTAACTAGATAAAAAATAGGTGAAAAACATGTATAAATTGCGGGCGACCGCTGTATTTGAAAATAATTTACTAGTTAGCATAACTGAAGAGCTTAGCCTTTTCTTTGGAAGTCAGGCTAAATCACTTCAACGTCAAACATCCAAGTGTACTAATCCGCAGATGGCGGATTGTTTGTTTGATTGATCAATTGTTTGAAAAATAATAAAGACAATCTGATTCATGTTATCTCCAACTTAACACACACCTCACCGTGATTAACCCAAAGCAAATGATTAGAGCTATACTAAAAAAACTGCGGTTCAACTTATCTACGCGACAACATTTCTTCTCGCTTCGAGTCACTGACATGTGGAACAGCCTCCCTGAAGATATTGTTGACGCTCCGAGTATGAACGCGTTCAAGAACAGACTAGACAAGGCCATGCATGAGCATATGTTCAGTCTTAAAATGCCTCGTACCCTACGGAACAACTGATATCTAGAAGCGATTTTAAATCTACCGTCCGTAAGGCCAGTCTAGTCAAGAAAAGTACAAGAATCGGCGACAGGCCTATCCAGGCCTATTTATTTAATGCCGAAAATACTATACTATACTACTACATGCTATAGTTTGTCTAACTCAAGTTAGAAAGCCAAAGTCCGATGTCGGAACTATGATGGTTATAATAATGGGAAATTGCTAATTATTTTTCACAAGCCTAATTTAAAAACCTACGTGTAAGCTAACGAACAAATAAAAAAAACTAACAAAATGACGTGTCATTCAAAGTTTGCTGAAAATATGTTTCAGCAAATTTTCCTGTACCCACTCTAGTGATAACTGTGCCAGGCACCGCGGCCTCATAGATGACCGCGTGCAGCCCAGCATCTTCAAAAGCAGGTCTGTTGTCGTTGACATCAGTCACCGATACTTCGACCAGAGTGTCAGTGTATCCACCAGAGACAGGGTCGCTCGCCCGAACTGTGAGGTTATGACCTCGCTTGCTCTCAAAGTCCAGGGGCGCGATCGTGTGAAGGATGCCTGCTCAGCGTTCACATACATATTAGTTTAACAGATGCTAGTCCCGAACGTCAGGAAAGGCTCGCTATAGTTATAATTCGAGGCCAAATACGCATTGGTTAATACCGCTCAAGTGAAGGAAGTCAGTTAGAAAAACACAAAAAATCACTCTGCCTGCACCTGCTTGTGCAAGAAGAGTTGAGATTAAAATGAAGCCTGATGCAGAGAAGTTGTTTCGGAGCGCTGATTCATAAGTTGATTATGGTTCCTCTATATGATGTTTATTCATCGGCAACATAAAGAACATTCGATCTCTTGAACAAGCATATAAAGACGCTCTATGGGTGTATAGGTTGTTATATCGAGAGTAGATAACGACGTCTCGGTGTCAGACAAATTTCAAGTGAGTATGATCATGAGTCCGGATGCCAAAATCTAAATCTAGAAGACAATCAAATTCAGTGTTAATATCAAGATATCATATTGACTAAATCTCACCTGAATTAAAGAATAAATTGCAAATTATACATTAGGGAATTTTTCATTCTTGATAAATATGATGGAGAGACAGGATATTTATATAAAGATTGAAGCATAATATCGTTTGAAAACGCCAACAATGTTGCACAGAAAAATTATGAAGCGAATACAAGATTCTAAATTTTCAACTTCAACGGCAAACATGAAAACAGGAAAATAAAACTTCCAAATTATTTTTGTTCCTTGTGACATCGCTGACCGAAACTGTTCCATTCAAGCCTCGATGAGCAACTGCTCTAACACAGAATTAGGTCATTTGACGTTATGGTAAAGAGCACTTATGTGTTTATAAGCCACAGAACTTTGCAGGTGAAAATGGAGAACCATTTTACATCTGGTGAAGTGTCCATGCCACGTCGCTTGCATGCGCCTGTTTGTGCGCATGTGACTAAACAATATTCAACTCTACGAAGTATATTATAACGACCAGTCAGAGGTGCTTGTACTCACAGACAGACCCAACAGCGTCCATTCCTGGCAGCGTGTAAAATAATACAAAGGTCATAAATAGGTATTTCCCCTTCAAATTAACTAGGATAATAGAATTGTGGCATGTAATTTATGGTTATTAATTGCACAGAATCGAAATATTTTGGCTGTGATTCCCATTGTCTTCTTAAATCTATCATCTTCAATACTGTTGGTCATAACCCGCTTTGAAATCGAATTTTTCAGTACCGCCTGTTTCTGTGGTCCCATCAACAGTGATCACTTATTGCATTAAAACTCTATTTATCCAACACAGAGATGCCTGGAATGTTTGAATGATTCAACGTGACAACAATATAGTTAAACTGCAATGATGAACATTGACTCCTCGTCACTTGACTGAAAAAGAAATTAAAATTCTGTTGACAAATATTGGAAAATGGTTTCCTCGTGGCGGAGTTAGCGAATCGAAAAATAAATTTTCAAGAGGCAGTCCTCTTATTTGACCTTGAAAGACCTTTTTGAACCTGTCTTCTCCTTCAAGAATTATATAAGGTCGTCTTCTCTTTTGAATAAAAAGAACCAGTCACGCATATACGTATAACCGGGATTCTTGGATGTGACCCGTACCGAAGTTTTTTAAGTATTTATTTAATTGTTTTAAGAGTTTCTATATAGCTTATTAGTGGAAGCAACAACCAAAGATTTTAGATATGGTTCTTGTGATTTAAATTGATTGTGGACGTAACACTTGAGAATTGATATGAGCGTCTGAAATTTTGATCCCACGTCAACAGTATGTTTGCTATCCTTGTGCAATAACACCTAGGGATCTTGAGAATATGCTAATACCAATTATCGCATTGGCAAATTTCGTGATATGCCGGCGATACTGCGTATGCCTTTTTACAATTTTTGACGCGTAGGTTTCTTCTAATATTTGGCGTAGCTATTTCATGAACAGAATCAAAACTAGTTGAGCCAGTCGGGTTCTTTTTAGCGCATTTTCTCATTTATGGAAAAAATGCACTTTTGTGCTCGCCATGTCCGTCTGTCTGTCTGTCCGTCCGTCCGTGACCTCAAGTTTTCGTCGACGAGAAAATGCGCTCTCTGTCACTCATCGCAGTGAGTACTGAGTTATATTTTTTTACTGTCTTTTTGTCGCTTCAAGGAGTCTGGAGACGGTTACATCATAAATCACTCAGCTGTCGGCCTTTGAGTGCCTTCTGCATTCGGCCGGAGTGCGAGTGCAAAGAGATGACCAACTGAAAACCGCCCATCACCGGACGTCAGCCGAAAACATGCGAGTTTGTTCCATCATCAATTTTTGAGGAAATGACTGGAACGAGCTTGTCCATGCCCGATAATAATTTTTTACTTTTCGTATTCGCTTGGTTGCACTGAAGTGAATTTTTTCCCATAGATTTATTGATATATTATAAATATTTTTTGTGCAATGAATAACCCATAATTTTTTAGTGTGTTTGAGAACATAGCTTAATTAGACCGTAGGAAATTTTGGAGATGTACACTTTATAGTTTATTGTCAGTGTTCACAGCAGTAAATGTTTAATGATGTAGGGTAATCCATACGTATATTAATGCTAGCATGCGTTTTGTTTTATGAAGCCGTTTTTTGGGGATGTATTCGTAAATCCTTGTGTGAATACATTTTAATTTGGTTTAATTTAGGTTTCAACTCGATAAATTTAAATGCAATATTAGTAGTTTTACAGAGTGGGGGTGCAATTTTTGGCAATTGTAACGATTATAATCAATTAATAACAAAGAAATTAGGATTTTTTCAATACAAGTAGAACACAAAAGTAGAACGAATTTCTGACAGTAGACACACAAATCCGTTTCGTGCAAATTATTTTCCAAAGTAGTGTTATAATGTTCCAAATTGTGCTGTGGACTTGTCAGCAACTTTGATACATTTATTATTAGCATCTGTATATTCGTCCACCAACAGAATAAATGGCATATTCAAAGTATGACAACAACTATATGTACGCCAGTTTGATAAGTTCTAGCGCATTTTCTCATTTATGGAAAAAAGGCGCTATTGTGCTCGTCATGTCCGTCCGTGACTTCACGGACGGACAGACGAGGAAATGCGCTCTCAGTCACTCACTGCAGTGAGTAGTGATCTATTTTTTTTATTCAATGGCTTGCATTCCCGTAGACATCTTAATGAATAATATCCAATACTTAGGAGTTCCGGGGCAAAAAAGCTGAACTTACCCGTTGAAAAGTCGAGGCCGAAAAGATGTTGAGGATCCCCCTCGACGATGCTATAAACCAGTGGCACGCCCGAATCAGCCACAGCAAAAACCCTGCTGAGAACAGTGCCAGCGGGGGCGTCCTCCGGAACAACAGCGCTGTATGTGCTCCAGTCAAATTCAGGGCCTGGCGACGACACGATCCTGCGGGGTTCCAAATAAAAACGATTGCTTTGAGAAATGATCCTACGATAAATAAAAATATTGTCTACCATATATGGGCGTGAAAGTTTTCCAAATCATGACAGATTCAAATTTATAGGCGAACTCGAAACGTGACGAGAACTCTTTTAAAATTGGATTAAAGTGAGGTGGTGTGGTGGTATTTTGGGCAGTCCATAAATTTCTTCGTATTGCCTTCGTATATATGTCTACTTACAGTACTAATTTTGTTGGTTGATTCGTTATTTGTCCAATTAATTCGACTTGAAAAAGTATGCAATTTGTTGAACATATATTCAGATGAATGTATTTTCATTTACAGACAGATGTCAGTTGGAACATATCTAAGCAACTATATATAATATACCTAATTTTTAACCGCTATCTGACCAGTTCTCTTCTTTTCTTCTGACCAGAACCTCCTCTTTTAAATTCCTTTTTCTATTAACGTTATTACACCATTTCTGATACTACTCTAACCTATCGCAATTTTTCAGCCATTTTCAACCTATTACGAGTTTTCAGCATTAAGCAATGAGCAGTGGTTCTACTAAAGCAAATTGTTCATGATTACCGACTTTAAATAATATTAGATATTTTATTTCCTGAAAAATATAATGCTACAAATCTTACGTGAGCAGTCATGCATCGAGGTTTCAAGCGAAATGGTTTAAGACAATTTATCTTATTTAGAATATTAACATTATTTTGTTATTATTAAAATTGTTATTATATTTTTTGGAAAGAATTTTATGTAGTTAAAATACTAATACAACGAAAAAAGAACTTGGCGCTTTATTCCTGTCACTTTATTACATAATAAAATTGATTCTCTTCACTCATGGAAGAAAAGATCATCAACGAATTTTTTAGGGCGAGTTCATGTGACCTATAAACGGAAAAACTTTATAATGATAGTAATGAGAACGAGGTGAACACAACGTGCCCGATTGACTCCCACAACAGAAATATCAATTCTATGTTAACATTCACCAATTGAATTAAATAACTTCATTTTCTGAAATATTTCCTGAGGACAACAACCAGCTATTTATTCAGACCGTCAAAAGAGGCTCATTAAGGACAAGTCTGTGAGCATAATATGCCAGTGGAGCTAAGTTTTTGTTTATTGGAGGCAGTGGAGCTAAGTTTTTGAGGTTAAGTATGCCAGTGGAGCTAAGTTTTTTCATTTCTTCATTGCACGGTCAGGGTAGTTTATTTGTTGATTTACTTATTCTGGCCCCCGCAATACAAGCCAGTTCTTTAGGTGAATCAAACGCAATTTCCTAGGTTAAAAGTAACCTAAAACACTCCTCACCTTAGCGCGACGTGTGCTTGTGAGCTGAGTGGTGGAGTGCCACCGTCGTACACGGTCAGGGTAGTTATTAGTTGATTTACTTATTCTGGCCCCCGCAATACAAGCCACTGTTCCTTAGGTGAATCGAACTCAATTTCCTAGGTTAAAAGTAACTTAAAACACTCCTCACCTTAGCGCGACGTGTGCTTGTGAGCTGAGTGGCGGAGTGCCGCCGTCATAGGCCGCCACGACGAGGTGCAGCGTGCGGTCTGGGGCGACCAGCGGCTGTCGTAAGATGACTTCACCGGACACTCGGTCCACGGTGAACAGCTCGCCGCTGCCGCGCACCAACTCGTACCGAATGCGTCCAAAATCTCCCTCGTCTGCATCCACTGCTTTCACCTACGAGTTTGTTTGAGGATTAAACTGACACAATACTTTTCTATCTTACATCATGGGAATCGGGGAGTTTAATGATCACAAAGAAGGAGGCGCATCAGCGTGACCGTGGACTACGAAGTCCTAAACTCATCACAAGGTAAAGCATTTTTCAGAATATTGATACTATGAAGTGGTTAGTGTCAGCTAATATTCTGAAAATTATTTTTTTAACAAAACACCAGTACTGGTTGATAGAATCAACTAATACTTTCCGTCTGCCAAAACATTTTTAACTCGTTATAGGGGAGCTATTTGATTTATTGGAGCTTTAATTGAAATATGCATATAATTGGGAAAACGTTACTTGAAAGAAACTAAAAATATCAATGAAATATCCGAAGAAAATTCAATAAAGTTAGTTATCTTCTATAAATGCTATTCAATTCAATTTCAAAATAGAATCTGAAATTATGTTTTACAATTGCTCAACAATATGATCCTCACAATGGTATCTATGTGTGAATCAAAAGGTGGTGCTGGGTATTTTTGTCGTCTGTTGCACCATCTATGCATGACAGTTAATTCCTCTCATTGAAACTTCGCTAGAATTGCTAACCTGCAACATTTTAGTGCTTGAACTTTGTAGAACCGCTTGATTGATCATATATAATAAATTTTTCCTTTATTTCAGCATTGATAACAACAAAAAAATATTATCGTCTGATCTTGCGAAGTTGAAACTTAATGAACTTTTTTTGAAGTCCATCTAGCCAATTCCAGTCGAATTTTCAAGTTGAAAATGTGATGTAAAATTTCTCTCCATGATTGACTCAGAAAATGTGAATAAATATTTATTGACATGAATGTAAATCATTTGTTTTTTTATGCGTTTTTTATATTTTTTCAACTCGTATAGAAGTCTCAGCAGTAAAAAGAGATAGTCCCAATTGATTAAAAAAATGCACTATGTATAACGATGAAACTGAGAAGAGAGAATTTCTATACAAATACGAGGCATGTTTTTTAAGTAAGGACGGTATTGGAATTAAAAAAAAAGACGTGCAAAGAAATCGCGATAATTTAATTTTACATGAAAGCCTGTATCTTAAACTACTTTTCTACATAATTTCCGTGAATATCGAGGCACTTGTCATAACGTGACACCAGTTTTTGAATAAGCTCCTGATAAAATTCTGCCGCCTGACTCGTCAGAAAGAAGAAATTTCAGGCGTTTTTCAGCAGAATTTCACATCCATTTCAGCAGAATTCAGAATTTCAGCAGAATTTCACCTTAATTTCAGCTGAATCCAGAATTTCAGCAGAATTTCACCTCCAAGTCAGGCGGCAGAATTTTATCAGGAGGGTATTAATAAACTGGTGCCACGTTATGACAAGTGCCTCAATATTCACGGAAATTATGTAGAAAAGTAGATTAAGTACAGGCTTTCATGTAAAAATAATATTATTGCGATATCTTTGCACGTCTTTTTTAATTCCAAAACGGTCCTTATTAAAAAAACATGCCTCGTACTTTGAATTAATAAAAATCACTAATACTTTACCTTTGCCACGACGTGACCTTTGATGGCAGTTAGCGGGACAACTGCGTTGTAAGGCTGCGACAGAAATACGGGCTCGTTGTCGTTCACGTCGAGGACTGTCAACTCTACCACAGCGTTACCCACGGCACCCGAAGATACGTCTCTTGCCTTCCATGATGTCAAGTAATATGTTGATAACAAGTAAGGGATTTGAGGATGCAAACTGAATAAGTCACATATGGATAAAATGTTTCAATTCTATTTACTTTCAGAAATTTATTTCGCAATGAAAAAATGCACACGTCATTCATGGAAAATACTCACCTGGACCAAGACCGCGAACTGAGCAGCGTCCTCACGATCAAAGGGCTTGCCCGTTGTTTGAATGACCCCTGAAGTGGGGCGGATAACAACGAAATCATTGGGATTCAAGACGCTGTAATGTACCTCATGATTCATGGACAAATTCTGTATTCGGACTGAAAGAAGATTAACTTGCTTCGTGGAATTTTCAAGCACATTGGCGTAGTATTTCTCTTGAGTAAATATAAGCGAGGTTTCATTTGCTTCGATCAATGAAAGCTTGATGGTTGCTGACGTCGAGAAGTGTCCGTCTGATACCTCAACTGAGGTGTTGAAATTCGTTTTCAGAATTCTTGAATTACTTATAAATAGGCATCCAATCTCGTCTATTTGCAAAGGATTTGTTTTCGTTGGAGCAGGAAGGTAATACCTTAACTGAGTTTTCCATGACTCTTGTACTTTAAATTTTATTTTTGTTCCTCGAAAATCATCAGGATCATGGGCCTTTAAACACATAATTTTAACTCCGGTTAAGGTAGGGAGTTGAATCCGAACTTCGTACAATTTTTTTTCAAAGTGTGGTGGGAATCTGTTCACTTTTTTGACAAAGACGTGGACGGAAACTGGATTCAGGGCTTGAAGACGAGGCGACCCCATGTCAGATGCCCAGACATTGATATTAAATTCTTTCCCGGCAAGAGAAGACAGGTTGCCTGCGACTCTCAGGGCTCCTGAAATTAGATTAAGTCATTGATAGAAAATTCATAAGAGAAGTTTTACCGTTTACCAGTATTATTAAAAATAGCTAATTAATAATTGAGAAAATTAGATCAATAGATATTCCGCTAGTAGGCCAAATAGTTATAGTCGGATTTTATTATTTTCAACGGTGGGATGAGCAACTTTTTGAAAAGTTCCGGAATGATGAAGCAGCATGGTTTTTAAAATATATGGAACAAAAAGTCGATGTCGCTTCGCTCCGGCGATGAAGCCAATTTGGCCGAGCAAGACTAGTAAGGTGACATTGTGGTAATTTAGCTCGTCAAATTTCTAATAACCTTACAGTCTTCAATGAATAATTAAAGATGCAGAGCAAATTTACTGTAACAATTTAATTTACCATAGCTAAAAATTCGCAAGGAAGGTGATCATAATTATTTGAATTCTTAAACGAATCACAAGTCAAGCTAAATGAGAACTGATTATTACCTCGTCCACATTGATGGGAACTCGTAATTAACAATAATATGCAACCAACATGAAGATCACGAGAATTAAAAAGAGGCGAACAGTGATTTTAACAAAATCCCTACCACGTGGTCTTCAGGGGTTGTCTTTCCACTTTAGGCTTTTGTAATCATTCGCTTAGTTTTAAATATCAGAAGATAATTAAAAATTTGAAAGTTGCTATTAATGATTTCGGAGGGCCTTAGTAAATAAATTCTATATAATGGCAGAATCCTTTAGAAAACATAGGCGAATGTAAAATCTCTTCGACGAAGCAAAAAGTAACATAATAGTTTCGAACGTCTAACTAGATTTTAGCAGTGGCAACGTGAGTAACATGTTAGGCTGTTAGCGTAATAAGATAAAAAATTAGGGGTCAGCGCGATGATGATGCAGCGAGCCTGAAATGCACAATTTTAAACATTACTAATCTTATTCGAAGTGCATCACTTCATTGGACACGTATGCACGTAAATGCAATTTTATGTTATGAAGTATGAACTATTTCGCTGTCTTTCAGTGACATAATTTTGTATTAATTGGTAAGGTCTTTTTCGCTTATTGGTTAGTAGAATGGCATTTATAGTCGGTATTATGTATTACTTAATTAAAGGCAACTATGACGAGCCTTGGAAGTCCCTTATAGGCATTTATATTGTGATCGGGACAGCTCTGTGCGGTTGAACCCGAGTGTATGGAGCCAATGTTGAACTCACCTGTGATCGAGTCGATGGTGAAGAACTTGCGAGCTGCACTATTTTTGAGGATTTCGTAATGAATTCTCCCGTTGGCGCCTGCATCGGCATCGGACGCTGTAACGGTCAAAGGTTCTGGATTTGCGTCGTCCAGGTGACCATCGATGGTAGCGTAGGATGAAGGGTAGTTTTTAGATGTTACATCGTAATTTTTAGGAATCGAAATGTGATGATTTGGAAATGTCTTTGTTACAACATCATGAAGATCGCTAGCAACTGTGAAATTTACATCTCGATTAATTTTCTGTATTACGTAAGGTTCTTTACTCGGAGTCTTCGGATCATGGACGGATTTTTCTAGTCTGTGATCGAGATAGAGGAGAACAGGGTCTCCAGTATTTGCGGTCTCAAAAACATACCCACGGTACTGAATCTTGTCCCATATCGGTCTGTGATCGTTCTCGTCGGTGACAGAGATGAGGAGCCAAGTGGATCTCGAAATTCCAGCCTGTGTGAGATACAGATGGAAATATACAGATGTGAGTGGTTTTGAATTATAAAATACTTTACTACCATCCAAAATTATTGTACAGTATTAAACATTGAAAAACGTCTTATCACGCCATCTAAACCAATTTTAGTACAAATTGTAAATATTTAGCAATTGGCTTCCATTGCTAATACTTTTTTTGCGGCACCGCTTATTAAACACGAATTTAACACGATAAAACGTGTCAGTGATCGTAGATCAGGGGATGAAGAAAGATTTGTTTTATTATATTTACGTTACATCACTATTTCTTAAATATGCATAACAGTCGAACTTGCATAGGCTTGGATGACGCTTTTTTTTATAAGATTGGAATTAATTCTATTAATCTATTAATGCGTTACATATAAATGTTTTTCACGTCCAAGTAATGGAATCTCGAAATACCGTAAGATTGCATAATTTTGGAAATGATTAGCAGAAATTTTTTACTATTTCTGGAACTAAGCGTTTTGTTAGTACTAGTATTAGCCAACTATAGTGTAATAGGCTCAAAAATTTCAGCCAAGGTTATATGTAGCGTGGCATGCGCTTCAATAATATAGCTGGCGTCAACTAGGTTGTCACCAGGTTGTCACATTTGTTGAATTTTGTCTATTATTGTATATTTTGTGGCATTCAGAGGATAAAAAGGAATTAAATTCAGAAAACGGCGGGCGGGTTATGAAAGGAAGTACCTCTCGCACTCGAACACTGTTCTGCAATCTGGATGCATCAGGCTCTCTACAGTTTGTATTTCCAGCAGCGTTCACTTCACAATCCCTAACTGACTCACAAGGTGCTTGACAAACGCAGGTTTGAGGAAAGTGGTGTTCTAATGGAGTAGTGTAGTCATATCGTAGGATTCATTTTTATACTACACAGTCGTTTTCATAGTCGTTTCTCTCTCGTTGACGATACTTCTTCCGACTGTCCTAACGAAGTAGACTGTAGAGAAAAAAGTCATTAGCCCTCGACCCTCGTCTCTTCGTCACTTTAGATAGGACGTGTAGAGACGGCTCAAAGCCTTGGTTACGATCCACCCGAACGCGTGGGCAACAGCCGGTCGTCAACCGAGCACATGATGTGCCGGAGCAGAAAACATTGATCACTTTCCAAGGAGTCACTGCAATTATTTCTCAACTTCCGAGTTTTCCATATGCACAAAAAAGCCAAGAAAAACATTAAGCGGCTGTATGAATGCCTTTCTTTTAGATTGCGCTCTGGAGGCTGATGTAGAATGGATGTGTTTCGACATGAAATTTTAAAAAAGGGAACGAATAAACGGAGCACGTGGCCTCTTGGAACAGAAGCTGAAACGAAGGTTTCCCAGCTTTGTCTGCCGGCATCACATCTTGGGACTTTTAATCTCGGTCGCATTATCGGTCAGCTTTAGATCTTCTTCAGACTCCAACTGTTCAAGCAATTTCACGAATAGTGGTTCAAAGCCTGGACCAGAGATCCTTGTCTAGCGGACAATGAAGGGGCCGGTCACGGCACATCGTTTAGGCTCAGCTGTCCGAGATTTATGAGCTCTAGATTATCGCACTGGCTGGACCTAATCACCATCAAGAACTCATTGAACTCTATATCTTTTTACGTGATTGGGAGCTTCCCTTATACCGGCCAAGACCCGTTCATTAGGCCAGGTGTGTGGTCAACGACATGCGCTAGCTCAAGTTCTGGACGTTTCGTGGGCAGATCGAAGGTCACATCGCGGAATGTAGAATAGAATAGAATAGAAGTGTCGGCGTTGAAGACATAGGCCCATGGCCTGTTGCCGATTCTTGAACTTTTCGTGACTTGATTCACAAGGGATCCGGCCTTTGGAACCCGATCTTTCCATAACTGACGATTGATTGAGATAGCTGCTGGACTTATTGCCTGGTCCGTAATTTGCTAGGTATTTTAAGACTGAACATTTGCTCCTGCATAGCTTCGTCTAGTCTGTTTTTGAAGATGTTCATACTCGGAGCTTCAACGATGCTATCAGGGAGGCTGTTCCACATGTCGGTGACTCGAAGCGAGAAGAAATGTTGTCGCATGGATGTGTTCCAACGCTGTTTTTTTAGTTTATAGCCGTGGCCCCTGGTGTTGGTTCTTGTTTCAAATTCTAGTAATCCTTCTGGGACCTTGTATAAGCCATGAGTATATTTGTATACTTCAATGAGGTCCCCACGCAGACGTCGATAATGGAGGCTTGGAAGCTGTAGTCAGATGATTGGAAGCTGATGTAGTCAGAATTTTTGTGATTCCTACGTACATAAAGTCTTAGCTGTCGGCTGCATATGCGGAATCGGCCCTAACGTTAAATCTTTGCATTTTTAAAGTTTTTCTAAAGTACTGGAACAGAAGATTCAAGGTGTTGTTTCAAAGTGCAGCCTAGCGGCTGAACCAAAAATAGTGTATTGGAAGCGTTTTAGCTGCTAATGCGGGTTTCACCTAGGAGACTCGGGAGCAATCATGGACGATAACTTCTATGAGCTTGAGAAACCATTAGACTTTTTTCGATTGAGACAATTCGCAATGTATCACTATTTTGCAATAGAACCGACGGAGACGTTTTGAGACACTCTATCTTTACCTACAGGAGTGAACCATCCTAGCGTTGGATTCATGGTGGGCTCAAGTTGAAGTGAGTGCATGGGCACGCAAAGTTAATTTGGTTGTGAACGTGTGACATGTGTGGCGGTTATCTCTGCATAGAATTTTCTCTAAAATTGGTTGCAATTAAAAGACAAAATGCCATTAAAGTGACGTATCAAATGTTCGATAATGCTTTCTTCGATACCTCAAGGAAACCTGTAGAACCACATTGGGCATAAGGTGGGCAGCTACGTTTATAGGGCCATAAATTAGACAAAAAAAAACTTTGAAAATCTAATGGTTAGGTCGCATGAAATGAATCAGGTTACATAAGTCACTTTACCACTAAAATCACCTTATCATGCACTCTGCAATGTTCAGTGAAAATGATTTATTCCCGTACCAAATTTCTAGCTGAGATGGTGATGTTGTACCGGGAACAACGTTCTCTGTCAAGCTCCCGTGTAGTAGTCACAACTCCAGATGACGGGCTCACGGCGAACACGTCACGTTCTAGAACATCATCAGAAATGTTTGCCGAATTCAATGACGATGAGTCTGTCTGATGAAAATTGACTGCTTCGATAGTGTATTGTAGTCCAGTGAGCGGTGCTGCCGCACCAGCAGATGCGATTGCCGTACCTGGACTGGCCCACTCGCTCACCTCAACCACAGGGTGGGAGCGTCCCGGTGAACCTGCAAAAACAATAACAAAAAGCGAGTTCAGGCATAAATTGTTTTAAGTTGAAAAGTATAACCGTTGAGAAGTATATAAAAGAGTTGTTGCATAGAAAGAAACAAAGATATCTTCCGAGTTTCAATGTCCGACCCATTAGGATCCTATGAGCAATCATTTTTAGCGCATTTTCTCATTTATGAAAAAATGCACTATTGTGCTCGCCATGTCCGTCTGTCCGTCCGTCTGTCCTTCTGTCTGTCCGTCTGTGACTTCATGGTTTCGTCAACGAGAAAATGCGTTCTCTGTCACTCACTGCAGTGAGTACTGAGTTACATTTTTGTATCTTCTTTCTATTGTGTTTACATATATACTGGGACCAATTTAATCTGGACCATTTGTGTACCTCACCCCATATCTCTATCTCTTGATCAAGGAAGGGCGGGAGGGTACTGAACTCACTGGAACCGTCCCAGGATGCAACTTATTCCAATCATTTCACTCACAACCAAATCTACCATTTTGAACCGAAAATCAATCATAATCCACTGATGTCATCACATCTCTTACGCTTATCAAATATCATCACCGTAAACCAAAAGCTCAAAACTATGACATTGATTGCCGAGAATTTGACACATTTATCTAACCGATGAAAACGTGCCCACCTTACCACACAGTACATTATAGGTGGTCTCCTCATATTACACTTCTTTGATCCCATCGATGGCGCCAGAACTCCGAAATTCAATTGATACAGTTTAAAAGAAATAGCCATGGCCACACTGCAACTAAAAAATCCATATACTAAAAATCATCAAGGTTTTTTAGAATCTCAAAATCATAACAACATCGTACTTAATTCAAAAGGTAGTTTCATAACAACGATAAGCATTAATAAATTTTTTTTGGTACATTTATGCTTCTAATTATAATGGCAAATTTCATTTATTTAAATAACGAAATTTACATAAATATCAAATCTATTATCAATAATCAGATATAAATAGTAGAACTTACCATAGTTTGAATTTGTCCATGTCCAACTTGGAGGTGCCTTAGCATCCATAATTATGGTTATTCTGACAGGCAGGGAAGCAGACCGCGGGTGGGAGGCGTGGTCTGTGGCCCGGATCAGAAGAAGGTATTCTCCTCCGTGGTCTGTATTGCTGTGCTGCAGCCGTACGGCCAGTCGTACCACTCCCAGTGATGGGTCAATGGTAAACAATCCATCTTGATTCCCTGAAAAGGAAGACATCAGTTGGCAGAATAAGATGGTATATAAAAAACAGACTAGACGAAGCTATGCAGGAGCATATGTTCAGTCTTAAAATGCCTAGCAATAAGTCAGCAGCTATCTCAATCAATCGTCAGTTATGGAAAGATCGGGTTCCAAAGGCCGGATCCCTTGTGAATCAAGTCACGAAAAATTCAAGAATCGGCAACAGGCCATGGGCCTATTTCTTCAACGCCGACACTTCTATTCTATTCTATAAGAGGTAGGTTTTAGCGTATGTATATGATTCAACATGAACTACACTTCGAGAGTAGTTGAAGCTCGTTGATGGCATTCCTAAAAGTTGTCACCTCCAGGACTTTGGTTCAGAAAAGATGGCTTATTGTTACTTGTCCGTCTGTAATGACGACATATTGATAACGATTTAGTTGAGCATTAACATCGAGCAAGTATTATCAATTCAGTTTCGTCATCTCCTAAATAATGTCTCAATAATTTACTCAGTGATAATTTATTCAAATTTTTATCTTTTTTTGCGCTTGAATTTTTTAATCGAAACTTTTGCCGAGATTTAGAGGCAAATTAAATGATTTTGCCTGCTTTATGATCACAGAAAAAATGAGGGACAACGCATTCAGTGGAGGCTGAGATTTAAAATCCTCTTTAAGTTATTAAGGACGCGCCTTGCATTTCCTCACTCCAAAATGAATGCTACCAGTTTTGGGTTCGCGTTGCGTTAACATATCGCAACGTTAAAACATTAGAGGTATTTATTTAAGTTGTGAGTGCATTAAATTATTGGTGTGGTAATATAAGGGCAATTTATCTTAAACGGTTATTTTCATTTGCCTAAGGTTATTGATCATATCTTTCTTGAGTAAAATCTGTGGAATTTTTTCTGAGTACCACGTGAACATTTAGTCTCTTTCCCGCTAGTGAGCGCCAGCAGTGAATACTTTCGGAATTGCTTGGTCAGAGTGAATGACAAGATGATTATCGTTCAGGAGAATGATGCTTAAACTCATGTTGCTTACACAGTACGTGAAGTGTTGTACGTAAGCAGAATTATTAAGAACAAATATTGCAGAGAGCTCTGACCTTCAACAATGGAATAAGATAGGCGTCCGTTGTCTCCTGAGTCAGCGTCTGTGGCGCGAACAGTGACGATAACAGAACCAACCGCAGCATCTGCCCACACCTGAAAAAGCTATAAGTTCTTTAAGCTGAACTGCTGAGGATTCGTCACGGTAAGTACCTAAGTATTCATCTGTCATCTAAGAAAGTTGTGACCGTCGAACATCCAGTAATGTGGTAATACTTGAGATTTTCACTATTTGTTCATACCTTGGTTTACTAAATATATTGCATATTAATTCTGATATATTGAATTCATTTTCTGCGTTTGTTTCTTATAGTGCGATTGTATTGATTTCCAGAAACCGTTTAATGAGCATCTCGAAATTTCGAGAAAAATCTACTATTTGCCGCGCCTGGAGGAATTGCTTAGAAAATTATTCTCAATGAGAATGCTGAGGCAGCGGCGGCAATTGAGAAAGACGAAGGGATTTGAGCTTCGTTATATAAACCACGGAAATAATGTGCAAAAGAACGCATCAGACGGCTGCGGGTATCGAAACACTCGGTAATAGTCCAACGGAAATTAAATTAAAATGACATATAATATTGCTGTTATAAAAAAAGTCTGCCTGTTTCTGAGTCATATCTCATGTGAAATTTTATAGCTTACTCAGAATTATATAAAATTTAGTAGGTAATTTTTATAACTTGTTCCAGCGAAAGTTTTTCCTCGTGAGTTTCTGGGTGGATGAAATGATGTGTTTATCATTTTGATGCATCAAGAATCTAGAAGAAAGAATAATGATGTAATGATTGTTTCGTAGAACCAACCAGTCAAATCATTACTCTAAAGGCTTTAATTTTTTTGACTGAGCAATATAACTTACTTCGTCATAATGCACTACATGAGAACTTATTTTTCGAGGATTTTTGGTAAACAAATAAGCTGAGAATATTAAAACAATATTTAAGATCTAAATTTTATTTTGTTTTGTGCTGTTTTTTTTATACTATTGCAGGTTCAAGTTCGAGAATAAAAACACAATCAAGCAAAGGTTATTTATACTTCGACCTCTGCTATTTGACCAGCCAGCACTGCTGACGGTTTTGATAAGATGGCTAATGGAAAAATTTCACTAGAAAGCAATAGTATGAAATAAGTATCGATAAATAATTTGATAGTAAGAACTCAGTGCTTCTAGAATTCGCTGAATATATGATAAAGTAGTTTTGAGTATAATAAAGTTACAATTACCAACATATTACTCACCACAGCCGTCATGACGGTCTCGGCAAAGACAGGGTGATGGTCGTTGGTGTCTGTAACGGTCATGACCAGACGACCAAAATCGGCCGTAGCGCGGTTGCCTCGATCACGGCACGCAATCGTCACTTCGTGCACAGGAGAAATCTCTCTGAAAAATATTTCTCGTGAATATATGGCGCTCTTGCGCATGCTTCAAGTTCAAATTGAAAAATATCTTTGAGGTTTTATACAAATACTTTGCTAGGAGCAAAAACTTACTGACTTACTGTAAATGAAATATTCCAGAGGAATCTATGCAATCCTTTTAAATAAATCGAATGCATTAATTTTTCAAGATTTGGGAGAATTTTGGCTCGTAGCGCTCATCTCATTAAAATTCAAATGAATTATCACACAATAGATTACAGAAAGAATTCTGATTATTTTTATCAAAACAATTATTCTGTTTTGACATATGTACTTAGACAGAGGCAGGAGGCAGACTTTGAGATATAAGAATGGCAAATCAGCTTCGATTATGGCACCTCAGAGCTTTACCTGTCCAAAGGCTTGGCAAGAGTTACTTCTCCAGTCGTTGAGTCGACAGAGAAGAGGTCTTCGCTACCAACAGCCCTCGCATTGTCAATCGAAAATGAAACGTGACCGACTTGAGCGTCCGATGGGGTGGAATGCGGTAGCTTGTTGAGGTGGTTTGGGTGATGATTTACGTGAGCGTCCGGTTTGGTTGTTGGCAAATGATGATCATTGTCTGAGCAATGAAGTTTTGTTATGACAGAGCCCACCAAGGTTGCCTCCGAAACGCTGACATGAACTATCGGCTCCCTTAGGGAAGGGGCATGGTCATTGGAATCCAAAATCTTGATGTGCATCTGAGTATAAGAAAAAAATGTTATATAATAATATTAGTAATTAGAGTTTGAAGTTTCGATACAAATTTGCAGCAACGGGCAATCACATCAAGTAAAATTTCTTAATAAAGACAAAGAAAATAAATTCATATCTGTATCACCGATGTAAAAAGCATTTTATTTAATCCAAGCAGTCCTTTGAGCGGTACGACATTTGTGCTGAATCGGTCGAATATATGGTGTTTGAAATAAATAGCGAGTGTTTGTGACTGGTTTATTGGTGGCCAAATCTGCTACTTCCTTCCTTACAATAGTCATATTATTATTATTATTATTATTTTTTTTATCCTTACACCAGTCATATTATCACCTGAGCTCTCGTCACGTGCACTCCATCAGTGACAGCTACGGTGATGTTGTAGGAGGATTGAGTCTCGCGGTCCAAAGTTCGGGCCACGGTTACGATGCCTGTGTCCACACTCATGCTGAAGTGTCCTGCTGGGTCTCCGTCTAAGTGTCAACAAACATGAATGGAAACTGGTTATGAAAATGGCAAGCCATTTCGAATTTGCATTCAAGTTTTTTTTAATTACCATGTAGATGATCTTAAGGTTTCTGTAAATGATTAATCGCCACCATTTAATTAATTTTTGTAATTCATTATTAAATTGATTCTCAGCTTGAATTTGATTGCCCAGGTGCCTACCTGTACGATTTCAAAAATTTTACACTTTATAATTATTTTCTTATTAATTAATGAGCATTGTTTTTCGTCACAATACATATTTTAACGAGTACTTCAAGACTTAATGACACGCCTATACTAAATAAAAATTTCAACCGCATATCTCAATCGAGGTGATATTACAAATAATCCTTCTAAAAAGTAAAGATATAAGCACTACCAGACAGCGCCAGATAAGAGCGGTATCAAGCACTATTTATACCGGTGATGGCGGACTGACTTCATTTGTCTGACTTATTCATTCAGTGGTTCGATTAACGCCTTGACAATGGTCAGAAAATTATTTTTGTAACCATATTTTTCGATTATTCAAAAGGTGATAAGCCAATAAATATTTGAGTGAATGAGAGATAATTTATACAGTATAGAATGCGCATAACCCTTTTATATATGTTAGTGCGCATGTAAAGGACGGCAAAAATGTAATTCGAGATAAAAAAACGCGCATAACACGAGTATAACAAATACTTCTTGGAGAAGAGTCAATGTTGCAATTTCGAAGCGAATTAAGTTGAAAATTCTCGCAGGATGAGGACACGTGATAATATCAAATAAATATCCATCCCAGCAAGCTGCAATGAAAAAAAATTGATGCTGACCTACGATGGAGAACCACAGAGTATCGTTATCTTGATCAATGGCGGTGACAAATGTGACTGGATGTCCGGGAGGGTCAGACTCCATGAGGTGCAGAGGACCGGTAGGTAAGATTACTCGAGGAGCGTGTGCAGAGACCAGGGGCACTCTTGCTACCCGAAGTAATGCACGTGCAGAAGTGGTACGAGCAGGCCGACCTTTATCACGAGCTTCCACCTGTATAGAAGTTAAAAAACATAGCTTGATGAACAAAAATTTATTTCAGGGTCTCCCAACCCCCATTTTTAGTGCATTTTCTCATTTATGGAAAAAAGGCGCTATTGTGCTCGTCATGTCCGTCCGTGACTCGCTCGTCATGTCCGTCCGTGACTTGTCCGTCCGTGACTTCACGTTTTCGTCGACGAGAAAATAAATTCTCTGTCACTCACTGCAGTAGGTAAGATAACCAGTAGGTTATATTTTTTATCCTATAGTTCGGATATTTAAAAAACTGTGTATTTGGTCTCGTCTGAATCTTTTTTCTGAGCTTAATTAGTAAGTCGTGGTTTTAATTTAGAGTCATTATGCACCCGAACACGAATTCAATGTTAAACGAGAAAACGAAATAATTGAACTTATTCACTGTGATTCTGGATACTAATCTATACAACCGCCTGTGTGAAAAATTTTCAAGCACGATCGAGATTTTTTTTACTTCAATGCGGTTTTATAACAATGTCCGAGAGGCAGCCGGCCATGCTTGTGCTACATGCATCACTGAATACTGACGTTGGATGGCGTTGAAGTGTAAAGAATTAATAATATGTTGGTAGAGGATTTTGAATACATTGGTAGAGAATTAGAATTGAACTTTTTTTAGAATTGAACTTTTTGAACGGATGTTTAGTGCAATTTTTATTTCAGATTTTTGACGAAAAAAAGCAGTTCTTTCGATGAATCTTAACCAATATTCATCTAACCAGTAACCAGCTTGAATGACTAATGAAATATGGAACAACAACCCGATGGAAACACGCTAATTAAGTTGCTCACAATTAGACACAATGAAATAAATGCTTGATGTCAAGACCTGTGACAACTCACAAGCAGGTCATAAGTTTGGCCAGCTAGCAGCTGGACGGAGGAGGTGCTGATGAGACCAGTCTCTTGGTCTATGCTGAACAGAGACCCTGAAGCAGCAGACGACTTCTTCAGAGAGTACGTGAGCTCTGCGTTCCTGCCACTGTCGCGGTCACGTGCATACACCTGGCGAATTTTGTAGTTGGTACAACTTATAGCCTCGAAGGGAATTTCATTATTGTCCGTTCCTTGTCATAAATCACACTCCAAGTATTCCGTGCGATGAGTTTAGATTACATTACAATCAAATTAACTTTTTTTAATGAAGGAAAGATTTTTTGATGGAAGTTAAGATGGAGATTAGTAGTAAATTAAAGTGAAATAGGGTTAATTTCGAGTTCGATTATGTTACAATAGTTATCTTGTCAACTAAAATTAGAAATTAATTCTTAATTACCAACAGATGGGCGTTTTAAAACATAATATTGAATATATACGAAATACGTGGAATAATGTTCTAAGCCAAATTATTCTGCAAAAGTTGTTTTTCTAATCTCCGTAAATGCAAATATCCAACTGACATCATGACGGGTAATGTACTCGTATACAAATGATATCGAAAGGAAAAATGGTGGAACTTGCAGTCACTCTCTGCCCAATTATTTAATAAACCTAATCTACAAGCAAGAAACCTCCAACAAATAAGGAAATACTATAGTCATGATAGTCATGAAATAATATATGACTGATATGTGATGTATCGTGAAGTTATGATTTCAACTGACCTGCATGAGGGGCCAATGGCCATCGCTCCTGAGGTCGCTTCGTGTCGTCGGCAGCTTCTGCAAATGCAAAATGTGTGAACCGTTCTTTTACTCTTATTTTATAAACATTTATCCCCTTACTGCAATTCGTACAGAAATTGTGTCACTTCCGTTCCTTCAACCTTATTTTACGAATATTTATCCCATTGTTTGCAGTTCGTACAGAAATTGTCACTTCCGTTCCTTCAGCCTTATTTTATGAACATTTATCCCCTTGTCTGCCGTTCGTACGGAAATTGTGTCACTTCCGATCCTGAGATGCATCCTACGTTCGCTTAATATCACGAAGCATGAAGTCATGCTACTCGTTGCTTTAAAATAAGCTAGATAATTAGGTAGTTGTTGTTTCATGTCTGTAGGTGACCATTATTGTGGTTATCCTTATAAGTAATACGTATTCTTTTTGGGGGTTTTATCATCAAAGATATATGAGTTTCTGTTGCAAATACAGTCCTAGGAGAGAAAATTATGCATGAAAAACAATAATAAGCTATGCGTAATGAAAATAGAAACTTCGCATAATTTTTTTCTTGCTGTAACGAATTCTTGGATTTAAATACGAACGATTTTTAGCGCATGTTACTGAACTGAACTTTTGATTTGATGCATTTATTTTAGAAACAACTGTTGGCTGTCTTCAGTCATTTGCTTCAAAAGATGAATACCTTATCTCTTTAATTTATCAATCTGCATTTTATATAAAATTATTCAAATCAACTCAGTCATACTAGAAAATTTTAAATATTTCTGCATAAAGCACAATCAAAGTGAAAAATGTACGATTTGTTAGTACCATTCGCTTGATCAAACAAAGACGGAATGCTGATCGGTGCAAATAGTACACATTTAAGCAACCGTGATCACATTACAGTTCAACTATTCTGAATGTTTATATCATTGAATCGAGTTGCTTAAACTTCTCGTGACCCTATTGGTTTAATCCCCAATGGAACTTAATTGGATTTGATAATCGAGACAGCGTTATTTTTGCTCTAATATTCATAAGAAGGATCTATTACTGTATATGTATTTGTTTTGATTTTTCGATTGGGGTCATTTTGAGAATTTCAAAATTTGTCCACCCTTTCCTTGCCTCTCCTATCATCATAGTTTATCAACTTACTGCGTGTAACCTAAAGCAGTCTGACATAAACTTACTATTTCATGAACATATTATTTCATCATGAGAAGACGCAGGAAATTGCAATTATTTGTCCACCGTGCATGATATGGTGTTCGATGCGAAACATTTATTAATCAAATTATATTATTGTGTATATTCATAATTATATAATAAGTTATTAACCTAATTTTCATAAAACAGGATGAAAACTTAACTCAGATCAGAAAATGAGTTATTTCTATGATAGTTTGACGTAAGACGGAATAAATACTTGTATATTCGTTCCTGGAAATTCTCTTTGTTCACCTGTGCAGCACGACTCAGAGAGTCGGGCCAACGCTCTGGCACAGTCACCCTGTAGAAGTTCTCAATGAACCGCGGTGTGTTGTCGTTCACGTCAGTGACTGTGATGTACACCGTCGTGACGCTCCACAGCTCTTCGTCACTGACAACGATCAGGACCTCGTACTGGTTCTGGTATTCGCGGTCCAAGGGACCTGCTGTGCTTAGAATTCCTGTAAACAAATATTAACAATTTATGTATAAGTTCGTAAATAACAACAAGAAGAAAGAGAATACTTTCGTAATATTTCGTAAGAGAATACGCAAATATTTGTAAAAAGAATAAGAATATTTTCACTTAGAGCATATATATCATTCCGAGAGTAACGACTTGCAATCGAGCTGCTTATCAGCAAATTATAAAATTACTTCTTGCATAGAATTGAACAATATACTAATTTTCAAAGCGCGTTTTAATGTAAGAAAAAAGCCAAATTCCTTATTTAAATAATTTAGAGAATTTCCGCCCATTTAAAAAATTATTAGATCACACATCATTCTTCTTGTATCGGGTGACCGCTACTTCTTTAGGTGCGCTCAATTTAAATATCTTGGAAACACTGTAATGATGAGACAATATTTGTCCTGAATTACTTCTTTATCTGATATCATATTTAAAAAAGAAATTAAAAAAATGTTTTTTCACTAAACCTAATTTGACCTAATTTTATAAATATTTCCTTTTAAAATTAGTTTTTAAATCATTCCAGTAAATACCAATGGCTTATACGTGTGTCTCTGAAGTAATGACTCTACTTAAGAATTCACATATGAAAAAAGGAATTTTTTTCATGCGAGCTTTTCCTTATCAAATTAATACTCTCTAAGAAATCAGAGTGAGGTCAGTAATTGAGAAATATACTTACAGAATAAACACTTTGATGAACAGAAAAAAACATTGCAATATAATATCCTGTATTTTTTCTGGCAAAGCACTTTCTACAGCAATTGTTAGTGGCACGGTGACAATAACAATGGGCTCCACCGCAAAATTATTATTATAACAATTAATGGTACAGAATTTCGCAGTGTTAACTCGTGTACCCAATAGTGAATTACTAAATCTATATATGTGAAGAAATATTTTAGAGTGGTATTTATTTATATACTCGGTTTATTGCAATATTGATCGGAGTACTCACGAAATGAACAATTTTCTGAAATATAGCTAACTTACTAACAGGAGAGTTACCTCGACCAACAAAAGCGTAACAAACTACCTCATTATTCTTTATTAAAAATTTGAAGTTGGCCGTAATTGCACAGAGGAACTTTTTTCTGAATTAAATTATTTGAATATTTTTGCAGCAATATTATGTATACAGTAAAGTTTCGCTAATCAAAAGCTCACTTCATACGTTCGAGTTCAATTCAAGTCGTTCACTGCAAGTAAGATGACTTTTTATAGTTGGTGAATTTAATTAGGCATGAAAATACAATAATAGCTTTCAAAATCTGTGTCAATTGCATTTCTCTTTCACTTATTGCAAATTTGATATATTTTTAGAAAAATTACTAAATCTGAATTTCGGAAGTGCTCTACTTGAACGATAATTTGTTCCGATAGTCTGAGCTGTTGCAGAGGACTTAATCGAGCTAAGTTTAACAGCAAATGACATTTTGGAATACATTTGTGATGGTAATTTCTTAACTTCTTCATCAAACTTAATGGCAGTTATTCGCAAAATTCTCGGTGGTTATGAGGATCGACTTGTAGCGTCACTGCCAAAGAATTTTAAAATAAATAATCTGATTGGTTCCATTTGTAGTGTAAGGTTTTTCATGCCTTGCAAACTATAAATTAATAAGAAAAAAGAATTGGTTATTTTGCTCACCCGATATTCGATCAATGATGAAAACTCCTTGTCCAATTGACTGAGATGCCCAACCTTGTTCATCCATTTCTGGTGCATCTCCCGGAGAATTACGACGTCCTCTTATCTCTTTGATATGGAAAGTTATCATTCCTCCATTAGGATTGTCTCCCAAAAAGACGTTACCGTCATGTGTTACAGGTTCTTCCGTGTCAGCCTTCCATTGGCTCCGGTTTTCTTCGTATTCAAGTGTGTCTCTTTTCCCGGATCCGGAACGCAGGGGCTTAGTTTTGACTACCCCGCTCCTGCCGACCGAACTGAAGTCTCCATCGTAGGCCTGCAGCGTCAGAAGATGTGTTGAGGGCAAGGTGTCCTCAGGCACGTATATACGGTACATTGGCTTGTCTGTTAGAGGGACGAAATCGTTGACATCCTCCACAAGCACGTAAACCTGGAAACAAAAAAACATATCTTGACACGAGGGAAATTTTGGTAGCGTGATGCTCACTCGAGTTGAATGAAGAGAAAAATTTAGGCATGATCAAAAAATTTTCAAGCATGGTTCATAAGCGAAATTTCGAGGTATTCAGTTTTCACTACCAGTTTGTCTAACAGAAAATGAACAAAAATATTAAATTAGGAAAAACAACTTGTTTTCGTTAGCATTAATTTGAACAGCGAACTTCAATCATCGAACTGCAAGTTGACCGTTCCATTTAAGACTTTATCTTAATCAGATTCAATGATATCCTTTTGCATGTCAGCTAATCTCACCCAGCAGTAGTCGGCTGCAGCTCCCATGTCTGCCGCGCTGTAGAGGGCAACCTGCAACCAATAGCCGCGGCTCGTCTCGCAGTCCAGGCTGCGCACCGTTCGTATCTCGCCTGCAATTGAAAATTTGTTTAAAGAAGCGTTATCTCCCCTTATCTGAAGAAAGCAGTTTCTGATGGAAGTTAAAGTTGAGGATTAGTAAGCAAAATCAGATTAATTTCGAGTTACGGCATCTTACAATAATTATCTGATCCACTAAAATAAGAAATTAATTCTTGATTACCCACAGATGGGCGTTTTAAAAAATTATATTGCACTGAATATTTACGAAACACTGGAACATGAGAGATAAATTCAAATCGTGAAACTCAATTCAAGTTTTGCAGGGAAAAATATCAAAGTTATGTGACAAAATGGGCTGTAAAAAAACGAAAATCTTAACCACATATAACAAAACCATTTCATTATTTTAAGAGAGTCAGGTATTATATTGGATGTGTTGAACTTGATATAGGACAATTTATCGATTAATTTGCATCGCGATCAGTTTAGTTTTCATTCGATGGGTTTCTTCATCTTTAATGAAGGTTAAGTTTGCATCCTATAATGGTAACTGGCGAGTTTGGAAGAATAAAAGTATCTTTCTGAACATTGGAAATTTTCTCCAATACTCGAGTTTGATTGTATCTTGTTTTTAAATAAATTAAATTTATGTATCATTGATTAATTTGGGTATCATGAATGGATCGGACATCACAGTCCGTGTATATTATATTACGCATGTACATATTACACATTATATTACGCATTTTATTATATTACGCATTATAGTTACGCATGTACAAGCAAGGATGGGAATTGCTGAAGAATGGCGAGAAGTAATTTTAGCTAATATTGTATAAGTCGTCGCTGCCGCAGAATAATTCACAACATTCCAACCCTTTAGAAGCAAATAACGTCATTCGATGTCCGCATTTTAATTTCTATTGGCCGTTAATTATCAGGCGTTATATTTTTACCATAATACAAATATCAGGTTTCCATGTGAAACTTTGATAATGAAATCTTGATAATGAAATCCCTATCTTGTTGATAATGTTCAATTGATCGCTAGAATAAACCTATGTAATTAGCCAAAAAACTCACAGAGTGCACATAAATAATTAAATGCGCAAATCAATAACGACACGTTACGGTGCCGGTACTGTATAACAGCAGTTCAATTTAACAATGAGATGCTATATTGGGCTTGAAATCAGTATGGCTTTTTCATCTAGCAACTAAAAACGAGTATAGTTTCTATTAAACATAGCACTCACCTTCATTATTGATCGTAAATAAACCGACTCCGTCACCACCGGAAATGACGAACTGGAGAGCTGTTGAGTCAGCAGATGTTACGCCCAATACAATAACTTCACTGCCAGCCGCTCGATTTTCTTGAATACTAGTTTGCAGAATTCGCTGTTTGAATGTCGGTGATGAAGTGGTCTCTGGTACGTCTTCTACGTAAACCAACAACACCGCTTCACTCCAAAGAGGAGGGGACCCGGCATCCTTTGCTATAATTGTTAGGTTATGTGTCTGATTGGCCTCGAAATCAAGCGAGGAAGCGATTCTCACAACTCCATTTGTATGATCTATCCGAAAATTCCCACCATGATCGTTTGCTATATTGTAGGTGATTTTACCTCCATCTCCAAGATCACGATCAACTGCCTGCATGGTCGCAATCACTGTTCCTGTAGGGTAATCTTCGAACACACTCACGGTCACTGAAGACCCTGCGCCAAAATCCGGCGCGCAGTCGTTTATGTCGAGAATTGTGATAGAAACTTTTGCAATGGAGTACATTTGTTCGTATTTCCCTCTGTCCCGTGCCTTTATTTTCAACAGAAATTTTTCCGATGATTCTCTGTCTAGATTTTCGGCCACATACAGTGTGCCAGAAACTGGATCAAGGTGAAATGTTTGCTCGTGATTCACAAGTTCGTAGGAAACTTCAGCGTTGTCACCCTCATCAGGATCAATGGCCAGCACCTGTGCCACGCTTGTGCCTTTCTTCGTGTCTTCTGGCAAATAAAGACTATAGCTCAACATCGTGAACTCGGGAGAATTATCATTTACATCCAATATATTGATGGTTATATTTTTAGATGTACTTAAATGGGTGTGGGACAAATCATAAGCCGTGACGTTGAGAATATACACTGATGTTCTTTCCCTATCTAAAGGAGCGGTGACTTTAATAACTCCTGAGTATAAATCAATGTTAAACACAGAATCAAAATCTCCTGAACTGATTGCATAAACAATCATTCCATTCGGTCCCTCATCTCTATCTGTGGCTGTGCACTTAAAAACTTCTTTTCCCACCGAAGTATCCTCAGGAATTTCGATCATCCCCGGCATTCCGTCTGAGAACTCTGGGTGGTTGGCGTTGAAATCATACTGTGTCGGTAAAAACGAGTAGGCTTCAGGTTCATCAAATGTTTTGAGCTCTGCCGCAATCGTTGCTTCAACTTTTTCACCCGCTTCGGATGGCGAACACCTGACTTTGTTTTGTTTGAAGGCTTCAGAATTGCCTAACGTGGGTGCATCAAAAACAAGCAGAGTGACAGACAACTGCTCTGACGTATATTTTCCATCCGAAGCTGTAACATTAACGATCACTGTCAGGGACTTGCTGGACTGTAGTAAACTTTCTTTCAAGTCACAGCTGAGAGACAGAATCCCCGATGAACTATCTAGAGACCAGCACTCACTTGGGCCCTTGTTAGAGAGCTTATATGAGATGCTGCTGTGAGCATCCAGGTCCACTGCTCTTAAAGTGATTATCTGTGAGCCAGCAGAAGTACTTGCAGCCAGCCAGCCTTTGCAATCTGTACCTATAAATTCAGGTATATTGTCGTTGATATCACGGACGTTGATTTTCACGGTGGTCTCTGCTTCTCGTTTGAAGGGCTGTCCCCAATCTGAAGCGCGTACGTTAACTGTAAAAGTGCGCTGACCAGACTCATAGTCCAATTTTTCTGATGTTTTGATAACACCATCGAAGGTACCAATTACGAAAGGAATTGGTTCTATGTTGGAAATGCTATACGATAGGAAACCGTTTTCACTTGCATCAGCGTCGACTGCTTTGACTCTGGTGACATAAGAACCAGCAGGTTCATTTTCATCTACTGTCACTTCGGTGTTGGGAGTTACAAAATCAGGGGAATTATCATTAGCATCGAGTATTCTAATGGTTACTTTCGCAGAAGACTGCTTTCTAAGGGTATTGCTGGCGAGGTCAATGGCTGAAACCGTTAGGCTATAATAAGCTTTGGTTTCAGCGTCTAGCCAGCCAGCTGTCGAAATAAGACCTGTTCTTTGGTTTATTTTGAACTTTCCGTCCTGGTTTCCAGCAAGTAATCTAAAACTGACCAATGCATTTCTCCCATGATCTGTGTCGTACGCAGCAATTCTGACCACTGGTGTCTCTGGAGGCGCGTCTTCGCCTACCTCTTCTTCATAAGATTCTCTGAGGAAGATGGGGTGTTGTTCGTTGAAGTCAACTACAGTCACTTGAATGCTCTTATCCGTCGTCCGACTGGGAATCCCGCAGTCTCTTGCGCGTACAGTGATATTGAAACCAAATGGAGGAATTTCTCGATTAAAAATATTCTCAATTCCTAAATTGAATTGATTTTTTGACGAACCTTCGGTTATTGTGAATAATTGTTCTGCATCGCCGCTAACTATCTCCAAAGGAGCTATTCTCCCATTTGGACCCTCATCATCATCCGTAACATTAATTATGGCATAAATATTGACATGAGCGTGCTTGATTAATCTGGGTAATTGTGTTACCATTATTTTAGGAGCAGCATTGTTCTTTTTGATAATATTAACGTCGACAGTGGCTACAGCTATGGCATTCTCCTGCAAATGTCTCGGCCTAGATCCTCGGTCACGCGCTAATATTCTTACTCGAATCATCTTAGAATGCACATTAAAAAGTGATTGCGTTACTCGTAACTGGCCAGTGACGGGGTGGACAGAAAATAAATCGGATGAAGTATTCTCCAAGTAATAATACACTTGTCCATTCAGTCCAGAATCGGCATCGTGTGCTTCGACGTTCATCAAAAGAGAATTTATTGCAAGATCGTCAGGAGCTTGAATGCTAAAGTAGTCTTGATAAAAAAGTGGTATATTATCGTTGGTATCTACAACAAAAATTTTGATAGAAGTCGATGCCGTGCTGAACGATTCATGAGTACCTGCATAGAAAGCATTAGCTTCAACGCGGAGTGTGTACGAGGATCGGCGTTCTCGATTGAGAACATCTTTCACACCTGTTTTCGTGCGCAATTCCAGAATGAAGATTTCTCCAATTTTTTTGCTTTCTGTCACGAAAAATCCTTCAGGGTCTCCATGTTTAATTGAAAAAATTATTTGTGTTGATTTATCTAGCGAATTCATTGGCACTCCTATTATTTCAGAAGATCTTACGTACGTTCTAGGTAAACAATTTTCTTCTATTGACGCATTGTAAGACGATCTTGTGAAGGCAATCTTGAACGTCGGTGAAGCACAGAATCCCAAAGACAATAATTGGAGTAAGAGAAGAAAATAAATGTAGGCTGCAGAGGACTTTGGCCTAGTTGAAGGCAGTTTAATTGGAAGACTTTTAGCTTGATTCAAGGGCGAGTATATCAAAATGTGTAAAATCTGCAATAATGTCTTCATAAAAATTACCAAGAACAGAAAATAGTTGAATTTATTCCTCTCGATATCTTTTGAAACTATAGGTGAAAATGAATCTCTACAAGAATATGCGTTGATGAGAAGACTGCTGTGCGGGTTGTAAGATTTGGACGAGGCATAAGTTGTGCATGATATTGAATTGATTGATGAGACCCAACTGCTGCGAAGAAAATAATATAGAAATGTTTTTACTAGGCAGCATTTAGGCGAGTGTTCTGCCCGCATTGTCCAAAACTCCCGTCTGACCGCGGGACGGTTCGTGACGGTATTCACTGGTAGACATTCTTTGTGCTTATTGCTGATCCGGTGTGACACTGTAGTGGCATGATAATTTTGACTTCCAGTGCAACAATAACAAACTGAATTACTAACATCTGTTTCAATGCTATGAATTTCAACAACTATTATATCATCCCAACATTTTGTGCAGATGGACATTTTGTTTGAGCTCATGGATTTGGCCAACCGGCACTTGGACTTCAGACTACGTTGCCGCGAATCTCTTGTAAGGTCAAAAAGTTCGTCACTGAAAATTTTCTGGCATCTCAGTCTCATAGTCTCGTGATTATATAAAAGCTTTTATTGCTAATTTTTCTCTCGAAATGCTAAGTGTAGGCTTCCTCCTAATCAACACGAACAATTAATCTTCAATTTCTGGAATGCAGTACACATATACAGCAACTATTATATGACGGCCTTGCTCCTTCAGCCTTATTACGCCCTCCAGTGAAGCTGACGCCGATCTGTAAGAAAATATAAATCGCATCGGTTAAACGAGTTTACAAATAGTCGAGTTTGCAAGTGCATATAAATAAGATTAAGAATGTTTTAAATTGCGTGTTTATTACAAGAGAATTTCACCGCGTTGTGCACAGCTAGATTAAAACAAAGTGATAAGTATCTTGGTCGAGACAGCCAGAAATTCTATGGAAAAAATATTTCACCTTAATTATATGGCTCATGGCAAACAATCACAAGGAATGACTTAATAACGGTTTTTAATGAATATTTTTTAATGGTTTTAATTTAATTTTAAAGATAATAATGTTTGTCCTTGATCTGGAATAATAGGAGGAGAAAAAGATGCCACAGAGTAGTTTTAAGTGACAAAAAAAGAAAGGTAGCAAAACTTCGCGAGTACATTAAGATTTAGTTTGTTTCTTCGGAGCAACTTTAAATTATAAATGCTAAGCAAGCAATGCCAGGCAGTGAGTCATATCACTGAAATGTCGTGCCAATGTTGATAAAATTACCATACAATCTCCTGTGTGGCCGGAAGGCGTGTTTAGCACTGGGTTGCCAGATGATGGCAAAAGAATCAGCTCAAAAACGCCCAAAATGTATTTTAAGGAAGAATTTAATTTCCTATTTTATAGAAAAAAACGTATCCTTCATATTCCATTCACAAGTAAAATAAATTAATGGCCTATATAGATTTTACCTCCACAAAAAATTCAAATTTGACTTGCCAGAAAAAGGTCCATCGGTCAACTCTGTTTGATTAATTGAGCTGGTTTTTCCGTTGGGCATTGTAATCGAACCTCTGTACCAAAAAGTATAACTCAGTACTCACTGCAGTGAGTGACAGAGAGCGCATTTTCTCGTCGACAAAAACATGAAGTCACGGACGGACAGACAGACGGATGAACAGACGGACGGACGGACAGACGGACATGGCGAGCATAATTAATGAATAATGACTCTGTCCCGTGGTGTTGTGCGGTTTTGGGTGATGGTTGAAAAGTATTGACCGATATGAGTAAATATTGCGTTGAGCTATCAGTGAGAGTAATTGTCAAACATAAAATCTTCCTAAACAGAAAAAAGCAGGAGGGAATGAAGTAAACGCTACGAGAATAAATTGGCTGTTGGTGAGTAATATTTGGGTTGGGTTGTTGTTGAATGAGAAGATGTCAAGGATTGGTGGGCTGCATGGAAGAATAAAGTGTAGATTTCGGTTCGTTTGTTACAATCTATTTTTTCAATTTTTATGCCCATTTTATTTTATTTAATTTTATTTTGATCTATTTTATCTTTATTTCATTTTATTAAATTGTTGTTTTATTTTTGTTCATTCTTCATTTTATTTTTTAAATCTTCATTCAAATTGATAAAGCTTCGTTGCATATTTTATGACAAAAATTGTCGTCAAGATCATAATAAGAAATGGCATTTACCTTACCTACAGAAATTGTGTTAAAAATTAAACCTTAAAGTCTCGCCCTGATATATAAGCAAGAAGATTTTACCCAAATAATAATAAGTACTCACCACACATAATATTCAATGAAAATAATTTTCAGGTAGACCTCTGATGCTGACGTTACACTGCTATGTTGTCTTTTTTTTATGAGGATGATGCGTCGTGTGGCATGCAGCCAGCTGACTTAAGCTTCACACGGAACGGAGCGCAGTTGATCAGAAATTGTGATTTTTCCCGTTTTCTGTCACTAAAGACGGAAAATTTTTTCACTTTTCAACGTGAAGCACTTTGTACTCGAAAATTCATGTATAGTGTTAATAATTTTTTTCGGTAGTATTTGGATTCCATTTTTGAAGAAATTGCACCAAATAAATGTCAATGTTCTCGAAATCCTTCGATAAGTAAATAACAGTTATAATTAGTAAAAATTGTAATCATTCTTGATTCACCAAGAATAATACTCAACTTATGCAACTAAATCTCTTTTGGTTATAACACAGATTTTCTCACTTTATTTGCGACAGTTAGTTCAATTTATGCTTAAAGGAACATTGTTTCTACTCGAAACCAAAAACTGCACTATCGAACTGTGTTATTATTTATTATTGTAACTGTACAGTGTACACGTTACCTGAACAGTTTGCAAATATTTCCAGCACTAACTATGATTTTCAGAAAAAATTATCACATGAAAATTTCTGCATCTCTAATTCCATTGTATAAAGTTGGTTTCTTTTAAGACATTTGAACCTTTTACTTTCATTTATAGATCACGTCTTTAAAAACATTGCACATTTTTCATGCTCTATTTTTAAACTGTTAACAAAAGACAAGAAATCTGTGATTTCCTGAAAAGAAAAAAAATTCATTAGGACAATCATGACTTGAACAAACGAGTATGACTCGCTCTACTGACAAATATGTAAGTGGGGCTACTTGCTAACGCTGGTTTCGGAAAAACTTTTGGTCTTCTCAGTTCGCCGCTTTCTATGCAAACACGAAAAAGGCGCGCTGAAGGACTGAGTAAATCACGCCAATTGTGCTCTAAGATCCGAGGTAAAAACCTCGGCATGGATCGAAAATATGACCTTCGGGATAAAAGTATCTTCCAGAAATTCTGTGTGAGCATTCAGCGTTATTTTATTTGAGCTAAGGGTTATAGCGATATGAGAAGCATTCTTTAAAGTCGCTGCAAAAGTAACGTAGCTGCAGAGTAAAGTAAACTCAGAATAACTTTTCACGATTTCTGCTTACCTTTCATATGTAACCACCGTATCATGCACGCGTGTACGACTTATCACAAACACAGATACAAACCATCGGTTACCATCAGTCTTACAAGTGACTCCCTTACTAATTATGGATAACCAATTGATGTACAATTATACATGATTCATGAAGTAATTGATTTACACACACACACACGCCGCAGTGAGTAATTAACTCTGTTATCAACATTGTTAATATCTATTGTTCTATGTATATATACTGATTATCCTTTTTAACTCAATTGTAATATAAAATAGGCATAAACTTAATAATTAGAAAGTAGCAAATGTTTTGATTTTATTTCGCGACATATATCGCATAATTACTATTCCATAGTTGCTCGCCAGCGACGTATGAAGAAACAATTTTATGCAAAGATATACCACATCCTAGCACTGTGGATTGCTGGAATATAGTGGATTAGTACAGAATCTTATTTAAGGACTAATTGACGGATTTGAACAAACTGAACTAAGCGAAACATAATCAGTCCTATCCTCCCAAATCATTACATTGTCAGTAACTGGAAGCATGCGAGCCGTCAGTAAATGGAAGCATCGTCCACGTAAATGCCGACAGAGGAAAAAGTTCTCAAAAAGGCTGCCGGCGTCTGCCTGCTCGAAGAGTCGCACGCATATACCCTGGAACTGCGAGTTGACTTTAATTTTAGACGGCAGCGTCCAGTCATCTGGCAGTGTAGGTATGGTGGCCAAGTGGGAGTACCAGATTAGTAGAAAATTAACTGCACAAATAATAGTGTAGTAATAGGAATAATAATCGTGTAATAATAGTACACATGATGTGGAATAATAGTAAACATGAAGTGGAATAATAGCTAGTACACATGAAGTGGAATAACAGTAAACATGATGTGGAATAATAGTAAACATGAAGTGGAATAATAGCTAGTACACATGAAGTGTAATAACAGTAAACATGAAGTGTAATAATAGTAAAACAGCGATGGCTGGGAGGGATATAGAGGATCTCTAAATAGCAATAGAAGATTTGTTGGTATTGGAACAAGCTGTGCCTCCTGGAGAGTAGATCAACGCAGCGACAAATATTTCGTTAATCTACGGAATTTTCACTGCCCATTAATGTTAGGTTATTGTATCTAACACATTGACTCTGGCTCATAAAAGCATGCTATACCGATCAGTTCAAAATAAATTTGAAATCACGTGTGCGTCATGAGAAAAAAACATAGAAAGGTATATACGCTGTTGTGAAAAGTTTGCATAATTTATCCTAATTCACACATTTCGAAAATAAATCGCTAGATTACCAAAAAAAATTTCAGGCTCTTATCTTTACTAGACTTAGAGAAGAAATCACTTAAGAAACAACACGGGAGACGGCGGCTGATGCAGTCTAAATAGTTTGTCAGTTGCTTCATAACTTTACACGATTAGTTTTTCAATTAAAAGACAATACAGATGAATATCAGCAGAAGAACACAAGGTGCAGGGAATTTTAATTATGAAACATTAATTCTCGTATTTTATAAAATATTTGCAAGATTATTATATGCACAATTTGAACATTGCATGGTAGTGACATTTGGAAAAATACTTTTATAAGGAGATATTCCGCATCTAACATGGACAATTCGATTGATTTGAAAGTACAAGATCAGCTTTAGTTTCTCATGAGCCAATAAAACTTGTGTTTCGAGGTTGCGACGTGTTTATTGCTAACATAGTGTCAGTATGGACAGACAGCTAGTGCAAATTCAGCTTCCTCACCTAACAAAGTTTGGATTGTTCCCTTTTTTTAATAAAAAAATTAGAAGCACTTTGCAAGGGTATCGCAAGTTTCAAACAAAGATTTATAACCACCAAACGTGAGGCCTCAATAAATGATACCTTTTGTACATCACTTGACAGATTAATCATTTCTTTTAGCAAGCTAATTTTTTGCTCAGTGACGTAAAAATAAGTACTTAACTTCAACAAACGATTGTATAAATTACTAGGGGCTACTGAAGTACTCGTATTTACTCGCACGAGATGTTATTTTTCGTGGAATAAGATGTGTTGTTTACATACAATTAAAGCTCGGTTGATCCGATGAATGCCTCGCCCCCAACTCCGGGGTTGGATATCGACATCGAGTGCACCTGCGAATGAGAAGTTAACAATAACTGTATAGTCCCTTATGTCAGCTTTAAAAAAGTGCCTATATAGTTTTAAGCAGCGCTAAAACACGAGCATATCGCTTTTTCTGTCTGGCTCGTCGTGGACAGATGTATGATCACTTAAATGGCTAATGATAGGTGTTAATGAAATTAGCATACAATGGAAGACTAGGCCATATTTCGTACATTTTAAATTTTCGAATATTTTTGCTAAATACTTGGAATGTACAAGAGCATGCAAAATATTTATCACTACAAATGCTAATGAACTATTTGAAATATTTTAGGAAATGTATTTAAAAACAGGCAAACTAATTAATATGTTATATCAAAATCTCAAGGCGCCTCTTCGCATTTAACTTCGAAGTTAAAACCCCGGCATGAAATCTTAAACCGGAGTTTCTTTGGAAGTACACAATATCGTGAATTTCTGAAAAAATCATTTCCATTCTCTTAGATTTCTGGTAATTTATAACTTCCAAGAGAGAATGTTTTGCCTGTTGACGTCGGTAAATTGGTTGAAAATCTGTGTATTTAATTGTTGCGCTAATGCAACCGAATGTTTTGGAATTAATTTAACAAAAAATGATCAGAGATACCATCCACGTTGCTTCATTTCTTATTTTAATGCTTATGAAGCAATTAATCTGCTACTACTAATTTTTTGTGACTGGAGCGATATAACCTAATGTCTTTCAACCAATTTTTAATAGTAAAGGTTTCAATTTCGACGTTGCTACCGCTTCTTATGTATGAAGTGTGAACGCTTAATAATATATAATATAATCTAGATTCAAGTCCTTATCATGAACAGTTTTGTCAAATTTTTGTATCTCAGTCGAACGTACGATGCTCATTGATTGAATCTCAGGCATTTATAAAACTATGTAATCTCTTTTTAGTAAACTGAGATTGCATAGACTGGGGTTAAAATTTTCATTTTAACCCCAGTGAAATTAGCGTACGTGTACTATTTTCAAAGAAATCGCGTAATACTTGTTAGGTTTCAGGGTGTATTTTAGTTTGATATTTTGTGACATAAATTGGCACGACGAGCAGCCAATATAATTTTGTCTAGGAGAGAATCTTGTCAGGTTGTCACACTTGGGGTCTTCATAATTCGCTTAGGGTGGAAAATGTTGATAAAGTTGCGCTGCAAGCATGTAGGCGGGACCGCTTGTTATGAAGCAGGCTCATGTAGGAGAGTGGGGCGTATATGAGGCAGCAGCCTAAATGAAAATGTAGCAGAAGGAAGCATCTCAGGAAATGAAGGAAGAAGATTGAGGGCTTCGTTGGTCTGCTACAGACGGATTTCGCAGCGGGCTTAGCCAAAAAGTAACATTTTGTCAACAAAAATTATCGCTTCATGATTGTAGAGGAACAGAATTCTCAATGAAACTATTATCCGTTATATGATGGCCCCAGGCTGCATCAAAATAGCGAAGTATAAAGGAAAAGGAATCACAATCTTTTTCTGAAAATTCGATGATAAATCTTAACGCGTTATGGAACATGACTCGGAAGAACACTAATGAATGCACGACAAAGCAAGTAAGACTATGTTGTAAATGTACAGCAAGCACACATAATATTGCCTAATATATGTAGCATGCTGATATCAATTTTTGTTTGGTTTACTCAACCTTCATCAGAGATTGAGTATTATAACATTATAGCTGCTGCAGCTGCAAGGAAGACAGAGGTTTGCGTTAAACATTGGAAATGGACAATGAAAAACATTGGAATTAGGACAAAATGAGAAATTAAGACAAAATCAGCCTTATGACCTTATGATGAGTTTAGTAGGACTTCTTAGTCCACTGTCACGCTGATGCGCCGCCTTCGTTGTCGTCCGTCTCCGAGTAGTCGCTACATGGGCAGGTCGCCCGCCCTCGGATCCCGGATGTAACGTTGGACGTGTTCCGTCTATGTAACGTGTCACTATTCTGCCACTATCTATATTCTGTAACGTGTCACTAATGCCACCGCAACAAATGAATACACGAAAAGGGTATATACTGTTGACTTGTTGCACATGGTTGATTCACATCGCTCAAATCCGCATTTGTTCGCCGATGACACGCAAATTTATAGCTACTGTGATCCGGCTGACGCTGCACCGTTGCAGGACTGGATGTCTATCTGCATGGACGCCATCTCAGACTGGTTGCGTTCCGATCGGATCCAGTTCAATGCCTCAGAAACGAAATTTATTTGTTTTACGGCTCGGTGTCAGCATCGACTTCCGACTAACTCGGTTGGCGTGGGCAATGAGTTCGTCACGCCTGTGTCTTCGATTCGCAACCTCGGCATTCAGTGGACTCAAAACTTCCAATGAATTATCACGTTGCTAAGGTCACTCGCGCTTGTTTTGGGACTCTGCATCGGGCGCTGTTTCTCGAGGCCCTCGTGGTGGAGCTCGATCTGACCAGGTTTGACAACGGCAATGCCACACTTTACGGACTTCCGGCCACGGCATTAACAAACTGCAATCCGAAATGAACGCTGCCGTACGACTGAAGTGTGCCAAGCGGGAATTCGACCACGCGACGCCGATATTACATGATCTCCCCTGGCTGCGCATCCAGCAGCGCAACGCTGTTCAAAGTCGCCGTCCTGGAATTCCGCTGTCTTATTGGTCTGGCACCTTCTTATCTCACAGTTTGCTTGCACGCACTATCGGATATGCCTAATAGAAAGCGACTGCGTTCGTCGTCAACAGCAGACCACATCGTGCCATCTATACGTCTCTTTACATCTTTCAGACGTCTTTAAATCTGTTATGAATCTTGCTCATAAAATTAAGAAGAAAGTTTGAATTTGACGCGTTAATGATATTGTCTTAGTAGGTCGATCTCTACCCCGATAAAGATTCGTATATCCCTTGTAAGTCAAGATTTTTCCGACTTAGGTAGCACTTCGAAAATTTTAATAGTATGTGTTAAATGGAATGGATATTAGAACTCGAAAGAACCAACTTAAATAAGGTTAGTTTTTTTTGCATTTCATTAATTTATTATATTATCCGGTTTTACATTTATTTAGTATGGATGAACCATCCGAATTACAGAGAAACTTTGGGAAGTAAACGCACACATCCACAGGCTTCATTTCGGAAGTTCGAGCATTGCTGAAAGTCGCACTTGAGATTTTATTTCAGTTTCTTTGTTTCACGGCGGCATGCCATTGTGCTCAATAAAACCTTTTATAGCCCGAAAAGTACATTAAGATTTGCCTCACAAGGATGTCAGCATCTCATTTACCAAGCCTGAGAGTGCGTGTTGTGCTTAAAACTTCTTACTCTGAGCTTGAAATTTGCTCAGGAAAATATCTTATGACTGTATTCAGCCCCACTTCATTTGCGCTTTCTTGCACCCAAGAATAAATCATTCCTTGTAAAAGCATGTGCATTCTCTTTAGATTTATAGCGTCTAATTCAAAGACGCTATAAATACATATATAGCGTCTATAAGTAAATAGCGTTCAAATTCAAGGTGAATACAAAAACGATGTTTTTATTAGAAAATTATTCTTCCATGAGCTTCAAGAATATCAGTTACAACAAAATGTAGATGCATTATATATTATTATATAAACTTAGTGAAGGTAACCAAACACACGATACACTTTAGGTAACATTTTTTGATTAAAAAGAAATTGAACGTTAAAACATATTCCTTTAATGAACTCGATTTAATTTATTTTAGGAAAAAGTTCATGTTTTTTATTCTGTTAATCAAAGCACAACGCGCCAACAAAATATAAGAGCACACCAACTTTCTGATGAAGAATTGATGCAAATTTTCAATGCTTTTCAACACCTATAAGGCGTCTGTCTTCAAAAGAGTACACATTTTCACAGCACATAACGTTAGGAGAATTTTATTTCGCAATTCATTGATAAATTGCATAGTATATATGATGGAGTATTCTTCCCTTTTGCTCGTGAAATGATTACACCTACATCAGTTTATTGCCGATCTCACTTACTGCTGTATTAAAATTTGATATTTTAATGATCATATAGTAAAAATGCACTATCTTGAAGAAGTGTGGCAATGCTTTAAGAGAAAAAGCTTACGCACTGATGAAAGTAATATTTTGTTCATTTAAAAATTAAATGACATTCGGAATACGAAATTTAAACGATTAAGTGCATTTGCTACTACTTTTTCCTTAGATAACGATGGGTTACTTCTTCCTCAAGTGATACAATCTCTATGAGATCAAACAAACATCAAAACCTGGGCCTATACTTTCAAAAAAAGTTAAGAGATCGTAAGTTCATCAGCCAATCATTGACGGCCTTTCAAGCAAAATCCACCAATCATAGACAAGAAAATAGAGCGTAAGTACTTACGTTCACTAAGCGAGTTTTGAAAGTATGGCCCCTGTTCCCTATAGCGATGTCAGTTGATTCACATAGCACAGCCCAACACAAAATACGATGATATCAAACGCCAAAACAAGAAAATCAAAGTTTTTTCTTGCCATCCCATCTCCTCAGATGCCAACTTTGCATTTCTCGTTCACCACGGTTCCGTGTGCATGCATAATTACTTCAGAGACCTTCGAGGCTCGTCGCTCCAGTCCGACTCTAAGGGAATAACCCCATTAAGCCAGTCTGCTCGTCGCAATTCAACACGGACAAGTACTGAGCAAAACACTTCAGAAAATTTTATTTCACTTGTTCAGGATATGAAGTTGTAGCGTTGTTGGCACCGTCATAAGACTTGAGCAGTCGTTCAAGCGGGATTTTGCCTCCGAGTAAGTAGTTTATTTTAGCCAGAAGAAATGTAAAATGTTTTCCTCAAGAACTAACGTTTCATTTTGCTTTTACAAATAGGGTATAAAATACACATTGAAATGAATTGATCAAACATTTGGATCATCGACCTCGCAGTTGTATAATAGTATTTAAAGTATTTAAAACCTTTTTTCTTACACATGAGAAGGATGAAGTTTTTACTTTAGTAACATACTTCATTCATGGAGTGAAGAATCTCGCTTAAAACTTGCCCGTCTTGAAATTAATTTAATAAATACTTTTTCATGTTTTGCAATGCAATTGTCGTAAGGCGTTTCATACAAAAATACAGCCTAAAAATTCTGAATGGTGGCATAATATATTCAAAGGATTCCATTTTGTGAACTTTAAATGAGAATAAAAATAACAAAATGCAATCCAAAATGAAAAAACAGCGCTGAGTTCGTAACAAAAACGAAGAAATAGCCAATGCTATTCATGCCAACTGTTGGGTTGAAAATTTACAACAATTTCATGCTTATGTCGAGCCGAAATCGCGGAATTGCCGATTCTATGGAATCGGTAGCCAGTTGCCGAATCAGTAAAATAAGCGGTTTCTATACTATAGGAATCTGGCGTTTGGTCAGTCAGCCAAGTTCTGGGAAGGGCCGAATCCATACAGGAAAAAACTAGGAAGGGCCGAATCCATACAGGAAAAAACTAGGAAGGGCCCCATACAGGAAAAAACTAGGAAGGGCCAAATCAATACAGGAAAAAACTAGGAAGGGCCGAATCCATACAGTAAAAAACTAGGAAGGGCCGAATCCATACAGGAAAAAACTAGGAAGGGCCGAATCCATACAGTAAAAAACTAGGAAGGGCCGAATCCATACAGTAAAAAACTAGGAAGGGCCGAATCCATCCAGGAAAAAACTAGGAAGGGCCGAATCCATACAGGAAAAAACTAGGAAGGGCCGAATCCATCCAGGAAAAAACTAGGAAGGGCCGAATCCATACAGGAAAAAACTTGGAGGGGCAGAATCCATAAATGAAAAAAAAATCCTTACTACTGTAGACGGAACAAATTTGAGAATTATTGACTAGTGACTTGATGATTTTATTATATTGGTCCTTCCTCAGTTTCATAGATTCACTTGCAACTTGTTCGGATGCGGTTTTCGGACGCCGCCGTACGACGTGTCTGTGTCTGATGTGGTTTTAAAATGAGTGAATTTCAGTTTATAATGAAATTTTATTCGCACTTAACGAATAAAAACATTGAAGAATATTAAATAAATCAAGTGTCAAATTCATCGTGTCTTTTTTAAATCGACTGACACATATGCGGCAAAATGTAGGACTGAAGGCCATGATCGAGACACATGCATATTTTAATTCATTGGAAGTGGCCAACTTGATGGTAGAAGAACGACGGTCTTTATATGCATTTTTCCGACGCTGTCAGTGTTCTAGATTACCGCTTTTGACTGTCTAGTTCTCGAGAAAGTTCTCATAGGTGAAAGAGCAGCGACCAAGATCACTAAGAATAATTCATGCACAACAGATCCAGATGTTGATGGCAGCGGAGCTCCGTTGCATAATCCAAACCTGAGGCGACTCATAACATGCTTGCAGTTTTTCTTCAGTTGAAACGACACGCGTCGCTGTAAAGGAAATTCGAACCAAATTCCTGCATAACGAATAGGGGAAGGAGCCTTAATCATTTCGGGCCGACCATGACGTTCCACAAATTTCCTTTAATGAGACAACTGAATACAGCATCAACCACAGATCCCTGCAAATGTATTATTCTTGAAAGATAGCCTCAATCTATTTTTTGAGCTTAATATCTTTGATGTTTTTTCGTATCAAATCCAGAATCCTCAAGTCTACCAAACAACCCAAACAGACCACTTAAAATATATATATATATATATATATGGTGGGCTCAGCTTCTGATTCTAAAAGGCCAGAAGGTGGCCGCGTGAGAAAGTTGAAGCTCTAAGGCTTTTTAAGGGATCGCTTTAAAGTCAGCTTCAGGGACCAAGTTAAAGATTTTGAACGGCACATCTGTCATGAGCTGTCATATTTTAGGACATTATCTCGCTTCCTTTGCATGATTTTAGACTAATAAAAACGTTCGAAACCGCTCCTGATGCATATAATAACGTTTTGACTGGAAGTCACTGACGTGACATGTTATAGGAATTTGGAACAAATGGCATTGCACATGTGAAATTTATGACGACTGGTCTCGTTTCAAGTAGCGTGCAAGACTTTTCAGCCGATGGAAGGTAATATATACATAAATGATCATGATCAGAGCTAGAGACCGAAATGTTGACATCACACTATGATCAATACTTTATCATTCGCTAAGCCATCGAATGCTTGAAGCAGCGAATCGGCTGTGTTTGCAAAAATATATATTTTTGCCTATTGGGATCACAGCAGCTAAAGAGTGAAAGGGATGGACTTATTAGAAGATTCATTAATACAAACTACGATAATATAGTGAAGAGTGTTTACAGAATTTTCTTCCAGCTTTAAAAATATTGCTTGGCAAGTGAACATTGAGCACTTCGCCCAATGATGAATGAATTTTTCGTCCAGTTTTAATCCAATGATTCTCATCCTGAAGAATTTTCGTGCACGCAGTTTAGAAGGAAACAGCTGAGGAAAAATTCTCATCCTGAAGAATTTAGAGCGCCGGACAGCTGAAGCCCATTATCACCGCCAACGATTATTCTATTCAAGGTTCAGGGGTGGTAAAAAGTATATGCAGTCCCAATTGTTTCGTTCACCAAAGTCTGCGTATTTCTTTCCCACTTGACTCCTGTGCATCTCATCAGCTTTTTTTTATTTAAATTGACGTACCCCGACATGGCAATAATTCTATTGGTATGAGGAGCTACCAGTAGAGCCACCTAGCCTCTAGAGGAACACTTTTAAATTTGCTGTGACACGCGGGTTAGATGAGTCTCTTCTATTATGGAATAGACTGTATACCGTATATTAACTTTCTCATTAACAAGTATGAATTATTTGACGAAAGAAGTGGATTGGGCGTGTGAAGGCATTACTGAAAGTACACCCGAATTTATTTTTTTTCGCGCAGTCCGTAGAAATAACTGTAAGAAAAGAAATGTGTGGTCTTGGAAGGTGAGTTTTGAGTGTATGAAGCGTGGGGAAATGTTATATATACTGACCCACACTGATCGGTGTGAAGGGGTGAGTAAATTCCTTGAGTAGAATGTGATTTTTGAAGAAGTCCATGGCTGTGACAAATTAGATGTATAGGGATAGGAACCAGTGAAATTTAAATTAATTGACGTTGCTGGCGTTGGATTTGCAAGAGTTATTAAAGATGGAATATGTGTTCTCATTTGCGTGTTGTTGCAAGCAGCAGAAAGAGTGTGTTGCAAACTGTATGGCAAACACAAGCATCATTAAAAGCTTAATTAGAAAAGTGCACTTACAATCATCCATATATTATAAGGAATGGGCAGTATAATGATTACGTGTAGAGCACAGGTTTCAATTCGATTATCTGCCTAACCTTATTACAGAATAGTTACCCCATCCTGGACGCATTGCCTTATAGCATTCCGGAAATACTTCATAGAATAAAAGTCAAAGCACACTAATAAATGCACGTGAATGCTTTCTTTTCCCCCCTTGTCCCTCTTTTACACATTTGCGGAGCTTATGGAGCTTGCTTAGTAACGGATTCACATGAGCGTCGTGCTCGATTAATATAAATATATGTTCAAATAAGCCAAATGAAGTTTTAAATGAAACTAAAGTCTTTGTCTTATAAAATCTTTTGGATTCAAGCCAACATTGGATTCAAGCCAACATTCAAGCCAACAACACCTTTTGCTCACACACTCCCTCACTCGGTGACTCAGCAGCTGATGTTTAAAAAATGCAATAAAAAAATTATAAAATCTACCAACTCGGGCAGGATTGAACATCTTTCACAGTATCAGAAGAGTGATTGCGCAGACATGTATTGCTGACAGCATCTCCTACGCGTTGTTCAATGATCGCTATTTATGCGTGACTTTGAATGATTCAGTCGTAAATTTTGTGGAACATTGGCTGTAGAGCGTTCATGGGGATAGCCTCACGATTGAAAGCCGCTTGTAGCAGTGAGTAAATTGTTTGTATCTATCAAAATTCAATGTAGCTGCCAGGAGTTAAAATTAGTTATTTCAATAATATCCATCTCCAACATTCAATTCAAATTGTGGGTCAACGCTAAAAGTTGTTGAATTGTTTTAAAATTTCAAAATAATGACAACAGAATAAGGAGAAGAAGTTTAATTGATATTTGGCCACCAACAAATCAATTGAAAATAGATCTAAAATTCGGTTTTCAAATGCCGATTGTACATTTTTAGTTAGGTCAACAGCTATGTTAAGGTCAGTAAAAACATCAAAATTGGGGGAACTAAAATATTACTGATACGCTGAGAGAGAAAGACGTCCTAAAAACGTCATGTATTCGTCTTCCTTCACGATTATTGGTTTGTAAATCACATAATAGTTTGAGTTCCTTTCATCCGGGGAAAAAATCATCCGTAGCCATATCAAACCTCATTTCTAATAGTGCAAAAGAATTCACAAACTTTTCGGTAAGCAATCGAACGAAAAGCATGAAAATTAAAGGTGAGAAGTGAATATTGCAAACTCATGCATAATGTGGAACTTTGAAAGTCAAGTTTAGAGAAAAATTCAACTTCAGCCTAGAGTGTTTCCGATGGCGAAATTCTGGAATTTACGGGCAGAAACCTAGATTTATGTGCAGCTTAAGATTTACATAATGGATGCCCTAGCACAATAATTTCAAAAGAAAGTTGCATAAGTCATTGAGCCGCAACCAAGTAGCTTATTTTATATTTGTTAATATATAACCACCGGAAATAAGAAATTCCGTCGCGATCTTCCAAAAAAACATGAAATAAATCAATTGTGTTTTAAAGTACAAAGGCAGACCGGGCCTAACCTAAGCAATGAATTTACATTAAAAAACACGATCGCCGCTAGAGAGTGAAAAATGTATTAACTTTTTCTCGCTGCCTTTCATTTAATACATCACATATGATATTTTAATTTTTTATCCAAGTATCAACTTTATATTGACCTTAGATATCGGAATTTCAAGATATGGTCAGAGTAAATGGAAATGTTCGTTTTATTTTATGAAGACTCTCTGAAATATTTCGAGCGATTTGAGAAAACTTATTTGTATTCTTTAAACATTTTTCGCTTACCATGACGTGCTTTTTTTATATATGCAGGGGAGATGGCATAGTTCAAATAGCACAAATCATATCACTGGCATATTTGACGCCGAGCAACTTTGAGCTGGGAATTTTCCCAGATCAAAAGCAGATAATTCATAGATCAATGGTAAGGCTGAAGTTAACGGCCATTTGCAATTAAAATTGCCATTAGCAATTTAAATTAATTTAATTGCCATTTGCCATTAAAAATTTTGAGAATATCAGACTAAAGTCGTCGCTTACAGTTTCGGGATGCCATATGAGTTAATTGTCGCTTAAAAATGTTCTGTGAATTACGTTTGACGGCCAACAAGTAGCTTTTTTCTATCAGATTCGCAACTAAATTTATTCATCACACACTTACACGCATGCCAAACTAAACTAACTGCCCTACCACTGATGGTTCTACAACTGACGGCCTTCAACTAACGGGCTAACAAATAGATTTATTTCGAAAAATTGGCAACATTTTACTCGGTTTAAATTTTTTACACTTCTGCTAACTTCTGGTAGGTTATTTTATCATCCTGTTTCATTTACTGGACATTCTTTAATTGATTAGTTTTCATTAGAATCAATTAACTCTACTATAAATCGTGCTGACAAGTTTCTTTCCTTGCCATTAATTTTTTTTTAATTTTATTCTTTGCGGATAAGAAATAATTATGTTTCAATTGTTCGTCGTTTCATCAGATATTGAATTAGAATATTAATAACACATCAATATGTACCAACATAAACAATTCTCTGCATTAACACGTCAAGTGCGGTACAACCCACCAGCGCTGGCAGATGATCAGAAAACAGCCATGTCCGAGGACAAAAATGCCTATATAATTGAAAATACACCAGTAAATTTGTACGTTCCGGTGCAAAAAAATTAAATTTTCCTTTTTTTCCGTACATCTTAAAGTTTAATGAGGTAGTACTGCCATGATAAATTTTTTTTTCGACAAACGCATATGAGTAAACTAAATTGCGGAATTCGTCTGAAAAAAAAAACCCTGAAACCCACCGGTGGGTCGTGACGCACTGAACGTGTTAAGAAAGTTTATTAGATGTAAATAAGTTATGAATAATAAAATGACTGAAATTACGGTAAATTCTAAACAATCATAATATTGTTCGTCTTAATTAAGCCATTTAAAATCTAAACGTGACAGGCATTCTCCAGCAAACGTGCACATATGACTCATGCGCAGTCGACTCTCGATATCGCAGGGCCCAAGGAAAGCGCCTGGATCTTGGAATGCCAGACATGGGCCTGCCGGGATATTCTTCACTATTGCTGAACATTTGATGATAGAATAAAGGTAAGATAATGTTCGGTCGTCGATGATTGTTTCTTCTAAGCAACACTTACATGTCTGAAGTTGAAAGCGATCGGCACCATTAAGAAAACAACTGTTGTTGTTGAGGCTGAACGTCAGTTAATGCGGAACAAGTAATGCCCTATATTTTACTCGAAATCAATCTACGTAATTCTTCGCGATTGATAATATACGTGTTCTGGCGTGATCATAAAATTAATTATACCTTCCCTTAAATCACAAGGAGTCGGATTATAATAGCAAAAATGCATGCATAATTATTCGCAATTTGCCATTGACTTAAAAAGAAACCTGGAGAGAGAACAGCAAACATGCTTATACATATACATATAAAAAAAAGAATTATCTCCCAAATTTTATATGTAGTACCAAGAAGATTAGCCGAATGTTATAAACGACCATGTGCGCGGTACATATGTTAGTATGGTGAGGAAAGGAACAAAACATTTTGAGCAGTTTATGTAGCTGTGCTTATGCGAGTCCTCGCAAACTGTCATTGCACATTTCCGGGATTCCTCCACGATTCCATCAGCAATAATAATTCACCAAGTGTTGATGGTATTGCTCTTCAAAAACCTCATGAACGCACAAAGGGTTTGAGAGACGAGAACATGCTTCGTTCAGTTTAGAAAAACGTCAGTCGACATCACCTGCCAGATAAACTCTGGCCTTCTTTCTTTTTACTCTGCCGGGATATTCTTCACTATTGCTGAAATATTGATGATAGAATAAATTTAAGATAATGTTCGGTCGTCGTGGATTGTTTTTTTTTATTTTATACTCTGGTGGTAACCATTTTTTTTACTCTGGTGGTAAACATTTTAAGAAGTTTCAACAACAATCTTTTCTACAAAGAATGTGCTCTAAAACGAAAAAGACTTTACCTAAACCACAAAAACCGATACGTATGCATCAATAACATTTTTTCTCGCTCCAATACAATAAAACGCACAACTTTATCTGAATGGTTCTAACAATCAATACTTGATGTTAGTGTTTGTAGGGGCTTCGCTCAGATCGAGTGCAAGCGACATACGAAAATATGGCAGCAATATTCTTCATGTTGCTACATACACAGAAGGTCGACGCGGTCCGAAAAGTGCACAACAATTCACTGAACATCTAATTTAAATTGCATCCTTTAACTTGCCAGAATGTACATCAAATGTAGCGGGAGCCATTATACACAGCTATTTGTCTGGTGCGTCATCGTAAGCAAAAGGACAGATCGAGTAGGGATACCAATCTTACAGATCCAAAATTGATGAAGCGATAACAATTCTCTCAGAAAGTTTGCAAATCACACTCCAATCCTTGATGAAGCAAGCACAATAATATCGGAGTTTATTGAGCTTGAAAAATATTTCATTGATTTTTACGCGACATTTGCTGCAAGTTTTCAAATTCTGTCTTGAAATATAAAGCTCATCGTTGAAAAATAACGAGCCTTCTTTTTATCATTCAGTTACCCAGTACACGAAAGAGACTTTCAAGTCCCGTTAAATGAAGGTTGAAAAGAATTTCGCTAATAAGAAATTCTGCTCTGCATCTCATAAGGAACTTTTCCTTAACTAAAGAAATAACTAATACTATATACATGCCTGGAGGTGTTTAAAATTATTATAATATTGTCTTGGCATCAGCAAAAGACTTCTGTACAATAAATGAATACTCTTCACGAATGTAAAATATTTTTCTTCAAATAGCCAAAATGTATCTGAATCCATTTTTTCAAAACTTTATTCAAAAGAAACCAGATTCGAAATTTTAAGCTGCTTACAAGCGTACGTTTGTTGACCAATACTTCAAGAGCCCCGGAAGCGAGCATCTGTTTGCTACAATAAATTCCAATCATAAACTTTGGGGAGAGAAATGTCTTTACTTGCAGTTGCTGCTGTAGCTTATCGCAGGATCAGTAAGAAAAAGTGTGCGCAAATTTTCAAACCGAAAAAACCTTCGTAGATGAATATGGCGAGGCAACATTTTTCTTTTATTTTACGTCAAAAAATGCTTCATTGTATGAATATTTCTGATATCTTGATAAAAAGTAATGCAAAGAAATGGTAAGTGAAGTTACGAACGTTTTTAACATCTCATTCAAATATTCTTCTTGAAAAAAAAATCAGAAGAAAGGGGATAGGGCATTTGCAACGCAGGATATCACTGCGAAAGTATTTATGCAGTGATTGGAAGAAACCATGAAGCCTCATTTGTGCACTGCTGACCTGTGGGCACATAATTGGGGTTTTGCAAATAAGAACTCAAAGGTTACTGTCGTAGGTATCCGCACAAAGCAAAACATCCTAGGTCAACGCATCATGACATTTTATCGTTTCCGGGAGTGTGGTAAAGTTTTCAACTGTCACTAAGTCAACTGAGTAACTTAAATTACAGATGGAAGTAAAAGCTGTACAAGTGGCATGTTGTGCGTGCAAGGTGACGAGTCGAGATTTTCAATTTATTTTCTTCTTTTTACTTAATCAAAAATCATTGATATACCTCTGAATCCACAGATCATACCTACACTTTTCACAGGAGTCAAGGTGGCTTTCTTATAACATTCTAAGCCGAAAAAAGGTTACAATGCACTCAGCAAAATGAATGGATCAAATAGTCCAAATATTAACACATTTCCCATCCAGAGCAAAAATAGGGGCACTGATAAACCTGTTTGCAGGGCTAAATGGATTCGGGTTTGTACAATGACTCACGCATTTCCGAGCGGGCGCTATTGAATTGAGCCCCTAAGATTTATTTTATGTCTTCATTTTTGGCTGGGATGCTAATTATTATTTATCAGTTAAACTCTTCATGAAATGCACTAGATCATTGAGGGGACTTTAGAACTATACTTTGAGGACTACTTATTGACATTGCTATTAAGCCATATCCGGCATTGAGTCGTGTGCGTTGTGAGACACACTTGCAGCATATGACAACACACGCGTTTACATGTACTCATATATGGCAGCCAAATAGCACGTTGAATTCATACGAAATATTTTTTCCTGCGAGGACAAAACTCGGCTGTTCTACAGCACAGCTTGCCATTGATGTCCTGCCAGCCACAGCAACACACATCAATGGTATCACACGAAGCCGCGAGAAAAGTGAGCATTGCAGCTCTTCCAATTCTGTTTTTTTTTTGCACGGAAGCTAAACAAAGACTTTATCCTCGCTGATCGAAATATTTTTTTAGAGATTAATATTTAATCGAACATTTTTATACATGTTATCCACATTAGTGGTTGAATATTCTTTGCCAACGCATATGAAAAGAGCACGTGGAATCAATCACGCAATATATAAATGAATCAATGTTATAAAACGAAGAATCATCTGTTGCACCATTCGATTGAAAGTTGCTTTCCATAACTCGAATCGATCATATTTTTCCCGATAACATTCAAGTCACAGCTTCTAACTTGCATTTCAAGGCACGACAGGAAAATTTAAAGTAGTCAATGATGATATTGTAAGGAAAGAAAATAAACTTTATGAGTCAATCATATTATGAATCTATGAGAAACTAGAGTTAAATGTTGCCGAACTAATATTTCCAGTATCCAATATCAATGTCAACAGCACAAAATTAATACACTCCGTAATGAGTAGTATCATATTATGACGAAACCTTTCATTTTGATTTCTAATTCAATAGTTTATTTTTGGTTCATTAGTTACTCGACTAAGTTACTCCACGTTTATAGGATTTAATCTATAAACGTGATTTATATTTAAATTTATAAAATAAATTTTATCTATAATCAGACGGCTTCTTCTATGGAGAATCCGCTTCCGTGTACCTACGTTCTGTTGCCATGTACTTCACACAACTATAGGTCATATGGCGCTTATAGGAATAAATAAATATTAGATAAAAAATATGAATAAAAGGACACCCATGGAGTTGAGACCATGATCAGTTTTATTCGGTCTGTGCCACTAATAGCTGCAGACGAGTGTTCACTCTGTGTTGCAGACGTTACAGATAATTATCAAATTGCTAGTTCACAAGTTCAAATTCGAGCTCCTAAAAATTTCCTTTGAGATTACAGCGATCGCCAAAGCCTAAACTACTCATAGATGACGCATTATTTATTTCTTGGAGATAATAGACAAACACCGATGAAATTTCAGTTTAGCCCCTCTGTGTTTCATCGATGATGAAACCATTCAATTGTGTAATAACGAAAAAATAATCCTTCATAATACTTCTAAAAAATACTTCATACCAAAAAAAAAAACCTTCATAATAGTCCACATACGGAAGATCAGCAATGAGCTAATAAAAACAATGTCAATAATTTGCCCGAGACACCAATTGTGCAACTATTCTCTATAGTTATCACCATCGCGGTCCTTTGATATGTTTGAAGAACAGCCAAACTGATTTTGGTCATGTCCACTCAGGTAAATCTTCCACACACTTCAAAAAGATGTTAACCATCGTATTATAATATCAGTCACATCGACAACTCTTTTCTTTTAACAGTGTTTAAAATGCTAAACGTTCCATCTTCTTAAACACGCTTATTTTCTGCATGAGCTGCACGGGTGCCTGAATCTGTCTCTGGCGCACCACTAAATTTCGCAATCTTCTTCCCTCATTTCCTGACGAGTTTCATGCCCTCACGCTGGGCTCCGCGGGACTCACGTTTCTTCAGTATCTCGTCTCATTAGCAGGTTATGTAATCTTGATTGTATGGAAATTTGTAATGATTTTCTGTTGTACGATAATTATAAGGACTTCAAGAGCATTCATGATTATGGATGTTCGACACACTTAAACGAATTAATCGACAGCAAGCGATTGAATGCATATTATTAAATCAATAACAACTAATCAGTTAATTATCAACTAATCAAGAACATACATGTTCATGCATGTTCGAAGGCCGGCCGGCCGGACTTTAACGAATTAATCGACAGCAAACGATTGAATGCATAAATATTAAGTCAATAACAAATAATCAGTTATCAACTAATGCCATTTTATTTTATTTCAAGCCTCCAAACAGTCATGTTTTTTGGACTCTAACTCACCGCGGAAAATAATATTAATGAGAAATAATAACGTGCCACATACTCAAAAACTTGGATCAAACTTCATTTTCTAATAAATACAAAATTTAGTTAGTGTATAGCTATAATTAAGATTTTAAGAACGCTTGCACTTCGCATTTTAGACACAATTTAATTAATCCAATATTTATCCTGCTTTATAACCATAAAGCAGGATAAATATTGGATTGCCATTGCCATTTAATGTCTAAAAGAATATTGCAATTGTTCTGTGTTGTTACAGAAAATTTATATGTGACACAACAGATCATTGAGCGCACTCATTCTGAGTGTCTATTGCAATATCGAAACATTTTTCCATTAACTTTAAGAAGACGTTCGTAAAATTATTTCTTAAACTTACTGACAGTATCAAATTTTACGAGCGGTGTTATTTCCCTTATTTTTGACGAATCATCATCTGCAAAAAGTTTATAAGAATAACCGTTGATTTTCCTCGGAACTTAGTAACCGGTGGGTTTTCACCGCGCCCACGATTCGACTGTTAACAGACGACATGCGACGTAAGCGGTCAGCAAAGGACAATTTGTTTGGAGTTTCAGGTGATATCATTTACTTAACACAATGAAGTATACAGGAGGAGACTCTTTCTTTGCATATAATATCAACTCAAAACCTGGGTACTGATGATCAGCTTTTTAAAGCAGACGGGAGCTGGAGCTTTTTTAAAGCATTTTTTTAAAGCATCGGGAACAGGAGCTGGATTTGTTGTGTGATATCATTCGATCTTGTATATTATACACCTAAATATTAGCTGGGAATCACGCTGGTTATTTTGCTGCGCATGTTTTTGTCTGAATGTACTCATAAGCAACCTTGGACATGACAATATTGTATTGATTTTGCATGTGTTTCTGGAGCCCATGCGAACATTTCCGTTATAGTCACAAAATAACGAGAAAATACACTCTCGGCCTCCTCATTAAGTAATGCTTGATAAGCCTTAGGAGTAAGCGAATGGCTTCCTTGAAGGCTGATAACTTTGTTTAATTCTCTAGCGTGCTTTCCTTGACAAACTCCGGCAATGAGCAGAACTTTGGGCGCTTAACAATTAGCGTCTAGCAGAACTTCTAGGATGCAATAAAATTATAGACAGGCTGGTTTTAATCTCGTTTAAAACGCTAAATCTATATTCCTGACGCAACTCTGGCGAAAGAAAGGAAGATTTTTGAAGTAACCGAAATTGAAAGCGAAAAGTGAAACATAATGATTACGAGAACAGGGGCCCAAGTTTGCAGTTTGAAAGTTGAGCTCCTGCAAGCTTAACTGAGCGTATAATAAATAATTTCAGATCATTTTCCGAATATAACTCAGGAAATTATAATTAAATGTATGGCAGTAAAATGTGCTAACAAACACGGCAACTTGCGCTATGTAATTTCAGTACGTAGTCGGGATATTTTTTTCTCTGTCGCCGACGTTTTCCGTTGAAAGATGAATCTTCATATCAAACGAAATTTATATAAAAAATGAAATAAAATTATCCTCGCTTCACTCATGCCGCACTGGAGATTCTGCATACCAGCTAAAATTTGTGCAGCGATTATCCTAATTTGCAACGGTTTCAGCTTCATACCGGGCAGTCCATCTGACTCTGCAGTGCTTGTTCCGGATTACAGCAGCATTTTTGATACTCAAATTAGGGATTGTTCCGCGTACGTATTTTGTCTTTCTGTGGAATTATTATTTATTTATATTTATTTATATTTTGATGAATGGAATTACAGGAACATTATTGTTAATCGTTTTCATGCACCTTCTCCTGCATATTATAACTTTATTCAATGACTGTACCTGCGATACCTCGCTTTTTTGCTGAATAAAAGTTTTTTTCTCGATGAAAAAATGATGCAATTAATTTTTTTATTTCTAACTTATGGTTAACAAAAATGGCGTGAAAGTCTTCTTCGGTGAAGATCTGATGAGGACATTAATGCGCAGCAGCGATCGAAATTCATTCAGCCCGCATAAAATCATACGAAAATTGTAACAGTCATACTCTAAAAAATTTTGTACCAATCTTAGCTAAAAGCGTTCGTGGAGAGCATTCGTAGTGGAGAGCATTCGTACGATTCAACAAGAGTCTGTCATTCAACAGGTAATGTAATGAGCACTAAGATAAAGCAAAACATATATTTTTTTGTAAATTCGCTTATAATTTTTTTTTGAAGTGAAATATGTCAAATGAATCCCCTTCAACGGATTCTCCAAACAAAACATTTTCTTGAGTTGCCGGAAAATCACTTTGAATATTGCAGAAACGCGAATTCCAACGTAATTTAAACTTTATTATTCAGTTTTCGGAAGACCTGGGCTATTGAGGTCATGCTGCTAAAACAATATGTATTAATTGATTTTAATTAAATAGATAACGTATGACAATATTCGATTAATGCTAACAGTTTTTTCTTGCAAAATACGCAAGTTAAGCGACGCACGAGTTCAACTCCATGCATTGGGGCACCGGAGGATCTTACCGTCGCGTATCTCTGTGGGTTCCGTATGTTAATTTATTGGTTTCAATTATTAAATCCAAATTATATTTAGTACATTTACTTAATCTTTATTTGATTTAACGCCTGTCAATGAATATTTCACTATATTTAGCGATGACATTCTTTTCCGATTACGCCACTAAAACCTAATACCGCTAGTTTTTAGCACGATATCTGACACATCAACAATTCATTGCCGTTTGGCGATGTTTTAAATTTATATTCCGAAAAATAAGATTACAGATCGACAATAATAACTGTTATTTCCCTATCATATTTTACACGGACATAATTTCCAAGCTTGAAATGCTGCACTGTAGGTAATAATTGCACCTATACCAATTCTCGTCCCGTTGAGCTGTTTGAGAAGCTATGAACGGCAAACAGACAAATTCTTCTCGGCGCAGTTCCCTCATAAGCTGCGCCATCAATCTCTATAGGCGCAAATGTGCCTTGAAATGATTGAACCTCAATCGCATTAGAGCGAATTCTCCCGACGTAGCCGTGTAGGTAGAATGACGAGGCAAGATACTATGGAAATGATTGAACCTCAATCGCATTAGAGCGAATTCTTCCGACGTAGCCGTGTATAAGTAGAATGACGAGGCAAGATACTATGGAAATGATTGAACCTCAATCGCATTAGAGCGAATTCTTCCGACGTAGCCGTGTAGGTAGAATGACGACGCAAGATACTATGGAAATGATTGAACCTCAATCGCATTAGAGCGAATTCTCCCGACGTAGCCGTGTAGGTAGTATGACGAGGCAAGATACTGAAGAGAACGACGGAATGATAGCCTCAGAAGCTACGGTAATATTTGATCTAGAAGAAATGCAATGTGATGTACCAACATGAGAATATTCACGGTAACGATCACAAACGCTCAAAGCAAACACCATCATTTTTAAATGAATTATAGGGGCAAGGCTGGAAACCCAGCTTCGCTGTGAAAATATTTTTTGTTTGCCGCAAGTATTCGTATATTAAAGTTTAAATCTCCTCAAATTGTTTTTTCAACGAGTCGCTTTGGTAAAGTCAACTACCTCCATAACTTCGTCAAAAATCTGTTTTTCATGATAAGGACTGCAGAAGGTGATTTAGTTAATATTTTCATGGTGGAAGATAATTAAAGTGGAGCAAAACGAAATATTTGTTTTTGCGAATTGGTTAGCTGGCAAGCACAATTTTTGGAAAAGTGAGTGCAGTAATATGTGATAGTTAAAGCAAAATTTTAGTGCCAATTAAAAGCAAATTCTTAGGTGCACCGCACGAGTTTTCATTACGCTATATTGCTTTAATACGGACATTCAATTTCAATCAAGTGTAAAACGCGCAAACAATGAGTTAATCAGTCAGTATAAAATAAATGCTTATAAAATAGGATTATTGCGCCATTTTTCCTCAATACAGCCTCCCCGAAAAATAGGGAAAAAATTTGTTGTCGATAAGGCCAATATTGAGGAAAGATATTTACTCAATATTGTGGAAATATACACCAATATTGAAGAGAATACGCAGGCTTAGTGCACTCAGCAACAGTATCCTGCCGTCATATGTGCGTCTCTATATGCCTTGAAATTTGGTCTTCATTATTCACTTTCATGTCCGTTTTTATTCGAAAAATAAAAATTTTTCTCAATTTTTTCATCACTAAATTTTTAAATTGATGAATTGATAGACTGCACTTGATAGAACAGATAAATCTAATTATCACTAGAGAAATATCTCCTAGTGTCATTACATTATGATCAATCGCTAAGCCGCGGCCCATGGCTGCAGGCTGTACGGCTTCCGGAGCGGAACCAAGATACTACGTTTCAGTTTCAGTTCAGAACCAGTTTCAGACTATGGGAATTAAGCGTTCCCATCATACAGCTTCGAACTTTGAGAGCTGTGCATTATCAGCTACGCCGTAATATCTGTTCTCGATTCCTAGCAATCCCTAACCATGAGCTAGGAATCTACCATACCCATCCCTATACCTTTGTAATTAGGTGTATAGGTTAGACCAGAAGCGGTTGGCCGGAGTAGGTGCAACCGGATGCAGAACAGCCTGCTTATTAGCGAGCTTGCTTAGGTATTGGCGGAAGACCTACGGCGCTATTATCTTTAGGCTGTGTGTCACAAGTCTGCATTACGGTGTTTCAGTTTACTCTGCGGCTCCATGTTCTGCGGCTGAGTGAAGTTATAGCATGCGCCATGCTGTGGATGGGCGTTAGCTCCAGGACTTATTTAGGAGTTAAATTTGTGGTCTAAGGCTGCGCCTCTTCAGAAACCTTGGTAAGCGCACTTGGCGAGTGTGCTAGAAGGCACTTTCTGACACGAAAGAAAATTTTAGTAGCTACAACCATATGCTTCATTTAACATATTATAACTTTCACACTTTGTGAGCAATATATTGCATGAAGCCCGATTTTAAATTTTCACACCGCATATATCGATTTGAAATAAAGATTCCGTTGTCTTGCCATAAAAATAATGATTGATTTTGGAATGAAAGCGTTTGCTTTATAGCTGAAAAATATACATGTATTATCAATATATATCATATGACATTAAATTTATGATTGTAAAATAGTTAAAGAAGAATTACAGAATAAAATGTTTTCTTCATTTATGTTCACACGTAAAAAATTAATGCTGATCAACAACGTGAGTGGATTCGCCAATTGAAGTTTGCCAATTCGCCAATTTACCCTATAAATAAGTGTACATGTAAATGCAGCAGATCGTTCCAGTTCAACTCCACTTTTACCCCAGTTGAGTAAACAGGGACTCGCCTAATCTGTTCGAGCTGGCAAACAAATCTTTTTTCGAGACGTTCGGAATAAAACGCAGGACTCGATTGGGGCCGCAATTCCCAGGCGAAATGCAAAAGAATTGAAAGCTTTCAAACTGAGCTCTTCTGTTGAGCAAACTGAAGTTGAAATTCTAGGGAAAAAAGTTCCCGAGCATGAAGGCGTTTCCTGAGGGATTGGGTAATGGTAAAATTATGTAATATGGTTCTACTTATCATTCAAATATAAGCATAAATATGTTCGCTGTAGAAGATAATATTCCACGCGATATGCAATACGTGCTGTCGAAAATTGTTATTATTTAAATAAAATTACTGCAATACATGCTGCCTAACATTGTTATTATTTAATTAAAATTTCAATTCCCGGAAGGAATGAGACTCCAGTGCTCATCCCGTCAGCAACGTCGCCCGTCCCTACAAGTTCATTTCCAGGCAAATGAATTATTGCGACCTTAATATTAGGTCCACGCCATGAATCGTAACTTATTTCGATGTGTTGTCATGCGAGCCCCCAATCCAATTGTTATAATGTACTTATCCAGGAAAGTTGGCAACCAAACCGAACTTCGAAATTTCTGAAATAATTGAGCGTCAGCAGAATTGCCCTGGAAATAGTTAAGATTGATTTAAGGATGTAGATGTAAATCAGTTTGAAGTGGTTCAATTTAAATAAAAAGTGGAAAGGAACGAAAATGATACAATTTTAAAGAAAATAGTGCCAGCATTGCAGAAACGTGGCAAAAATATTAGAATAATATCAATGCATAAATGATAGTAAACTTAAAACATGAAGCGTAGGAGAAGACATGACGTATATACAATTTTAAAATGACTTATTTTGATTACGACACGCAGTTCAGTTTATTTTTGTTTTAATACTTCCGGAAAAATTTCAATACGAAGATTCAAGAACTCAATTTTCAAGACAAGAATCCACTGACGTAAAGTGAAATAAAAACGTTCAAAATAATTTTCAAAAGTTTTGAAGCGGTAGCAATTCATTCATACGCACGCTGGTGCGCACAGCTCACAACTGCATGTAAAAACAAATTGCAGGAGACGAAAAAGTCGATCTAGACGTTACGAAAGAACCAATAATTGATTGAGAATACCTCGACCGGACCTCTGGTATATTTAAGGAATTAATTTTTAAATATGGTGCATTGCTATGGATGTAGGGTTGTAGTATGGCAGTGTAAAATTTATTAGAAACGTTTTCAGAGCCTTGAATATTTGCACACACGAACGAATTTCCGACACAGCAGACTACTGACTTATATGGAGTACACCGTTGCAGACACTGCAGTCTACTAACTAATATGGAGCACACCGCTGCAGATACTGCAGACTACTGACTTATATGGAGCACACCGCTGCAGACACTGCAGACTACTGACTTATATGGAGCACACCGCTGCAGACACTGCAGACTACTGACTTATATGGAGTACACCGCTGCAGACACTGCAGACTACTGACTTATATGGAGCACACCGCTGCAGACACTGTAGACTACTAACTAATATGGAGCACGCCGCTGCAGACACTGCAGTCTACTAACTTATATGAAGCACACCGCTGCAGACACTGCAGTCTACTAACTAATGGAGCACGCCGCTGCAGACACTAAAGACTACTAACTAGTATGGAGCACGCCGCTGCAGACACAGTAGACTACTAACAAACAGACTGCAGACACAGTAGACTACTAACTAACAGCCTGCAGACACTATAGACTACTAGCTAACAGACTGCTGACACTGCAGACTACTAACTAACAGCCTACAGACACATCGTTCGCGCTGAGACGCTCAAGGGTTCGTTCGTCAACAGAGGGCCCGAGGCGAGCATCGAGGAACAGGCTCTCAAGTCTTCAGTAAATATTTGCACACACGAGACTCTACTCAGACAACGGCAAGGCTCGCCGCTCCGAGAATTAAATCACATTAAATTGTGAGGGCTTCGTCGTGTCCGCAGGTGCCGTGGGCATTGCACATACCGAAATTGAGAGACTTGTTGGATTTCGAATAAAACTGTGTCATGAATCTTTTAAACATGAAGAAATCATATAATTTTTCAAACATTTTTGTGCCACAGTCATCGACATTTTTGCAGAATTCAAATTTTCAGAATGCATGGCCCTAAATTGGACTTAATATTGCACTGAAGTGAAACCCAAATAGCGAATTCGATTCAATTTCAATGCAATAGACAGTTTTTATGCTCACGAGCTTTGATTAATTGACGGCTTCAGTAAGGTAGGACAACATTAGAGGAATCAAAGCCATACTTTCCCAAAAGAAAAAAAAACATTCGCTAAAAAATGTTTTGGATCTTAAAATTTTTGGATATCAAAATTATTCATGACTTATCTTTCTTCGAGTGAATAAAACCACACATTACGATTTAAAGATATTGTCCACCAAGATAATGTCCTGTAATGGCCATCACATGGAAGTCATTTCTTCTGATGAATTACTTCTCTTATAGTTGCAATCAAATTGGTGCCTTGTTCTCGATATTCACTGATCCAAGAGAAGATGTTCATTTAGGGATGATTTTTGGAGTACGTATCGCTGTCATTTCCTTAAAAGCGAGTCGCTGCTGCCGAATTTGTGCTTGAGTGATCGCGTGTCCCGCAGAGGGTCGAGCTGCTGCTGCAACGTTGTTCGCGGTACTCGAAGCTCCAACGTTGAAGCCGTTCAGAGATGATCCAAGCTAAGCTCGTTGCGCAACACACACTGTGACTATAGTCGTTATCTGCAAGGGACCAGGACAGAGTGTCTGCGATGTTATGAATGAGTGACTGCAATGTTATTCTCAGATTATTTAAATATAAAAAAATCCTATACAAAATCGTTAAAATCCGCATGGTGAGTAACAGAGTTATTCATCCGTCTGCTCGTAATATGCGTGAAGTTTAAGGAAAAGAATTCGATGAATTTGAAAGATTTTATACAATTTTTGCAAAATCTGAATGAAATACATTATAAAAACCGAAGCAACGTTGCTGCGTTTTAATAAACAACAGACGGTTTAAAAATTGATGATGATAATGAATAAAATGACCATGGTAACAAGTGTGTAGTCGGATGGCATGATCTAGTTCCATTGGGTGAAAATTGCCACAGTTGAGAATTTTTTTGTAGACGTTGCGGCACAAAATTTTTCCGGAACGATTTTCGGAAACCACTTCATCATCGAATTGTGGAAGTTAATTTAATGATTGAATAAAATCGGCTAAAGTTAATTCAAACATGAAATGTTTAATGATGTGTCCAAACACGAAATGCCACAAAGATTTTGGAACGGATGTAAGAAACGAAAAATTGAGAATAACTGCTGGTTTGCTGCCTCGAATTTAAAGCAGCTTCAGCATCTACATGAGCTGTTCTCGCACTGCATTCCTCCCGTAATATGCATGGCTACTTTTTAATGCTCTCTGTTGGAGCGTTCTTGTTCTGAGAAGTGTAAGCGCCATCATCTATATTCTATATTATGCCTTGTCAATTTTAAGTGCATTCGTTTAGTGATGCAATAAAAGTATTTATACAAACATTTGTAACTAGTAAGTAATTCCTTAAGCGATTATAAACACACAGACAGCCAGAAAGACACAGAAATGAGGGACCATACGTAATGCTTGGTTGTCAGCAGCTGCCCAGCTCATTATGCGCTAACGGGAGCGGTAATTAACGAGCGCTTCTGACAGCGCGCCAGCATCGCAGCGCTAATCTTGCGACAGAAGCATTAGCAAATCATGGCCAACGCAACGTGTGTGCCGCTGGGTGCTGTGTTGGGTGTTGCTGACGCTGGTGTTGCAAGAACGCAACAGCTACTGCAACACATCTGTTGTCTTGTTGCATAACTGGCTGAGTGTTGCTGACGCTGGTGTTGCAGGAACACAGCTGTTACTGCAACACATCTGTTGTCTTGTTGCATAACTGGCTGAGTGTTGCTGACGCTGGTGTTGCAAGAACGCAACTGCTACTGCAACACATCTGTTGTCTTGTTGCATAACTGGCTGAGTGTTGCTGACGCTGGTGTTGTAAGAACACAGCTGCTACTGCAACACATCTGTTATCTTGTTGCATAACTGGCTGAGTGTTGCTGACGCTGGTGTTGCAGGAACGCAGTTGCTACTGCAACAAAACTGAGGTCGTGTTGCATAACGGGTGTAACTTAAATATTCCCGATTTCTACAGATTACGTTTGTTAATTTAGCATACAACTGACCATTATTGCCTGTTGCATATAGTCGAAAAATTTCTATTTATTTATCAGGTACAAGGGCAACTTAGGTTAGAGAAAATCTAATTCATCTGTTGACTAAGGATGTGTGAGGTGCTTTACGAATTTTTTAATGGTGTCTGTGCGTGATGAGGCTGCCTTTCTGAAGTTATGTTGGATGTTAACTCGGACGCTGCTGAAGTTACCGCTCATTGCCTGGGTTTGCTAAGTTTACTCAGGGAAAAATTCAATAGAGTTTGGCGAACGTAGGATAAAGTCGTTGATTTTAAAAGCATGTGAAATTAACTTATTCTGGCACTACCCACGCTGGATCTAGGTTAGTGTTTAGAGGAACTCGACCGTGGGTGCTTGAGCTAACAATTTTTGTGAATTTTTTATGGGTATGTCTTCACATGCTGATTGTTTCACTGATTGCAAATAGACTCGTACTTTCCCAATATAACGGGAAACAATTGATATTTTGATAAACTTTTTCTTTCATATGTAAGTCGCATTATTTTTCGCAGACTCGTTCACTATTTTTCTTCTAAGAGAGCATAAAATTGAATTTACAAATTACAAACGCAAGGTGAAAATTTTAATTAATATTAATTAATTTTTTTAAGGTTGAAATATTAATTAAAATTTGAAAAAATCATAAATATTAATGAAAATTTGAAAAAATATAATATTAATTTAAATTTATAGCTCAAATTCAAAGAAAAATGCAGCGTTTCAGTGTTTAAGTGAAGCTCAAATTATATCACTTACAAATTTATCGCCCTCCTCGTCGTATAAACTACTTCTCCTAAAATTCTAATGATGTCATCTGGTTAATTTTTTCTCCTTCTATGTATATGGTTTTAACTAGTCGCTATCCCCATTGTAATGATTCGATGTGGATTCCTTTTGAAATGATTCCTTTTGAAATGAATTAAGAGTATGAATATTTTAGACACGTATAAGTAGTAATGCGTTATAATAGCGGGCAGTGCGGTACGGGATAAAAAATCATATCCATGTTCATGAATTTCATTGCTGAAATTAAATAATAAAAATTACAAACTTATCATGTGATTCACTTAATGCACCTTCATTTTTGGCTATAAAATCTGCGGCTGAGCTGCCCGTTTCGTTCATCTTTCACAGCGTTTGTCACTCAATGAGGCTCCTAAAACATCAAGCAAGAAGACACTGCACTGGCATGAGGGTTCCTCTATAGCCTGCTGCCAAGTACCATACTAACAGCTTATCTCTTCAAAGTGCCAAGTCTGCTCAAGAAAATTGCTTCTTTATCTAGGAGAGTAATTGCGTAGTGCCTTTACATTTCTGCTGAAGCCTGCTGGCTCATGAAAGTTCCCTACTTGACCTAATTGACCAAACAATACAATAACAATACAATACACGATACAATAGACGATTCCTACAACGGCATTCAAATTCAGTGCATATTTTTGTCAGGTAGCCTCATCTATTACAATTAACAGCATTGGCAAAGCAAATGGAGATTGTTGATTCCATTCCAATCACAATTAATTTTATTCATTCCGGATTCTTTGTGAATCAAGTTACGAAAACTACAACAACCGGCAACAGGCCATGGACCTATATCTTCAGTGCCGACACTTCTATTTTATTCTATTCTAATCTGGTAATAACATAAGCTCCAATTCCTTACAAAAATTCTTGCATTCACTGTCACTGAGAATATCTACGATTCGAATTAGCTTCAACGAGCTTTATTTTTTTAAGTGTTCTGACATTGGGAAACTTTTTTTCAGTTTCCAAGAAGCGCCTTATATAGTCCTCGTCTCAGCTGCGTCAATCCTTTTGTTGCTTAGTTCAGAATATACTTCTCAATAACCAAGCAAATTGATATCATGGGCCAGTGGTACTTTCTTCTGAGAAAAAATCTTCCGTAAACAAAATTGTTATCAGCCGCGCCTTTCCAAGATCTCTTAGATTTCAAAACAAACGGAGCATCCGAAATGTGCCAGGCTTTCGGAACTGAGATCAATTTACTTGAACGAACTGCAACCTTTAGACATTAGTGCGAGGATAAACGAGAAGGATGATTTCTACTAATTCCATTAAAAAATTCTATTTCTCCTTCCAGTTGCTTACGAGACAGTTGGTTCCAACTGGAAATTATTCCGAGCAAATTTATTTCTTGCCGCTAACATTTCCATTTGGATTTCGCGATTTGCATTAAAAGGTGCCGCGATTTCATTGGTGCGCGATTTCTAATTACTCTGTTTTTTTATTAACGCAGGTTCTTGCAAATTAAACTCATATTATTGGCCATGTCAGTGACTCCCAATTTCCCATCTACACAGCACAGGGTAGTTATTATTTTCTGTTGTTTACGCTCGTCTGCTGCTGTTCCGGTTCGCTCGACGTGTTGTATGTTATGATGCGCACCCAAACATTATTCCAGCATTCTCTGATGCTCGAGATCCTGTGGAACTGCACAAGGCATGAACAAACACTGCAGTGCTGAGAGGAAGCTCATATACTGTATATACCGCACAGCAGCTCTGCTAAATTGTACTGGGGTGAAATGTAGTGCATTATTTGGAACTTTTATTTGAGGAAAAAATGAAGTTTTTCACCCTAAACCTATTTATCCTTCGTCATTTATTCACTGTTGATAGTTTTAGCCGATTTGTTCTAGCTAAAAAAGATATCCGTTGGCAGGAAGCTCACATAGTCTCGAGTTTTGCTATTTAAATTAACAGAGCGATTTTTACTTCTGTAACGTTTAAATTTTCTTCAGTGCCAGTTACAATTTTTTACTTTTCTCATTCAACCTTTATATTGATTCTAAAAATTTCATACGAGAATGCATGGAAATTTATCATTAAAATTTTTTTTGATTTAATCAAGAAACGAACAAGAACTGCTAATCTTTTTACAGTAGAATGCTCTCAAGTTTAAATGTAGTTTCTTCATTATTTTAACTTTAGTTCATTGTAGTATAGGAAAGAAGTGAACGACGGATCTCAAAAAATGATTGTTTGAGACAAAAACCAACGACGTTCTCGTTCCGTAGATGACAGCAAATTGTAAACAAATTAATTATGCTTAAGTAAATTATTTTTATATTTTCATACTTTTTCGATAAGAATGCTTAATATAACTGTTTCTGTGCCCAAAAGTAATCAGGAGCAAATAAATAAAATATTGTACCATAATTTTAAGAAATACAACTTGTTCACTCCGATGTGGTCTGATAACTGCAAGTAGAAAGATGAACCAGAATATTTCGGGTAGAAATCCGTGCTGAACTACTCGATAGTCAACAAACTCATCATGCAGTTATCTACGCTTCTCTGTTGCCTCATCCTGAACTTTGAACTGTTGTGCGGCTGGAAGAAGTGGATAGGCTGGCATCTATTATCCACATATTCTCCTCGCTAAGTGAACGTAAGTACTTATGCACTATTTTCTTGTCTATGATTGGCAGATTTAGCTTGAAAGGCCGTCAATGATTGGCTGATGAACTTACGATCTCTTAACTTTTTTTGAAAGTATAGGCCCAGGTTGACTACTATAATGAACGGTTATTTTTCACGGCTCTTTGAGCTGAGAAGCGCTACCGTACCTGCAGCAGCCTGCTCTGGGTACAGCTAAAAATTTTACGTGTGTATTTATGGCTCCGCCAAATGTTGAATCGCATGCATCAAGACGAGTAAAACGCATGCCAATGCGGCATGCGTTCTACTTGCCCCTGCATCGCAGGTCAGGTGCAACATGCGTTCTTTTCGTCTCCTGCATCGCATGCCGAGTGCAACATGCGTTCTCTTCATTCTCTGCATCGCATGCCGAGTGCAACATGCGTTCTCTTCATTCTCTGCATCGCATGTCAGGTGCAACATGCGTTCTCTTCATTCTCTGCATCGCATGCCGAGTGCAACATGCGTTCTCTTCGTCTCCCTGCATCGCATGTCAGGTGCAACATGCGTTCTCTTCGTCTCCCTGCATCGCATGTCAGATGCAACATGCGTTCTCTTCGTCTCCCTGCATCACATGCCGAGTGCAACATGCGTTCTCTTCGTCTCCCAGCATCACATGCCGAGTGCAACATGCGTTCTCTTCATTCTCTGTATCGCATGACGAGTGCAACATGCGTTCTCTTTGTCCCTCTACATGACCTGGCATGCAATTCTAGACCTCCATAAAGTTAATCAGTCTTTGTGTTGGCAAATAGAAGCGCAAATTATTGTAGGCTATCGTCTGGCCAGAGATTTTTATAGCTGGGAGGCTGGGCTCGCAGTCTGCAAAACCGTGCACCATTAAACCTTTTGCGGTGCCAAGCTCAACCAGCGCAGTGGACACGAATATTCTCTCCGATTGTTTCAGGCACAAATATATTTCTTGCTGTAATAGTAAACGCTCAGTATACTAGACAAAATACAATTAATTGCGTTCATTTATTAACTACAGATCACTATTTAAAAAAGTTAGTAAACAACGAATTGTAATGGAAGCAGTAGGATTAGAAGTACGGATCATATATCCTGGATATTTTCCAACACTTTATTGGACGCTAGTATCCATGCTAGATTAATATTTAATGGAGAAAATACAACTAAATTTATGACTTTCCTTATCCATACTTATTTGGACGCTGGTATCTATGCTAGATTAATATTTATTGCTAAAATAATATAACTAAATTTATTACTTTCCTTATTTACTTTGCAGGAATATTAACGCTAAAAATTATGCTCAAATTGACATAATTCATATTAATATTCGTAACTACATATTAATACCATGAAGATTAATCTGCACAAAAAATTCGCATTTACCAAGCGATCGATTGCTAACTATTCACTTATTTACTTCAGGGCTTACAAAATGCATAACAAAAAATTTATTGCCATGTGTAATAAATGTATTCTCTTTTAGTTTATGCTTTTGTCTTACTTAACATTACTAGTTGAATTGTAAAAAAAGTGAATTCCTGGGGGAGAGCGAATTAAATTTTTCGAAGCAATACGCCAAAAGCACAAATTTCGGATAAATCACAAAAACAGCTATACAAAATATATTTTGCTGGAAAATGTTAAGCAAGTTCCACTTCTAGGTTGTGAAAAGAAAATGAATCTCTGATGCTAATAAATGCCGCTTTAACTTGGGCTCTTAGAAATTCAATTCATCTTAGTGAGAGAATGTATGAACATTTTTTACATTATTATTAAGCGTAATTCAGTACCGTTCAAATCCATGACACGCCACATTTATTATATCTTTTAAAATTTTGAAGAGACTTTCATAAGGAATCATTCCTGCTTCTGTAATATTTCTCATTTGAAATAAAAAAAATGGGGCCATCTCCAGGGCAAATTTTGTTCGGCCGAGCAATCTTCGTCAGCTGCCCTCGCACAAAAAATAAGAGCTTGAAACAAATGCTGGGGGAACATCCGTTGTGGCCGAATGCGGATGACAAACGACTAACAAGACTTCAATCAGCGCTAGAGAAAAAGTGTCTCTGGAAATGGGCGTTGGCGCTGCGAACCATAACGCCATTTTAACTCCCACATTCAGCTTACGCATTTAGTTCATTCTTCAAAGTGTTTTCATTCAAGTTATTCGTTCACTCGATTGTTTTCATTCAAGTTATAAGTTCAGCGACGGAATCAAAAGACATTGAATGCCAATAATAATCTGAGTTGGGACTCATTGGTTTGGATATTCTGATAATATTTTAAGACTAACTTGATTAACGGCTACTCATTTCCGTTTAATCTTACTTCACACTAAGATCTAAACTAAACATGCCCAATAATGATGCATTTATAATAATCACTGGTCAACAGTAAAAAAAATTCCACGATCATTTTGTTCGAGTTGGAGTGCATATGCGCTGCTGACTTTTAAACTGTTTTTTCTCTGCTACGTCTAGTACTTGAAATATTCCCATTCTTTTGTGAAATATGATGGATACTCGTAATTATAGATACAAATATAATTATGTATTTGATCGAAGCGATCCCGTTACATTAATATATATTACTTGTAATTGAATGATTATTGTGGCTGTTACTATATTACTCAAATAAAAATTAAGGGTGGCGCATCGATGATTATAGGTGGTGATGGTAGGATACTGGTGGCGTAACATGGGAGTGGCAACATCTGCCAAAAATCAACAGTGAGACACCAATAAATCGAGAGGGTGGCGAGATTAAATGGCGATCATCGATAAATCATCGATGATTCACAGTTTTTGATTCATCGATGGCGCATTGCAGGAAGCAGGCAGATTTCTTATAAGCCAACGATAACGGTCAGCCCAAACTGCGAAGTGCACCAAAGAATTTGCCACTGTTATTTATCCAACGTAGTAATGAGTCATCGAGTTGAGGGTCATTCGAAATCAAGACGAAACCATGATTTCGTTCTGTGTTCTTGGCTGGTAAGGTTTTGATTCAAGTGAATTTAGCGTGAATTCGGTTAAGTACGAGTAAAACTGACAGAAATTTCATGCCAAAGTGAAGCCACTGGGAATGTATCAGACTGCTCCTTTTATAAATTGTCCAAGGAGCAATGGAATTTAAAAAAAAAGCTTTTCAAACGATGATGACGAATGCAATTTTTCATATTCACCCAATAGTTTGCGTAAAATTTTTGGCGAACTTTGCATATGCACCAACTTGCTATTTTAGAAATATTGCGATCAATCGAGACTAACTTATTATATCATTGAGTATAAATTATATGGATAGATTAGGTGTGTTTTATGATATTTATATTATTTTCAAGTTGCCGCATTTATCTAAAGCCACGTTGATGCATTCGACAGCGTCTCGGCATCTTTAAAGCGCACGTTCATACCTGTTGGGTTGGCGCGTGTCGGCGATGAGCTTCTTTGAGTTCTTTCCTACGTACTAATCTTCATCATGTCCTGCTTGAAGTACGTGCTTTCATAGTAATTTGCTTGTCAAAAAAGTATCCTCTTAATGTAAAGGAATACGAGTGAAAATTTGGTTTTCGATCACTGACGTCCATAGTGAAATTTATTTATGGGAAGTTTACTTATACCGTCAGTTAATTATTTTGTGTTTTAAGTCTACAATTCTAATAAAGTGGTCTTGATATCTTTCCAACGCAAAATATCATAGATTAGGCCAGAGAAAATAGTGAAACGAAGTGGTGGAGGTATTTCGCGTATAACATTACAAAATCATCGAGTGAAATCATTTCCCTATTTCACGCAAGAACATTCTTGGGGAAAATATTTCGAATCGAACCTCTGACAGTATTGGTTTACATTATGAAACTTCGATACTTATCCAGCTTCTTCCGTTACCCATACTCTGAGCTGAACCATCGTTCGTTTTGAATAAACAAAATTTATTTCAGAAGCTGTTTACTTGAATATAGCAGCATGTTCGAATACAATGGATGATGGAACCGTCTAATCATCGCTGTGGTAGCATTAACTTCGTTTATTTGATGAAATTAATACTTGAAATACTTCAATCAAGTCTCATAAAATAGCTCTGGTAGAGGTTTGGCTCCACGGCTCATCGGTAGAGGCTTGGTTTCAGGCGCGGAAGATCGGAGTTCGAATCCTGTTGGCAGGGACATTTTAAGTCGATTAATCAGGAGGTATGCGTATGGTGCTGCGATGATTTGTTACTGCTGAACGTCTGACATTGTTACCTGTACTGCCATGATGGATGTACCTACATAGTCCTTAGAATGTATGATCGTATGAGGCAATATAAGTAAATGCAAATGCACCGGATTTGAAACTGGCGGAAATATATGTATCAACTTCGTTTTAAAGGTTGCCATCGGTGGTTCATCGAAGCGCCACCGATGCCAATGGGCAATAATTACTGGTGGAAGAAGAGATTTCCGGTTAGGGTGGTCATCGGTAGCCGGTAGGTTATATAAGTGGAACATAGGCGGACACGCTATCGATGCCGCATCGATGCGCCGTCGGTGCTCCACTTATAATTTCCACCTATATCCACCAATAATCATCAATGCCAATAATAATAATAATTTTTATTCAATAATTTCAATAATTTTTATTTGGGTATTAGCAATTAGTCAAGTTCTAACGCTCAACACTATTCACTACTCCGGTACATGTTCCCTTAAATTATACCGGTAAACTAACTGTCAAAATAACATAATCAATATTTTATGTGTACTGAGAAAACTTACTATTTATCGTTTGGCAAGTCCTCGTGATTATTTGCCAAATCCAGATTCTCTCCCTTAATTAACCAAAATTCATTGAGTTTTCGAGCACGCCTTCTGCTGACTCTTCTGTGAGTTTATTCTAGTTCGGCAGATTATTTCTGCACTGGTTATCCTACCTATAATAATGATTTTAAGTGGATAAAATTGTTCTTTACTGTTAAAATTTCAGTTTAATAAGGCGAGAAACTCTGCATCTGAGAGAGTGATATCATTTTCATTTTATATCATTTACCAGCTTTCATCTGCATTTATTGCGGAGCAGGCTCGATCCGTTCCATCCTCAACGCTGCAATCTATCTTTCCGTGCCAATACTCGATTAGATATTTTCCAGGACACCGGAAACTACGTAGAGCTTGGATATTCAAATATTATTCCAATTTAGAAAAATAGAATTTCGGCTTCTAGAAAGGCCATTCGGTTTTGCATGTGTATTCTATTTAACTGCCAGTATTATAGACGGTTGCGTTTTGTTCAATTGTATGAATGAAACAAGAACCTGAAAATGTTTCCAACCTAACGTTGAACTTATAGTCTAAATGGATCAAATGTTATTGCAAAACATAATTTTGATTAATTATCACCAATTAATTTTAATTGGTGTTGTCATCTAACAATGAATCCCTTCCACTTTCCAACTATCGCACCGAATGGTGTGGCTCTTTGTCTTACCTTTATTAGCAATTTTTTCCTGCATCGAAAAGAATCATTTTCCTAATTATTTCCGAGCTTGTCGTACGTCGAAGCTAATCAGCACCTCGCCTCAGCAGAACAAATATATGCTCGCCTCGGCAGATTTTCTCCAGCAGAGTTTACTATATAAATATTAATTATTAATTATTATTTATTACTAACTCACGTGACAAATCCTCGTGCTAGAGCAAACTCAGTTTACAATTACCTGTATCTAAAAAAGAATGATTATGAGTTCTAAGAAAGCTGTTTTTCTCGATCGTCAAGCTTCTTGCTTAATTAATAATTTTTCACGTATTCGCTCTCCCTCCCTCTGAAGGCAATGCCCCGGCCGCCGGGAATTAAGGGTCTTTTTTCCGCAAACGTGAAAATGAACTGGAATTTGTGGCTAATTCGAAGACGTTTGACAGATTATTTGTGGACCATGGCAAACTGCAGCTACATGTTAATTTTAGCAACTTATTTCGGATCTTGCGTGAAGTAGAAGTTCTGGAAGAGCTTTTCTACCTTATCATTGTGTTCATCATTGAGTGCATTGAGGAGAATGGGCGTGGGCATCCGTTGCTTTCATATGCATCCAAATACGTTCACTTATCCTGGTTACACCAATCAAGATTTATAAAAGCGCAAAGAGTAGAAAACTTTGAAATTTTATGCCAGGAACAAACTAGAATTTGTTTGTGCGGCGAGTCGTTATATTACGGCTTGAATGTAAATTCTACCGTATTTTGCAAAAAAAAACGTATTCTACCAATGATCATGAGTCATCGTTGTACAAAAAATGACTAAGCGATCCTCAAAAGTAATGTTTCACGGGATTTATTGTCGTCTGTATGTGGAAAACGAGGAATTATTATATGCAAGTAATTTGGCTGGAACCTATCGTAGGCTGTCAGTAATTCAAATTACGTTTAATTGAAACCGTAGAGTTTCTATGTGTTGATAATTTATCGAGGTCCTAGCCACTAAGAAGGGATTACTGAAGGTTTATCACCCATATATTTGCGTTACGAAGATTGATAGTAAACTGGTTTTGTTTAATATTCACACTAACATGGATAAGCATTTTTTCAATATTGATACTTTTCGTGTGATTCACTACAAAATTCTAAAATCAAAACCAATCCAAAATGAAAAACAAAATATTTCCCCTCAGTAAAATGAGCTACAGGTCGTAAACCTAGCTGAGTATCAAAATCTCCGCTAATTCATCATTGCTAATTTCATCATAATTAAGTTTAATAACCTGATCATTACATGGAGATTGTCTGAGTAGACTTGAACGAGTCCATCAAGCCTTGATTATCCCTCGCGGCACAACGCACCAACTCGCCTTTCTTGGGTAACTCTTTTGTTAGAGAACAAACGCTGGCAAGCAAGCTGCAATTTCTGGAGTAATTAGGGAAGATTAGAATTGAAATGAGACGACTGCCGCACGATCCGGTTAAGCTACCACTGAAGGGAGAAGCTTCTTGCGTGTCCCAAACTGTCACAAAATTTTATGAATACGAGTCGGCAGACATCAAATGGCACAAGACCGCATAATATAAAATTATTATGGTTAGGGTATGCCGTATTTTAAATTCGGTTCGTAGCGGAAAATATTCTCTTGAATAAGGGAAACTGCAGCTGGAATCTTGCTTTGCCGGGAAGTTTAATCCTAATTGACTACGGGAAATTTCAACGTCACGACGCGTAATGAAAATCGTTGAATTGTTGCATCTTATCGAAGTACTCTCGAATAAGTAGGCCGTAATTGCACGCCCAAAATAACATGACTTCTCTGTAATAATCAACGCACTTGATGCGGTATTGCATTACCGTGTTGTCAAGCACAACAGATGGGAGCAGCGAGTACTAGGCAGCTGTTTTTATTATACGACTATAAATATGCTACAGGCCAAGCACGGCTCAGTCTACAACCCTGACATCACAATATAATGTATTATATTTTGATTGTATACTATATCTTTGAGGTGAAGGATATATCATTCAAGTATCCATTAAAGATGCGATATATTGATAAAGATATTTTAGAATAGAAGTATGAATAGGTATGTTATATATTTTTAGCATTATCCAGATTATAAAATGTAATATACTGAGATATTCATCATCAAATAACGACTTTAAGCAGTACCTAAAATTGTCCTGATAACTTTAAAGAATTTATTTGGTTAGTTTTCTAGAAAATCTTCATAATTTCAACTTATAGAGAGGAAAGAATATTTTTTGCGCAAATTTATTCTCATATGGATAGATGAATACACAATTTATCTCACGGCAGTCTTGAAAAAAATTAAATTCGTAGCTCCAGCTCTAAATCTCTCAAAGCCATCTTAAAGAAAGTTCTGCTTCAACGCTTCTCCAAGTTTTGAACTTATGTTTATCCGACAATTTATTTTGAAAGGCATCGCAGTAAAGCTCGAGCCATACAATAATTCGTTTCTCCAGCCTATTAAACCCTTTCATGAGCATTCTAAAAAAATGAAGTAGCGCACTGGGCCCATACTTACAAAAATAGTTTAGAGATCATAAGTTCATCAGCCAATCATTGACGGCCATTCAAGCAAAATCCACCAATCATAGACAAGAAAATAGAGCGTAAGTACTTACGTTCACTTGCCAGTTTTGAAAGTATGCATGATGGTATAGGAGGCATACTATATAAGATATTGAAGTCTTAGCATTAAAGCATCGATACAGCGAGACGATATGTGAGTGCAGGTGAAGTAAATTGATGAGTAATTGCAGAAAACAATGAAGGTGTAATGCGGTTTCGCGTCGAAAGAACCCCCGGAAATTATTGCTAAAAAGATTTTCGTTGCTCCGTTTCAGGTTTAATTGTTAGTTTTTAATCCCTAATTTATAATATCGCGAATTAGCCCTTCAAATGGTAGCATGGGAACTTTAGTAAGATTTTTTTCGCTATCGGTCGTGATTACCAGATCCCAAGATATTAACTTTATATACTAATTTTGTACGCTTCAATGTAAATCAAACACAGAAAGCATAATAAATCTTTCACGGATGAATTAGGCTGGCAATGGCAGGCGTCATATATAGATAAAAAATGTTATCCCTATGAATATTCCTATGCAATATAGTGTAGATATTTACGCTTATTTAGATATCGTAACGATAGCCGAATAATGATTCAAAAGATTTCACCATCAACGAATAATGACTAAAAAGATCACCCTTAATGAATCGTATATTCAGCTCTTTTTGTTGCACTAAACATTATGCCCGCCTGTGGGCTTGCCGGTATATATATTTATAGTATTTATATACTATTTATATTATTTATATATTATTTATATTTATAGTACTAAACTTGAGACTCACTACTAACCGTCGTGGAGTAGTGCTCTAGTATATCTGCTTACTGTGGCTGCGGCTTGACTGGCCCCTTGACGACAGCCTCGACCTCTAAACTGCTCTCCAGATGAACCCGAATCGACTCAATTATGCGGGAATATTGATTTCTTTTCCAATATCCTCTGCACGAGGCTAAAAACAACCTCAAAGTCTTCTCTGGCAAGATATTCTAGTACTTAAATCATTTATTATTCTGTGATCATTAATATTTTAGCTTCTTCGAATTACTTTGAAGCAGTATAGTCCTGATTGGTTGAGGCACTGGAACCCACGTATATTGCTGTCGATGGGAATTTTCTATCTTTCCATCAACGTATTTTTGAGGTTCGCCTTTTAGTAATTAATATTCATACTCTTACAATTTAAATAAAGTGTATACTGTGCATCACTGCACAAATCGGACATATTTTTTGAAAAAATATCTTTTTGACAGGGAGTTCCGCTTTCTCGGTGCCGCTCATTCATACTTTATATTGCCGAATTCGTGTCCTGATGTCACTCGATTAGCAGCTATTGGGTAAGTAATTTTGACAAAATTAACTTTTTTTTCCATTCGTTACGCGTATCTGAACATGCTATTAGGACACAGTGAATTTAGAGTTAAATTTTTTATTAATTCATTGGAATAAAAAGTTGAAAGCGAAACAATATTGGTAAACTTATTCATAAAGATAATCTAAATTATATAAATTCTAAACTTATATCATCGCGCAACCAGAACAGCCTATGTTTGCTCATTAAATTGTTCCTCGTTTGCAACACAATTTAAAATATATTTGCCAATTAGGAACAACAAAGCATAGCAGAATACAGAGGTTGAGCAAACGTTTATTTGCACACTCGCTGCACATCTCAGAGCAATTAGAAGACGCCGCGTCCTGCCACGGAGCGCGCGAAGCACAGAAATGAACTCCGTTTAAACTGAATGCCGAGGTTTCAGTGCATATTGCATATGTGTTATTATATAAACCTTGTATGTATTATTTGATATGTTGGCTGCAACGAGAATCTATGAGTTTTTTACAAAAAATTCCATGTAATGATACGCGGGCTGCAACAAGAAGCTAGGACTTTTGTGCAGAAAATTTCATGTAAACTGAAATTTAAGTAAGGGCATTTCTATCTAATGGTAACGTGTCTTTCGACAAATAAATAGAGATCGGTATTATTTCACAATTGCGTTCGTAAAACTTGCTATTGTAATAGTGATGTACTATGCCTTTTTAACAAATTCTGCTTGGCTTTAGCATTTAGAATTTCTGGATTACCTGCATGACTACCCAAGAAAAACAGGAAAATCAAGGTTTTCATATAGAGCGTGGCCAAAAATTCTGTCTGCAATTTTAGCTAGATAGTTCGTCACATTTTCATGTTATTTTTCATGAAATCCAATGAAACGGGAAATAAACTCAGGGAAAAATTCATATATGCACTTCTCTAAAGGTACCATATTTATTGCATTTCCCACTCAACTCTTAATAGAACACAGAGCTTGTGCGTGCACTTCCCTCCAGAACCGACAATAGTTGTATTACATTTCCTTCCCATCGTTTTGATAGAACCGATGAAAAAATCGCGTGTGTCCACTTTCCTCAAGGCGCTTCAAATAATGCTCCTCATCCTCTTTGATTCTATCTTTGAAAGAATCTTTTGCACAATTCAATACTTACTTATGAAAAAAAATCCGTGAATATGACAGTTAAACTAACATCACCATCTTTAAGTTATGAAAAGACACTCAAAAGGATATAAAGTCACAATATAAATACTATACTTCAAAACTTCCACCTGCGACTTCATGATTCAAGGAACGTCCATGAAGAATCTATCAAAGAACAATAAATTTGCTTCGGCGATCAAGTTTTGAGAAAACCTTAATTAGCATTTTAATCAACCGTTGTGTGTTTAGCAAATATTGTAGCTGTAACGCCGATATAATCAGACTTAATTAGTAAGAGATACTCATACTTGAGCTTAATTTACAATGACTACAATAACAAAAGGTAAATGTTTATTCCACTGAACTAAGTATGATCATCATATTCATATTATGCTTTAATAAAAGTCTGAAATATTTTTCCGGATTTATCGATTTATGAGGACATTTTCAACATTCGCTAATTTGGCCGAGATAGTAGTATTACTTACTTATTAGTATTACTTTTTGTTTAGTAATACTAATGACTGCAAACGAAATTGTTTCAGAAAATTATGTTTCTATTATTTTTCATTCTACTTTGGATTGCAGTGACATTGGTTCTCTGTCAACGATGCGAAAAATAAATATTAAATAGAAGTTTCCTTTATCTAAGTATAGAAACATCTATAAAAACGTAAGTTATCACTTGATTATAGCATTGATTGACCACAGACGACTTGAAGTCAAATGTACATTTTTATTTCTATCCTTCTGACATTTTTACTCAGAAATTAACACATCGACTGAAAACAAATATGTTCAGTTCAAATTTAATATTGTTCAGTTACGCGGTAGTCCTTTGCTTCAGAAAATCTCAAGTTTGAACAAATTTCTGAAGCCTGAAGTTCACTCGCTTTCCAAGATAGAAATAATGATGTAAAAGGATTAGTACTTCTACTCAGTGAAGGAGACATGCGTACTCTGTCAAGAAATGGTGGGTATCGACAAATTATTTTTTGCGTCCTCCCTATAAAGAAGAAAGCATAATATTGTCGATTGCTTTGCCCAGTCCGGAAACAAAGTTAGTCGTGCAGAAAGCAACATCAGCAAACGCCGCACGTAAGTCATTTTATATCAAGTCGCTCTGCGCTCACACATGCCTTGCAAAATGACTCTAAATCTTTTTTCTTTTTCCGTGTGGCATTTTTAGGCGCCACAACGAGCCACATGGCAGCGTAATGCCAGCCCGGCAAGCCGAATTTGGAGAGCCCTGCGTCCTGGTGTCGGATCAACAACTAAGATCCGACGTGACCAGAGAAACCTCCAAAGTGGAAGCTGACCAACATTTTCCATGTTGCCGAATGACAAATTTATGAGTGAGTAATTCAATACTTTCTTTGATCCATTTAATTTTCCACAAAAATGTTTATTGTTTGAATCCGAAACTTTTCATTTATAGCCATTTCAGATATATGGCCACCGTCAGTCTTGGATATTTCTTATCCAGTAAGATTTAAAGATAGATGATTTTTTCGTACTACTTGATAATATTTTGAACATCGCGGTCGCACATAAACCCGAAAGACATATAAAGGCAGCACCTCTTTTGCATGAGAACATTGATTCTGAACGGGCAAAGATTCTTCCAACAAAATCTCCTGTAGTCCGCGGCCATTTGATTTCACGTAAGTCTCTGCAGAGTGCGTTGAGGCCAATTACGAAAGCTCTCGCATCCAAGCAAAGACTTCGACGAGTTTTGAAATAAAGTAACCAGTCAAACAGAAGTTCTGGATGATTCGCTTAAATTACTCCTCGAACAGGCAACATCGAAGCGTCCGACACAGAAAAAAGAAAATCCGAAAACTTGTGAAGAAAATATACACTGTAAATGCAGGCGAGTTCGTCGAAAGGTACTTAAAATCCTCAACCGCACAACTTCTGGAAGATCTGGCATGGACTTCAAGTTTAATGATGCACGGCCGGGAGCACATGCGGGAAGGAGATTCTCTTCTAGAATGCGTAGTAAGCTCGACAACCGTACGTGTATAGCTGGAAGTCTAGTTTTGAAAATGGTATTCATTTCCTCTTGCTTTTATATTTGGTACTATTAGAAAAAATTCAGCATTTGAAGTAAATGTGGATATATGAATGTGTTTGAGATATTACTGAACTAATGATTGATGAAACGGTAGCGGAAGCTAAACCAGCGACATAATATTGCAAATATAGTTAATAAGACTTCCAGGGCGTCAATAAAGTGTATTAAAAGTCAAGCAGTATTTAACAGACAAGCTTACCACTGGCATTCGATAGCTAGTCACCAGCTCGTGCCTTTAATGTGTTTTTGATGTTAAACTTCATTTGGCCTTGCTTTAGCTGAAGCCACATCATTTATTCACTTTCTAAACTTAGTTTTGATACGTAATGGGATAATTTAATATTGACTATGTGAAAGTTTTCCACGCTTTGAAGTCATAACGACGTCCAAGAAAAGTTTTAATTATAACTTAACGCTCACTATGCTTGAGAATTTCAATAAGTTATATGAATAACAAAAGCAAGAATGTTCCGCTTTTTAGCGCATTTTCTCATTTATGGAAAAAATGCACTTATGTGCTCGCGCCATGTCCGTCTGTCTGTCAGTTTGTCTGTCCATCCGTTTGTCCGTCTGTCCGTGACCTCAAGTTTTCGTCGACGAGAAAATGCGCTCTTTGTCACTCACTGCAGTGAGTACTGAGTTATATTTTTTATGTTAGCAACCGTGCAGTCCATAAGAACATTAATATTTTTCCGCAATCATTCAGAACCGTGCTGTACGAAACTCAGCCACACATATGTCAGGAAAATGTGCACGCGTTATAGTCACGCACCCAGAAAAAGTAATTTCCTTGGTCCGAAATTTAATGATGCTGACTCAACAAATATGTTCTTGGTTATAAATCAGGACGCTACCGGAGACGTGCGGAAATGTTTTCGTTGGTTTCATCAATGGCTGCTGATCGGTGACAAATGATGCGCTCCAACAAGCGCTTCTGCCACAACGCTGGCAATTATTGAAGCTGACTCAGATGGAAGGCTTTGCCCAAAGCTTCAAAATAAGGATCATCAACTTCCGTGGCCTTTGATAATATCACCGTGAAGAATAGACATCAATACGTCATAAGGTGCTGACAAGATGCTTCCGACGAGCAACAAGCCCTAACTTCATTAAAGTTTTTACGAGCTCAAGTAATGCATTCAGCTCCGACTGCCTCGTTACATTTTAAAGAATCGCCTAAAGCGGATGCTGTGAGCAGGGAAGTTTAATTACTTCATAACTATATTTAATGGAACCTTGAGTACAACTTTACTCGAAGGGAGTAGTTATTTTTCTGCTGACACCTTATTTTGGCCTCAGTTGACATATAAATTTTTTTTAACCCCTCAGGGGGGACTTCTGACGCGGGTCTGTGCTCGTCAGAAGTCCTATGGGATTTCGCGCTCCTAGGGGGATTGTTCCTGAGCGCCCCACCGCTGAGCTCGCGGTGTCTGACTGCAGGTCTCAGTTGTGGGGTCAAGTTATGTAGGTAGGATTATTCACATTAGGTTATTATGTAGGTAGGATACCTCCTTACATTAAGTTATTATGTAGGTAGGATTCCTTGCATTTCCCTTCTCTGTCTCTCTCGTGCGGGCGGCCGACGTCCCGTGTAAGCGACCTCTTGTTCGAGTGTCTTAGTTTCTGTTGCTTTTCACCTGTCCCTCCTTGTCACTTCGTCTCTTTGAGATGCTAACGCTGCTTCCTTCGAGCCAGCTTCAGCGGGCTGGACAATTGAGACCTTCCGCCCCTTGTGGGTGATGAATAATTGAGACCTTCCACCTCTATGGTGATGTTCATCTTGACTTTCGGTGCGAGATAGCTAAATAGCTGAAGCGCTAGTAAACATTTGGCCACTAAACTAACTAACTAACTATAAATTTTTTATACAATTTTATTAAATCGTCACTTCAAATGCAAAATATTCAAGCGCAACATTCCGTATCACTTTGGAGCTGACGTCTACAAACAGAGTTTACCCGTGTGAGCTTGCTTACCAGCGATTGTCAGCTGAGCCATTATAGCGTGTGCCGAACCTCCAGTAATTTGGTAAGATTTTTTTGTCTATGGTTTTATAATTAGCGATTTCTTTCATATATGAAATACGTCATTATAAAGATTTTTGTTCCAGTTCTTGTAATATGTTTTATGTATTGATAAAAAAGCGTGTGTTCGACAAACCTAGAGAATCTCCATAGAGATTCTGTACAAAATATCAAACGTGCAAGTGCCATAAATCATACAAATGAAATTCAAGAAAAATTTTAAGTATTTTCTGTGTAATTCATGAATTTCCCATTCATTTTATTATTAACTGGGTCTAGTCTTCTTCGAAACAAGAGAGATTTCATAACTGCATTGCAGCGTTCTGACTGGTTGTAGCACTTTCACTCCGACAATCGATCGCTAACATAAAAAAAGCGGAACATTCATACTTTTGATATTCATATAACATAATGGTGCACTTTTTATACACAAGCACACAGACACAAAACGTGAATTACAGAGCTTGTGTTTGACGTGTTCTGTTCGTATGTTCAAATCTATGTTAGAAGTCTTGGTCACTGCGTCATCAGAAAATAAATTGGATTATTTTATAAGAATCTGTCTAGGAAAGTGGCATCCATGTCTGAGGTCGCTTCTAGCAACTTTGATGGGATTTTGTTGAAGCCTCCATGGTGGTAAGGTCTATCGATTTGTGTTTTCAAAAGTCGTGACTATCATTTTCATTTGTGTTGAATGGTTTATAGACATGCTTTGTTTTGAGACTATTTATGGAAAATCAACTGCTTATCTGTGTAAACTTATTTATTTGCAGGAGTTTTGTTTTGTCAATTTTCGCGTTTGCAGCTTGATTTTTCTTTTCCTTTTCGTGTGGAGTGTTGGCGGTGTGCTCGAGAGTGATTTTTTTTGGCAGTTCCGTATGCGGCGGTTAATAGTGTAATTAAAGTCTATAGCGGCGCATTCAGAACGCAACGTTAAAGAAGATGGGCAATGGTGTGTGATTTAGTATTTTTTATTTTAGAGCAAAATATATACAAGGGTTGGACAAAATATGGGAAACACCTACAATTTTGAGGTCATAATTTTTGAACACTTTTTAAACAATAAAAACTAGCCATATTTAAGGCGTATTGTTTGATGGTTAATGTATTATTGCTGCTAATTGATATTATTTGCTTTTACAGATTTTTCTATGAAATTTTTGTAGCTAAACCCGAGTTTCAAAATGGCAAGCATCTTCGAGTTTCAAAGAAGCCTAATAGTTGCTGCTCGTATGGCAGGTGCTGGCGTGACAGAAACTTCCCGAATGATTGAAGTTGCTAAAGGTACTGTCTAGTAAGTAATGACTGTCTTTGAGAGAGAAGGAAAAAAAGTCCTCAGCATAGCACAGGGCTGGCCGAAAGTCGAAGTTGTGTGAGAATGGCCGTCGGTCTCTAAAACAAATTATTAGGAAAAATCAAAAAACACCGGCTCTTAAAATTATAACAAACCACAATCGACACCTACAGAACCCAGTTTGCATAAAAACTGTTCGACAAGAGCTGCACAAATCTGGATTCTGAGGAAGTGCTGCACTTAGAAAGCCTCCGGTCTCAAATAAAAATACTTCAAAGCGTTTAGAGTGGCGTAAAACCCTCCAGAATTTGTCGCTAGATTAGTGGAAAAATTTGATTTTCTCTGACATATCATCGTTTACCTTACTTCCGATCTCCGGCCGAGAGTACGTTTGGAGAGGGTTAAAAAAGGTCGAAAGAGGGTAAAACTGGGTCTAGCTGCAAGAGGGTTTATTGAATTTCAGCGAAAATGTAAATAAAAGAAGTTAGTGAAAACTGAGAAACTTTATTCAACGCAAACGAAGTGGGTGAACAGTGGCCAGATAAAGGTAAGATAACCGTAGTAGTGGTTCGCACTGCAAGGAAAATTGGCTGTTATCAGTAAAGGTACAGAAATCGAGGATTGAATATAACAATATTTAATTGAAAGGAATAACTTTGTTCGTTGTTCACCCTCGTTGTTTGGCGTTAAATAAAGTTGCTCAGTTTTCATTAACTTCTTTTAATTACACTTGCTGAAATTTAATAGGTCAGAAAATGTTGAGCTGAAGAATGGCTCAAAACAAAAGTCATTTGGAAACAATTCGCAATTTGTACAAATCAATCCCTTGGAAAATTTAGGCTGTAATTACCACAATAGGTGGGCGAAAAAACAGAATAAAACAATTTTTTCTTGTGTTTCTCTGTTTCTCTTATTTGGCCAACCACTGTATGTATATAATAGCAAAGGAGAATAAGAGTAGTGTTCTTGTACTGATTGTGATGGAAGAATATTATTTTGGCCTGGAGCATCTATAAACTATTTCAATTACTGACTAAATATATTTATATATTTTTTTGCTTGTTATTGTGGTGTCATGATTTGTATAACTTATATTCCATATTTCGTGCTGCACCGTTATTTTCTGCCAGATAGTGCATCTACCACGTCACTGTCCAGGTGTTTAATAAAGATAGTCCAGGTAGCTCTCAAGTTTGTGGGTGTAATGCGTGTTGAGATGATTTGGTGAATGATTGACTCGATCGCTGTCCTATAGATGACGGCTTTCCAATAGAAGAAGAGTCATTATAGTCACGTCTTAAGTTCAGTGGCCTTATAAGTCAATCAAATGAGCGTAAGGCCACAATTGTCATTTCAAAAACTTGAGGTCGGTTAATCGTTAGCTCAAAGCAATTCTATAATTGTCTTGCATCTCGGGCGGTCCTATGCAATTGAGGGTTTTTGAGTTGGACTGGATAAGGTTTATGGGGAAAGGAATATTGGCATGTGATATCGAAAAAAATTGGTTGGTGACCCAAGTCCTCTCTGTCTTGGGTTCAGTCCATGAACTCGCCTTACGGTCGGTCTGAGAGTAGAGGGAGTTGGTGATAACACAGAAATAGTGGCAACGGTCAGCTAGATATACAATAGAAAGTTTGAGAAGAGAATGACAAAAACTTAACGGTCACTTTGTTCTTAGTTGCCGCAATGAGCTCGGATCAAATGAAACTCTCTACTCTCTTTATGTTTTCACATTATGTTGAGCACTTTTTTATTCTCCCTACAATCAGTAACACAAACCACGCTCTAATTCGTCTTTTAAGTCTCCAATCATTGATGAAACCGTTCAGATTTATACCTCTGTAGTTTGCAGCCCCAAAATGACTTCTATGTAAAATTTACCGTCTGCGTCGATGACAATAATTTAAGAAAAATGTGTTCGTTCGGTAGGACGTGCTGCCAGAGAAATGTTCATTAATTATCACTGATGGAATTGCTTAAACCTAATTTCCTTGACGGTAGAATGTGTGGCACCACATGAATTTCAAGAATGTTTTACTAATTTTCGACAATATTAACATGTAGCCTTTGACAATAGAGCCAGCTTTCGTTGCTGTATAGGACTGCCTAATTCTGACCATCATTAATTTCTTCGATGACACATCCGACCGAAGCGAGACCTCTATTGCTCTGCCAATGATGACCTGACAAAATTGGCACCGGAACACGGCCAACAGAAACACTAACATTGCTTCTCGCATGGCGAACGAGTTCGCGGCATGTCGTGCTTCCAAAATTAGTTAAAAATTTTTAGAATTCAAAGGCTGTTCCATCAGTGACACGTCGACCGCGGAATTGTTTTTCTCTCCTCCGGGAGATCAAAGGATGGATTTAATTGTTGAAATAAGAACGAAATTCATGGCTTAATTACGATTGCGCATTGCAATAAAATTATTCAAGGATTACCGTTCCAACTGCAGTATTGAAAGAACCTCATATATTCGGTTGATATGTTACGAGTGTCAGGCACGAAATTTTTTCGTGTGATTGTAGAGGTCTCATATTAAATTTAATTTTATTGCTTGGGTATTAGGCTTTTTCTAAATATACATGCATGTGTGTGAATTAATCAGTGCTAGAATTGTAAAAATGTTTTAGAGAGAATTGGAATCGATATTGCGGGTAGGAAAGAAGTAGCAGTATAGAACGTGGACTACAGGGCAACGTCACAGGTCTTGAGAAGTGCAACCCTCTGAATAAAAGATTAGTTGTTGCTCATTTATAAAGCCTATTTTGTTAACCGATATTAGCATCCTTTTGAAAGAATAAGTTTTAATATGATGAGATTTCGAGCAATAAATTGATTTACTGGGACCGTTGTTTGCTGATTTGTGGGCTGTCCCTATACTTGCGACAAGGTAAAAACGCATGTTCGAATTTTTTTTTGCAAACTAATTCCAAATTCCGATACTGATGTTTATATTCATTGCATTTAACTACAATATATTATTAGATATCTATTAACCAAGATTTGGTGTTCTTACGAATAGCTGAAGTTGTACGAGTCAATATGATTATTCTAGAGATTACGCCTAAGTGTTCCCCTATGAAAATTCCGCTTGTAAACATTGTCGTCTGTCAGTACTAACTTCATCTTAGCGACTCTTAGGCAGCGACTGAATCCTCCAAGCCACCTGGGCCTATACTTTCAAAAAAGTTAAGAGATCGTAAGTTCATCAGCCAATCATTGACGACCTTTCAAGCCAAATCCACCAATCATTACTAGAAAATAGCGCGTAAGTACTTACGTTCACTTAGCGAGTTTTGAAAGTATGGCCCCTGGGCATATACTTTCAAAAAAAGTTAAGAGATCGTAAGTACATCAGCCAATCATTGACGGCCACGCAAGCAAAATCCACCAATCATAGGCAAGAAAATAGAGCGTAAGTACTTACGTTCACTTAGCCAGTTTTGAAAGTATGGCCCCTGGGCATATACTTTCAAAAAAAGTTAAGAGATCGTAAGTTCATCAGCCAATCATTGACGGCCTTTCAAGCCAAATCCACCAATTATAGACTAGAAAATAGAGCGTAAGTACTTACGTTCACTTAGCGAGTTTTGAAAGTATGGCCCCTGGTAGCGCTTATTTCTGTTGCAGCTTTTTGGATACCGCCCATAAACTTTATTTATAAATTCTATTGCAGCTTTTTGGTTACCGCCCATAAACTTTATTTATAAATTCTATTGCAGCTTTTTGGTTACCGCCCATAAACTTTATTTATAAACAGAGCCCGAGTTCCTTCGAGGCGAATAGTGTATATGCTATTCAGTAACATGAAAATTACGAATCTGAAGTAAGTGACTAACAAACAAGGGGAAAGGACAAAGAACATAATACTTTTATATTCTCTGAACGTGTGTGACCTCAGTTTTCTCTTCATATTTCTTCATTCAAGCAGTGATTGAAGGAAATGTTGATTACACTTTTCGATTATTTTGTAGGCTGTTTGAAATATATTGAGGTATTTTAATCGATTCTTGATATGACAGCACTTTTCTCAGGTATTACAATTACTTTCACCATGATTACAAGCGCTTGACTTTTTTTTGACTACTCGTGCATGCGACGACGTTATAAATTCTACTAGCATCGCTCTGCTGTAGACTATCTTTGTTGCAAATCGAGCACTGTCTTGCAAGTTACTACTTATAAAAGACAGAGCTTTCACACATTTACTTCAAATACTGATCCGAAGTTATGTCAAGAGAATTAAAAGTTTTGTTTATGAAATACTTCCCGGACAGTAATCTTCGTATCTTACTGGTGAATAATTTCAAAATAGGTTCGTTTTTTAGGTACAAAGATATCCTTCCTCCTCATATGCGATCGTCCCTAGTTTATAAATTTAGTTGTGCACGGTGTGCATCTGCGTATGTCGGAATGACGCACGCAACTTTTACACTCGGGTCGCTGAGCATAGAGGTAGGAGTTATAGGACTGGGCAGTTACTATCGCGCCCTCCTCATTCGGCTGTGCGCACTCACGCTTAACAGTGCAACGTTCCAGTGTCCGACACAGACTTTAAGGTTTTAGCTTATAGTTCTGGTGCTTCCGATCTGCGTATTTTGGAATCCTTGTATATTTTTAAAGAGAAGCCTAGTTTAAATGCTGCCTATAGTTCTTATCCATTAGAAATTGTGAATAGATAGGTACTTACTTTATTATTTTGCCCTTTGTCTGTAAATTTAGGTTTTTAACTTCTGTGTGTGTTTTTTATTAACTCCAAACTAATTTTCTGCATTTATCTGTGTTCTAGATTTATCGAACTGACGATGGAGCTGGTCTCCGAAACGTTTTCAAAAGAGATATGCTAAATTTTTGTGGTGTTTTCTTCGCTTTTAAATTTCTAGTCAAATACTGATTATTTAGAATTGCGTTGTGCCGTGTAGTCCACTCCAGCTAAAGTCTAAAACATGAAATAACTATTATTCAGGAAGTATACAAAACCTAAATTGCGGAAGTTTCTAAACCAAAATGCAAAAATTGATACTGTTTCCTAACAGCTCAAAGCCTCCCAAAAACTTGTGGCAAGGATCGTTTCTAAATTCGAAGATATCTATCCTATTAGCGCCTTAGTTCTACACTCACAGATCTCTTCCGAGCACAGGGTAAATTTACACGGCAGTAGCAGACACAAGCGGACTACGAGCTTGCTGCATTTAATCCAAAAGGAAGCTGATCGATTGTCACTCACATGAGTGGATCAGGAATACGTCAGTTGGAGGGTTCGATCAACGCAGCGATAGCAACGAGTGCAACACACAAAGCATTGGCTTGAGAACTAAACAAGCGAAATCGGCAACGATGATCAAACTCTCGCTAAAGTGCAGACTGCGCCGCCGTCACCAGTTTTATAAATCTTTCTACGTTTTCAATTCCAATGACCATTTTGTTAGGTACGGCAAAAAAATTAAATAGATGCCTCACTGTCGGGAGGCAGAAATAAGATTGGATTAAACTAATAATTTTTTATGCCATTCCGCCAGCAACGAGATTTGATTTAAAAAAATACGTGCTTAAAATTTATCCCGAATTTAATCGTTGAACTCGTAGAAACTTCTGCTCAAAATGAATAGGTAATAAAAATATTTTGACGTGAGTTATGTTGAACAAGTTTCAAGTGTTAAATTCTTCCTCTTTGCAATCCTTAGGATTTTTTTTGTAAATTCTGGAAATAACAACAGAACGGAACATAATAAGCATAACAATTATTAATAATGAAAAACAATCTACTGCTTAAGGATAGTAGGCCTAATATCATATTATTTTTTATGAATTTCAGTTAAACTCTACATATTACATGGTGCATGAAAATTTTTGAGAACTACACTTCTTTTTTCACTAAAAAATTATTTTCTCGTGGATGAAGGCCACTCCTCAGGCGGGGACTTCTGACGCGTGTCTGTGCTCGTAAGAAGTCCTATGGGATTTCGCGCTCCCAGGGGAATAGTTCCTGAGCGCCCCACCGCTGACCTCGCGGTGTTTGCCCGCCGGTCTCAGTTGTGGGGTTAAGTTATTATGTTGGTTGAATTCCTTACATTAAGTTATTATGTAGGTAGGATTCCTTACATTAAGTTATTATGTCGGTAGGATATCCTACATTAGGTTATTATGTAGGTAGGATACCATTTCGAGCCAGCTTCAGCGGGCTGGACATCTGAGACCTCCAGCCCCTTGTGGGTGATGATTAATTCAAATTTTTGAATAACTGAGGCCTTCCTCCTCGCTAGCGACGTTGTCTTTTAACCTCCGGTATGTAATAGCTTGATAGCTGAAGCGCTGGCAAACCATTCTACTACTCACATACTACTTACTAGATGAAGACCAAGTCTAATATAAATTTCAAATTTTTTATTAAATACAAAATTCGAATAAATAAAGTGAATTCTGCTCAACAGTTCAACTTATATTATTGCCTCAGGCGAACGCTTGGAAAACATCTTGATGATAAATAAAAATTAAAAGGACCCCGTATATTGTTACCCTCTCCCTTAACAACTTGTATATCAATTCCATAGAGCCCGTGAAATGGAGAGACTACAAATAAGTGAGATACAAGATCAAATGAAATACGATCTTAACACGATTCCAATACAATTACAACAATCACCATGTCACTCAATGAAGAGAAAAAAGTATAACATAAAATAACATAGTGATGTCGGCGCTGAAGTGTAGGCCTGATGTGGCCTGTCGCCGATTCTTTTCCTTTTCGTGCCTTGTTCACAGATCTAAACTCGTGATAGACCATGAGTATACTTGTATACTTCAATGAGGTCCCCACGCAGACGTCGATAACTGAGGCTTGGACGTTTCATAATCTTCAATCTTTCTTCATAGGACTTGCCCTTCAAGCCTGGAATTATCCTTGTTGCACGTCTTTGAACATTCTCTATTAAATTAAATTTCTGTCCTTTTCAAATCTCGGTGACCACAAAACGTTTCCAAACTCTAGACTCGGGCGTACGGTGAGAAGATTGACAAACTCTAGAAGATTGACGGTGCGGTACGTACTATATGATCTCTTTAGCAGATAACTTCGCAGTCATTTTAGTAACGTTTAAGCTCAGCAACAATTTAAAAAAAGTAAACCTTATTGAACAGAAGAAATAATAACGCACAATACTATAATACTGCAAAGTAATTTCAAATTATATTATATCAATCGATAAATGCTTCAGGTTTCGATACGTCTTACTCACACGTCAACATTGCACGCATGATTACCTGGACTTTACCGATGTCAACTCCTTACCAATAGCCGTTAACGTTGGCATGGAAGCGATCATTGGTCTTCCTGGAAACTTTAATGTAATTGCTTTAAATTATCGTAAAAATGCATGTTTATCTGTGTAAACGATGTTCATCATCATCACTGCTCATGGCATGAACACCTGAGCAGTTAAACCGAAATTTTGTGTAAACCTTAAACTAATTTCCCAGGAAGAAATATTTTGGTAATCCAGTAATTGAAGACTAATGGCACACTATCATCCTATCACATAATCACCGCTCTGAAATTATATTACGACAACTCGTGCCGCAATTCTTCTTTCTGTGAGGCAAATAGTCTCATCGTAGTCAAAATTTTCAGAGAAATACAGAATATCTACTTTCCATTCCTTACTTCAAATGATACGTATATAGTCACAAATCGCTCAAAACTGAGATGTTCTTCTCCCACGAGTGCTCTGTACGAGTAATGATGTTGACGTTGATAACCAGAAGAATTCATCACATGTTCTAAGAACACCAATTAATGCATAAAGATGAGAAGAAACACCAAGCAATTCGTTGAGTTTACTAAAAAATATTAAAAAAGTAAATATTAGAAAAATAAATATAAATAAATAAATATTTTACTAAATATTATAAATTTAGTAAAATATTAAAATATTTACTAAAAAATATTATTAAAAATATTGAGTTTACTAAAATAAGCCAGCATATATTTTATATTTGAAATGCTCTTTTCTATTCTTTCATTCATTGCTGGTCGAAAGTACAAGCTTCTAACAACTTCTTCGGTTTCTTCATTGGAATTTTGAATTATTACACACATTCTATCTTGACAGCTGGCATTTAACATTGGTAATAGAGGAATATTCGTATTTTAACATTACTGTAAAAAGGCCGTATAATAATGATTTTATGTGTCAAATCCTAAATTTGTTCGATAAATATGAGAAAATATGAAAAATAGCATAATCGCCACGGATCGATGCATGAGTAAGGTTAGACAGAGGCTCCATCGTAGACCTCATGCATAGTAACAATGTTCTTTCTCATCTCATTGTGCTTTCTAAAGTTCGAGAACGACTTTAAAGTCCTGAACAGTGTTCTAAGACGAGCACGCAGTACTAGAACAATTTTATTTTCCTGAAAAAGCCTCGCGACTTTCAATTTTAGTCATTTTCAATTTGTCCAACTTTTATTTTATTTCTCCTACTAGTCTCGGGGACGGTTGGGCGTTGAAGCAAGAAGCAAAAAATTTCATTACAACTATGCAATTAATTACAGTTCTTCTTGATTTGACACATTTTCCCGTTATTACAAATAAATAAACAAGCGGTATACGTTCACCATACGTGGTGCATTTCGTTCCCCAGATTTGTGAAGAGAATTGCCACTCATAAATCGTTTGAGAAACAGATGCTGCTCGGTAATTTAACGCTTCAATACCTTGAGACGCACTAAGTGTACACACAAATAAATTTAAAGATTAAGGTAATAAAATACAAAGAAGCTGCTTTAATTTAACAAAGTTGTGGTCGTTTAAATATTAAAATTAAAAAAAATGCATTACTCCAAATTTTTGATTGCCTAGTTATTCCAATAAATTCCAGGAGGTACTAAAAATATTCAAAATAAATTATCCAAAACTTTTGAGTGGGGCAGATCGAGTACAGCTGCCTTATATACAAAAATAATCGCAAAATATAATCGCAAAAACTTCTTATAGATTCCCCGTATTGATCGCAATGTGTATAAGATGTATCCGTTTTAGGAAACCTGGAATAAGGCACACTTTTCGCATGCCCGTGAGTTTTTATTGATCTTTTTGAGCAAGCGAGCTTGGCTGTGCGTAGCGTATACGGAGAAGTTTTAATTAGCAGCGCAAGTCAAACAACTGCCGCGAGGACCGCAGAGGGAAAGGTTAGGGGTTGAGGGCAAAGAGAAGGAAGTACCGAACATTTAGTGCATTATTATTGAGCATTATTGTGTTTAAGTATTGACAGCAGGGTATTGTGTAGAGGTGTAGGTAGTTATTGAGAGCAAGGTATTGTGTAGTTATTGAGAGCAGGGTATTGTGTAGCGGCGTGGTGTAGTTATTGAGAGCCGGGTATTGTGTAGGGGCGGGGAGTAGTTATTGAGAGCAGGGTATTGTGTAGTGGCGTGGTGTAGTTATTGGGAGCAGGGTATTGTTTAGGGGCGGGGAGTAGTTATTGAGAGCAGGGTATTGTGTAGGGGCGTGGAGTAGTTATTGAGAGACAGGGTATTGTGTAGAGGCGTGGTGTAGTTATTGAGAGCAGGGTATTGTGTAGGGGCGTGGTGTAGAAATTGAGAGCAGGGTATTGTGTAGGGGCGTGGTGTAGAAATTGAGAGCAGGGTATTGTAGGGGTGTGGTGGAGTAGATGGCTTATTCACCAGCCGAGGTGTGAAGAGTTGAGTAGCGATGTTGATAGAACGGCGGAAAAGTGTTTTATCTGATAATGGTTGAACGCATTATCCAGTTGTAATGACAGATTTTGCAGTGTAATGGAGCATCGTAACGGCGTTACTAATGAAAATGAAATCTGTGACCCCAAGAAGTGATTGAAATGACGTTAGATTTACAACGAAACTGGTAAAATGATTGAAGAAATGAGTTCCATCAGTGGGTTGCCTGGAGATCGGTAGCTCTTTACATTTAAAAATAATTAAGAGAGACAGAGAAAATAAAGAAAGATATAGAAACAAGAGAAACCCGTGGAACCCCTGCAGCGGCTGACACGAGTTGGGCGGGTTTAGAGGGCGGAGAGGTTACAATTAACCCCTTGGCAAGAGGGCAAAAGTTAGGCACAGAGCACTTACAAAGATTTTAAAAGCCTTCATATTGGCAGTTAAGAGGCGACTTAAGGACGAGACGTTGAATGTTTGGAGCTCCTTTTTGCCTATAGCCCCATGGACGATTTCTTAATTCCACGGTTTGAAATCGCTGACCTTTCAAATTACTTCGTTTTTTTCTATTAATGGGAGGCCTTTTAATAGTGAGACATCAAGCCTTGGCTTCAAACGATTTCACGATGAGCGAATAGAGGGTTAAAACAACTTTATTTTAATAGGGTTAATTTTTAGGTAAGTTATAAACAACTAACGGTTCACATATGTAAATTGGCCGGGAAAAAGATGTACTATTCTCAAATTCTGTGCATTCACCTATTCAATAACTTCTCTATTAATTAACCTTTACTAAGATGTGCCTATATCTACAGAATAAACATCCTACTTAATAAATAAATTTTCATCGGAAATATTATAATTTTATTAATTCTAAAGCATTGAATTCATTTGCACCAGATATCAACTCAAATTCCTCTTCAAACATTGGCTTGACTGTAAGTGCACGGTAGCGATTAATTATTCCTCATTGATTTCAGTTCATTTTCGCTCAATGATTTCCTGTTAGTGGTACAGATAAAATAGGTCTCGTTTATTTCAGTCCCTGTTCAAACACTACTTTTCCTTTTAGAGGTAGGATTAATATTTCTTGCCTATTGCAGTTCATGTTCGTTCATAGACTTGACTGTAAGTGATAGAGCTTGAATATTTCTCGTTCCCAACTTTCAGGAGCCACTTTCCTCCCGTCATTTGCAGTGACTGTGGTGACATCAGAATCCATTTCTCAAAAACTCAATTCTGAATCTCGTCGAAAAGTTTATTGAAAAGTTAGATGACTCATATCATTAAGCTGTTTATATCTCTGTTTAAAAAAGCTGTTATGCAGCCAAAAAGCTCTCTTTCAAAAAAGCTGTTAAACAGATAAATTTACTATATCTTCATTGGAAAAAGTTTTCAGTGAAAATATGTTGCATTTAATTAGCATTTTCTTTTACATATTTTAAATTCTTTGGGAAAGTTTGACGACGCGTAAATCGCACGCAGTACTGCCGCAGTCTCCCTAAGAAATGTAATGATTTCCCGAGAAGAAATCGACCGATAAACTCGAGATGATCACCGAGAGGATAATTGTGTTGGAGTCCTAAGATTCAAAATATGCAGACATTCTTGAGAACTACCAATTTCCATCGTTGAAAGCTATCTATCGTGAGCACCAATAAGGCCAGAAAATTGCAAATTTGCGAAATTGTAATTTTACCTGTATTTGGCAGTATATATGTAATAATATTATTATAAAGTAATTAATTTTCAGTTATCATGTCATCATAGGTTACGGACTAATTTTGGCGAACTGGCTCAAGTAATCCTAAGTCAACGTCAGTGGCTAAACTGAGATTTATTATATTTATATTATATTTATTATATTTAATTTATTAATCCGATCACTACGGAAAGAGAGGTTAATAGAGAGGTTAATTCTGAACTCATAATCAATACATGTTACTTACCCATACCTTCAGAAAGCAAATTATAGCGAGTGCTAAGTCATGTTTGACAAATACAAAAGTATCCATATCGGAACAATTCCAGAATTATTTCACATACAACATTTGGTTTTTGAAACGTTGGTTCCTGACAGTTCAACGCGGTTTGAATACATGAATGAAGCCTGAATACCACGAATACATTAACACACAAGAATAAACTCGTATCTAATGGCTAGTGCTGACGAGATGATTCTACAAATGAAAGTTATTGTTAATTATTCCTCTAAAGAGACCAAAGAGCAACACAGAAGATGCTAAAGCTATTCAGATACCAGTACCATCTGATCAATCTAACCTTATTTAACAGAATAACAAAAAGTAACTTTTTCACTTCGATAACCTCAGGAGTTCCGGTTTACAGGGAAGAATAGTAGATAAATATTTCGAAAAGCTTTAGCCTGAATTAGGCAGCCAAGGTTGGATTCCAACTTTTAAAAATTTATCAAGAAAAATTGTCTGGGTCCACGCCCTGAACCTCTATCAGCGACAAATCAAAACATTTGCATTGCAATGTAATGTAGAGGTTTGACACGTAGGTGTTTTCTGAACGAATCTGCCGCGAGGTCACGAGCGGGCTGAGCGCTTTTAGGCTGGCCATTTGGTTCGTTGGCTTCCGTGGATGAGGTGAGGAGGTGTTAGTGTCCTGGTTGTGATTGCCGGTTAGGCTCGGGTTGTGTGTAGGAGTCGTACATCACTGTAAATATTGCCGGTTCAGAATTTATGTGAAGTTTAGTGGACTGTGAAGTGTTTTTTCCCTATTTTTGCTTGTGAGATTTAATGGCATATTCTGCTTCCCAGGTGGGAGGGACCTTTTCTGGTGTGGCGTCAGCTTCTGAGATCCGACCGTGTTCCTCTCAGGCGATTGTTCAAGGGTGTGTACCGTGGACGTGCACCGTTGGAAGAAGCTGACTGCCTTCAGTGTTTACCTGACGTGGGAGCCGACTTGACCTGTCTGCCCTTTGGTTTCTAGTGCGCTCTGCATAGCCGAGCCGCGTTGGGCGTCTATCGTCGTACCTTATTGGAGCGCCTAATGACGAGTTTAACTAGTCTTGAAGTTCCTCGTGGAGGCGTGACCCCCCTAGGCTTGCCTGGGTCGAGCCATCGTGTTCCAGGCCCGGTGTCTGTGCCGCTTGGGGGTCGCCCGTTAATGTATTAGGGCTTCCCCTGGAAGAGATGCGCGGCTCTCGTGAAGTTGGCTCGTCTCGTGTTCCGTTTTGGGTAAAGTTCAACATGTTTTAGAATGGTCGCGGGTCGACTATTGAGCGTTTAGGCAGCTCTGTCGTAATTGTTAGTAGTTACCCGCTCTCCCGTAACAGTAACAGTAGAAATCGTCTTACAAATCGCCATGGCAAACCATTTTTCGTGTTCCAGTTACACGAGGTTTGCTATCCACAAAACTCATTTCCAATTCATGTAGCGTGTTATTGTCCAGAATTTACCACAGATGAACAGTAGCTGATTTGGCAAGTAGCCTATTTTTAATGGAGAGCATGTACGTTTTTGGCTTCCAATCGAAGATAAGGAATTTATTAGCCCATATAGCCGGTTGAATTTGGCATACTCAGTGACATCATACACACATACAGATATTGTTTTTAATGGTAAATTACAGCCTAACTGACTGCAATGCACAAATTTATCTTCCTATGATATGCAATCACAGTATTGGTAGAACTTTGCTTACCCTATAACGATTAATTTTAAATAGTTTCAGTACTGCAGGACTGTTCTTACACACGCAAACTGCAACTTTTGGCGATAATTCCGAAGGCATTACGGCGTGCAAGTGGCACAATTAAGTGACTGTAAAAGAGAAATTTTTGTCAGATTTATGGTAGAAATTGTTAATTATTGGGTTTGAAATGATGTAATTATTGCCAGGGGAATCGCCTAAATATTCGTTCGTCTTTTCAGGCTGATTTGAATTTTGCAAACTGTTAAAAAAAGGACCTCAGTATTACAACCAATCCCATATTATGAATGTTTGATTTCTTCACAAAGTGTTCTAATATACGACACGCTGAAACCTAATTTTAATAGAGATGTAACTTTTCGAAAAGAATTATAACTAGAGGCCAACATGAGTTGAATTGAGACTTCATATGAGACATTCAATTACGTGGCCAAGATAAGTTTAAATTAAAGATGACTAAATTTTTCAATGTTACTAACTTCAATCTTGGCACAAATATATATAGAGGCGCATTCCAGCCTTTATTTATTTATTTTTATTTCTACATTCATATTCATTCATTAATTTATATATATTTTTTCATTTGGAAATTTTCTTCAGTCTGCGGAGTCCGTTGTTTTCGGGCTTGATTGTGCGGCAGCTTGAGGATGGAGGTAGCTTGTAGCTATAAGGAGACTCCTTGAGAATCTGAGATAAGAGTGCCACCGGAGACCACTCTGCATAATACACGCGGCGCACAGGCAGATCTCGAGAACGATAGCACCCGGGCATCGATTCTTTCCCAGGACAAGGGCTCCGCTCGGCTATTTTCCAAATAGATGAGATCCAAAAACTCAAGTTGAGTGACTGATTAAACGAAGCTTTTGAGAATTAGTGGCATGTGCTCAAAAGTCCCAATGGGGACATTAATGCCCCACTAATTGTTTTCTGCAAGTGATCGAGGAAAGTAAATAGGAAATTTCAATAAGATAAATGATAATTCTGCAAATAAATCCCGATGCTTCCAGAATTGTTAAACGAATTGAATTTCTTTGAGAGATTGATGAAATTTTTTTAGAAATTCACGAGAAATTCAGCATCCATTCGCAATTACAACAGAGATCGGGCTTTTTCTTTACTATTTGCGATGCTTCGTGATGAAAATATAAAAAAAATTGAATATGGACTTTCTTCTGAAATGTCATGTGGATTTGCATGAGAGGTATTTTCTTTTATGTGAACTTTATTATAAACTGGATTGATTTGCCATACCATATTTGATTTTGATTGATTGATTGATTGACTGATTTTGATTGATTTGATTTACCATATTTTATTTTCTGTTTGAGGAGACCAGAAATAATGAAATGCGTAGAACATCTCAATAATTTGGGACCCAACTCTACTGCATTGAGATTCCGGTGTCGATTGGAGCCCTCACTGTGAGAAATGAATGGTTCATTGTTCAAATAGCGATGGATTATTGTCCTATTGTGGGTCATCCAGGAACATTTTGGCCCAGCAAAAAGATGCATCAGTCTGCTCGTTCTGCTGTGAAGAAACTGTGTTGCTACCATGACTTTGGGACCCGTTATTTTTCTGAGCGTTCACGGACAGAGACACCTCTACCCAGAGCATCTCTTGTTTAAAATCAGTTCCTGTAAAATTGCCTCCTCGCCTATATAAACACTAGCAGCTGCCTATAAGCAGTCACCCGGGCCCATATTCTGGCAGTGAATTTCTAATTCTATTTCACACGTATATTTTTACTGTGAAGATTTTTTAGCATGAATTAACTCATAATATGAAGGGCGCTTAGGATTAACAAAAGAATTAGAAAAACGGATGAAAATATAAAATATATATGCGGCATGACACACGAGATCAACGTGACGGGCATATATACCAGCTCGTTCATCCCTCACAAAAAATCACTACTGATATATGATCGAGAATCGACTGAGTCGCTTTCCATTATGATTCTTTCAAAATAACATGCATGCGTAAAATCATATACAAATGAAGTTCAGTGCCTAATATCCAGGTTTAAACGATTCACAAAAACTAAGAATTATCAACCGTATGGCATGATTGGAACCCTCAATTTTCCGTAGATATTTAGAGCCGTATTAATTATAACCGGCCATCCTTGCCCTCCGCATCGGCGATGAGCTACGAGAGAAGCTCGACTCGACGGTGTAGAAATGTCAGATTCAGAGACGACATTTCCAACCTGGCGGTATCGAATTTTTTCATTCTCTTGCCGTTAATTTTTTAGTACAGTGAATGTTGTAATTTATCAATGCCCACACTGAATCAGCACAGGCAAAGCAATTTCATAATTAACATATTTGGTTTATCTAATAAAATACGGACAGTAGTCCTGAGAATCGAACATATTTTACCTCAGCAACGATAGTCCAGGTCCACACTAAAAAATACGTAAAATGGGCACTCTCAATTATTTAACGATGAAACAAATTACCTACTTTCATCAATAAAATTCAGTAATAGCTACAGCTATGGTTAAATAAAGTACATATTTTTCATTTACATTGAATTTCACGAAATGAACATTGATGCCACTCAAAAATATCAAGGAATAACATTTGAGTAGGTATAATTGCTCATGACTATAGTGTCCCAATACTCACAAAAGAAAACCAACATTAATTCACTGACAACATCTCTAGATACAATCAATACAATCGTAGCATTTCAATCAAGCAAAACTGCTTCGCTTGTGCAATTGATCATTTTCTTTGGCTAAAAATTATTAATCAAATCCTTGATTCGCTCAACCTAGAATGGTACAGTGACATAAATGAATTTGATTCAGTTTGTAACGCATTTAATTCCACATTTTTCCTAAACAACACCGTAAGGGCGGCCGTATGAAAACGTTTCGCAGAACAGCTCGAATGCAATTTATCACTGTACCAGTTCATGTTAAATATTCTATTGCAGTTGACAACATGCTTACCCCTGAGTTATGAGACCTGCTGATGAAAATAATCATGATGCAAGTCGGAGAAGGCTTCAATGTATGAGAAAACAATAACTGATTATTGTTTCAAAATAGCTCAAACCTTCAACCGAGTCCCGTCTCCACGATAGGATCAGTAATTCAAATGCGTGTTCACATGACCGAGCCTAGAACGACTCCTTCCTGTAACGTAATTTGCATAGCTGCGTTCAGCAAATATGAGAATGCAATTGGCAATTTCGCTTATGTATGTAAAACGTTAAAAACTGAGCGTTTGCTGGCAACACTGTTTGTATTTTTTGCTCACTGGAATATATTTTCACAAAAACGTAAATTGGGCAGTTATTTCTAGAATTCCAAACAATAAATTTCTGAACCCTACCACTTACAGATTTGCTGACAAATCGTTTTTCGGCCCCGCTGCACCGTGCTGAGATGTGATGAATATTCTTGATTGATAAACTTGTGAATCGTCGGTGAATTATTTCAAAACGCGCAATGATGAGAGATTTTGTTAATGATTCCAAGTCAAAAACAAAAATGTCGGTTCATCTCCGTTGTTGAAGAGAGATAAAGATAACGTAATTGGTTTATATAAAAAGTTATAGATACAGCTGCACAACCATGTCTAGTCTGTAGGCTTACTATCAAAATTATTTACAAATTACAAGCTACATATATCCGTCAGCCAGTCGCTGACGGCTTTGAAAGTTATCCGTCAACCAATCACTGGTGGGCTTTAAAAGCTAAACCCACCAACCACAGACGATAAATCAGCCATACGGGTAAGTTGCATGGTCGCTATGCGTACTCAAGCGATCGAGTACGGCTTCTGATAAGTGAAATACGGCTTCTGATATTGAACCTATACTTGAGGCGTCAACGACGTGAGAACCCAGTAGACATCTGACGTTGAAACAATGTTGATTTCAGGTTGAAATGTTGATCATCAAAAATCAAAGATTTAATCGACTTCGAAATGTGACCAACACTCGAAAAGACGTAGAACACTCTAATTTCAACATTGAATAAAGTAACGTCGATCTTGGTACGTTTAATTTTGATCTATTTACGAACGTTGATTCAACGTTATCACAACAACATAGAATGGTGTACATTTGCTTATATGCAAGTTTGATTGAAGACCAGAGCATGCTTTTTATTAACAATCTTCTTGTTCGTCTTTTCAATGAGTCGAACCAAATTTCTAGCTGGAGCTGGGAGATCGAAAAGCAGGTTTCCGAATGACATTTTAATAGATTGCGACGTTTCGAAAATACAATTTTCATTATCAAGAGAAGCTTTTGCCGAACTACACCAATTTGCTTATATATACATATATGAGTCACTGTTTCAGTTGGCCTATACATTCAAACGTTTATCAAGCGGCATATAGTCTTATTTATATTGTTAATTTGTGCCAACTTTATGTAAAAAAAATTAAATTAAATTTTAACTTTTCTCGAACATGATCTCAGCAACCTTGATCTATCGAATGCATATAATTTTAGAAACAATATTTCAAACCTTATATGTACGGTCATACATATCATAAATTAATAGATTGATATGCCTTTCTAGACCATTATCTTGAAAATAATAAATATATTAATATAACATTATAATATAAACATATATATAATATAATTATTAATAATATATTGATTCCAAATTTATTAAATTACATCATCGTTAATTTCCCGTGAATGGGAACAAAGAAAATAATACATACGTTTCGCTTCGATTGCAGACGGTTTTTTTTTTAAATCACAAGACTTTATAATATTATGAGACATATTGCGCTGTTAAATATATTACGCACAATATATCAAACATGTATCGATGTCGAAAAATCAGGTTGAGAAATGGCAGTTGGTATTAATTCACCATCCCTATATGTCTCAATTGAAATACGACAAATAAGAATAATACTAATAATATTTTCAATACTTCTTGAAGAATTTTGTAAAAACACCGAACGCTAAACTACTTCTGAATGAATATTTGATGGAGGAAATAGTTAGTCATTATGAAAACTCAGACCTTATATTATAATTTTGTGTCTAACTTGATGGATGCCTAAAAAACAATATATTTACCAATCTTGCGATAGTTGGCAAAGACTTGCAACAACAGACCGACGCCACCGACATGCACCCTGCAGCAAACTGTTAAATTCAAACAGTAGACTCACTTAACTTGCTTATTTTTATCTCATATTTGAGGATAAATAAATTACAACTAATAATACTTTTTAACGACTAATTTTAAGTAGAAGTCGTTAGTATGCAGCAGGACGCTCGGTTGTACCCTGAGCACGCGACCTTCAAGTGGTGACGGTATGTGATGGTGATTTTAAACATTGACATCTCTAATTGTTTCTTCTGTGAATATTAAAATAAATAAATGTCATCAAAATAATCTAGGCACAGAAGTGACTCTTTAATAACTTATGATGGAAAATATTAGTTTATATATCTCTTAATTTCTCATACAACGAGTTTAATGAGAAATTAATAGCTGCTTAACCTAACCTTTTCCAACACAACTTATTGAAAAGTCATTGAAAAGTAACCTGAAAGTCACTGGTATGGATATATTGCACTACTACAGTTCAAAACTATGGATATAATTATTATTTTATCTTTCACCAGAAAACTTGCTCATCATGACCAAAATCATCGTTTGTTTTCATGCCGTTGTAATTAACTAAGTAGGAATTTTTAAGTTTTCAAGTTTAGTTGACCAAACAACGATTTTGTTCTCCAGGCAAAGACGGGGAAGTACGATAAACTTCATTAAAAAAGAACTAGTAAAAATATCATTACAATATAAAGTTTATTGAACAAGACATTACCTCGATTTTTGTTTCACTTAGTTTCGGACAAATGACGGCTCCCATTGTCAATGCATTCAGTTGGTCGATTTTTGGAGTTCTATTCAACTTGCTGTAGCATATTGACGGGTATGTTGGCGATTGTTTGGCGTATGTTCTTCAATGAGGTTGGGTCCATGGACAGTCATTGTAAACTATTGATTTAAGATAACTTGCCCTATATGTGTCTACCCATATAAAAATAGATTTCCGATCAGGAACCCGACATAAAGAACGAATACGAAACAGATTACGGAATGTTCGTTGAGTAGCGATAATGGAACGGCCATTAAAAAAAGTACGCCTCGACAGCAAACGCACGCTGCTCACTTGTTCAATGCATAGTGGCAAATGACTAGGCGGGACACAATACTTGACCTTGCTTTCATATGAAATAATCCCCGCCCTGGGATAAAAAAAAAACTGGCCAGGAAACGTTTTTTTTGCGAGACTCGCTGCCTACTGGAAAGTTTCTGCTTCGTAGGGGTAAATGTATCTCTATTCCTGATGACTTCATTTTAAGTAACAGCCGCTCAAACCTCACCTGTCGAGTACATTGATAAATCCAGATTCACAGCATCCACTGGTTACTATTTGTCCAGAAAGTAGTTCATAATTAAAAACAGAGAATAGTTTTGCCGTTACTTAGAAGCTATGACACCAGTGTCATATACATTGACGAATCGAGACCCACGGTATCTACTGGTAATTAATTGTCCAGCAAGTAGTCCATCGTTAAAAAGACCATAGTTTTGCGGTTACGTTTTGGCATTCTGACACGAAAGGTCAAAGGTAAATAGAACGAGCATTTATTCCTCATAGAATATTCCATTCATCTGCATACAAAATTTGTGAGACTGGGAAGGCGATATTCACACGGGCTACTCTGATCACCATTCTCAATAGTAATGTCGCTTACGCATCTCTTCAAACATGACACTCCACTCCACTCGTAGCAGTTAAAATGCAGTAGTATTTCTGTGAGTATTATGCAGACGCAAGCCGTAAGTTCCCCATGACTTGCATACATACAAAGCGACCAGGTGTTTAAGTTCTCTTTTTTTTGTGGTAAACCCAACAACTGACTCTAAAACCTACCTCTCAGCTCTTGAGTATCTCTCCAACTTTACGCCCACTGCGGCTCTTCTCCTCACAAGACGGAATATTATTCAAGTCCTCGTCCTTCAAAAAATCGTTTAGAAGACCGACGTCAGCAGAAGACATCTTGTGCAGCGCTATTCTTAAATCCGAATATCGTCGCTTTTATTGGAGTTTGGAATTACCGTACAAATGGATGGCTTTCAGTTTCACATTTTTTCACATTCTTGTTAATATTACTTTCAAAACTATTTACTGAAATTACATTCTAAAACTATTCGCTGAAATATTCACGACGTAAACAATATCGGATTGATATCTTGCTCTTTTTTACAAATTATAATCTCAGAAAAGCGAGTTAGTAAGTAACTCTAACAGCCTCCATCATGTTATTAGCGCATTTTCTCATTTATGGAAAAAATGCCCTATTGTGCTCGCCATGTCCGTCTGTCTGTCTGTCCGTCCGTGACCTCAAGTTTACGTCAATGAGAAAATGCACTGTCACTCACTGCAGTGAGTACTGAGTTATTTTTTTCTTCTTCGCTAAATTAAATAAGCGGATAAATTTACAGGTTTCCTTCAAGCGGAGAACTTATCATCTAAAAAGATTGCAATGTTTCGAATATTTTTTCAAATTAGCTCAGGAATCGATCGAATTTCGCCATTTAATTTACCCTGCTTTTAAAATTGCTCAACTCAATGCAATATTGGAATCTGCTTCCAAACAGAAAACTCCATTGTTAGGGAAGAGTTTTAATTTAAATCATATATCATGGTTTGAATCTTGTTTCAGTATCTTTTTTATTTTCAGCTAGAGCCTTCAGGTCTTTAGGTTTTGTGTACTTCTAGAGTTGATTCATTCCCTGTTTAGGTTTCATGCTATTGAGGACTATAAGTGTACACTATAGGTGCCTGTACACAGGGATAGTACTAGCCGCTAGTTCATCCGGCGCTTGAACTGTCCACGCTACTAGCCTCGTGTATAGGGGGGGTTCAGCCGCTTCAGAGGCATGCGTCGGCAATGCCCGAGGCGCGGCCGAGAGGGACAACGATGTGTTGATATCTTGGCTGGAGAAGTGGCTAGTAGCGCTGATGCAGCCATGGTGAGAGCATCTGTGCTGCTCCTGTGAAGTATCTTGGGTCACGTTGAATAAAGTAGGTAATATTGAACATAGGTAATATTGAACATGTATTATGCGTAGATGTTAAGAATGCTAGGAATGCGGGCCGTTATTGCGAGACCGTGGGAAAGGTTGNACCTTATACTCTCCTCGTGTGTACAGGCTTACTAGCCGGATAGTCACCAAGCGACCGACACTAGCCAGATTTACTAGCCGTCTGCACTATCCCTGTGTACAAGCACCTTATTGTACGGATAAAATCAGTAAAAGGCCAGTGTGTGTGCTTTTCATTATGATTTGAACCTGCATGACGGAAATTTAGAGATCATTAGGCCATTTCTCACTCATTGTTTGTATACAGAATTTTGGTTTCTAGATTCTTGTTTTCTAGATCTGTGTTTTATGTGAAATTTTTTTGGGGGGATTGAATCCTAAAATCTTTAGATAAGCATCGCAACAACGCGTGTTCTGTCGCTGTCCTATGCGAACCTAAAGAATCTTCAGAGGGATTCTTTAGTTCTCTTAAATCAAGCTAACGTCAGGTGAAGAATCTAGACTCTGGAGACTATTTTCTTCAACTGTCTACAAATTGGCAAAGTTTGCAGAGGGTCACGTCAATGTAGAGAAAAATTCTTCCTGGATCAGTGCTAAGTTTCAAATTGCGTGGTATGTTGATATTTTGTGAATAACCTTAGCTCGAAGTTTGGAATTCATTACCAATTTTTTTTTTAAATCGAACTCGAAGTAATTAAAATCAAGACCTGAGCTCGTATATACACTTATATGTAATAGTGTCTGACATCATATACTCATGAACAATTAGATCCATCGATAAGTATGATAGTCCATTAGAGCTGCCAAAAATTAAAATAATATTTTACGATAAAGTCTCGCATTTTGGTCGTTAAATAATTATTGTTGCATCTGCACTCAGAATAAATTAAATCTCGCGCTCATCTTGACAAACAATTTCATCACGAATTGAGCTGGAAGCAAATGAACTTTAATTAGTTTGTCACTAATTTTCCTAACAAATTTTAATTTTCCTACTTAACCTTGATGCAGTTAGTAGGTGATGTCTCACAGCGAAGTAAAAAGTACGTGCAAGTCTTCAGGTTTCATGTCTAATTTACTTAGTGTGTACAAGGACACAGAATTAATTTGATACAAAAATTATTATAGCACAATGCAATAATGTGAGAATAAGGGAACGAATCAATAAAACTTTTACAGCATGGCATTTTGCCTATTTTAATCGAAATCAAGCTCGTTAAATTTTTGTTGCAATATTTAAAAAATCTGGAGGCAAAAATCAATTGTGCTAATATATCAGTTTTGCATTTGGTTTTGAGAGAAATTTAGGTTAAATGATACTCAGAAAATAGGCCTACCTTGCTAAAGGAACTTTCACAGATCATGAAAAGTTAGTGGATATTCTGAAGCACGTTCTAAAAATGATAACAGCAAGAGTACCTACAGCGAAATTGGCCGTGACATTGCTTGTGCTTGTAGCTAATGTTTTCGGTATACTGTTTAATATGTGATCAGTGAGATAAGTTGACTACAGTATACCGCAAATAATCAAATTAATTTCAACGCAAATTATCAATCCACAACTAAGCCGGATGTACACGTAGCCATTATTTGAGCAATAAATAGCGACCGATGCTGATCAGAACGGACTCAAGCATGCAATATTTCAGTCAGTTTGAAATTTTTGCTCACATTGTATGGCTATATGGTCACTATATTGATTAATTGGTCCATTCTTCGCGTTATTCGTTTTCTTAATAGTATTTTTTATTTGTGTTTTATGTAAACCGTTTGCCATGGATCGATGCTCTCTTCCACGCGCCATGACGGTGCTTCTATTTGCGAAAAAACTTGTACGAATGGAAACCCTTTGCCATCAAATTAATCATTAGCATGCAACGGAGAGAGGGAAATATAGGGTACAAACTTCGATTGATTTTTTTACACTGAGTTCACGTTTGATAACAAATAATGAAATAAAGCTAGAAAAATGTAGAGAAGAATGCTACTTGCTGTCCATATCGAATTTTTCATTTGATTGCTGCAAAGAAATTCACAGCGATGAAGTTAAAACATAAAAACTATTCCTGTGCCGCTCTAAACCAATGATAGAAAAGGTTAAATTCATTGTGCGGACCCTAAATTATCACCTTCAATTTCGAGTTATTTGAATTTTTAATCTACCTGATAAAATCACATATTCATGAGAATTTTTCTAACTTCTCCTAACCGTTTGCACGTAACGAGATGAAGTTGATTGCGGCTGAAGTTCTCGGACACCACGGACGTAGCGACATCTCGATATTGACCTATCCCAATTATGATTAAGTTAGCAAAAATAATAAAATACGAATTTCGTTCGTAAAACATTGTACAATCGATATGGTTATTTATTTAGTAAACTTTCTGACCCTGTCAACTAAATCATACAATGTTGAATTGAGAACTTGAATAAATTCATATCACAAACGAAGAACATCAGATCTTACCTGCCTCAAGTCTTCAGGCCGCCGCTGAAGTATGACTGCTCTTCGTCTTCCTGTGAAATATGAAAAAAAATTATCGACTATTAATTGTTTATTGTCTTTGTCCCATAAATATTTTTAAGACGTTAGGGTTATGAAACAGATAACAAAAAATGATAGAGTATTCAGACGCACTATAATCTAGAAATAGTTGAAAAACGAAACTATTTTAAAATGATTTTTCATTTGAAAAAATGAAACTCAACAAAGGCAGATGGGGAACGAGTTGTCAATTATTCAATAAAAGCACTTGTCCCGGATCTGACTTAGAACTTTGGCCATCGTTCACAAAAGATAATTTTTAAATACGATGATTGGACGATCTAAATATGTCAGAGTTAAGATGAGCTTGTAGCACGAAAGCACAAGATATAAATTTAAAGGTACGACGTTTATTTGGCCTTAACTGAATCACGTTGCACAAGGTTCCAACCTCGAGAAACGAAAGATTTTCTTTTGAATGATGCAAACCTCGATTTTCCTTATATATCTTTCATGGTTGCTCCTTCTATCATGTAAACAGGCTAAAGGACAAGAGTTGTGTGGATGTTTTGGAATGTCATCAGGTATATCTTACAACTTAGTTTTTGATGCCTATAAATCTTTTCAGGTTTTGAAGGTTTTCTTTAAGCGAATCTACTTCGCTATCGTATCAATGTTACGCACGTTAACGAATGTACGTTTGACCTCGAGAAATACGGCACTGAAAAATTGTTTGCGAAATATGCGCGGTGTTAAAAAATGTGACGCATCTTGTTTGATGAACAGTATTTTTCTTCATTAGACATTTATATTTTAATCTTCTTTGTCAGTTTGTTTCTCTAAAGAAATATCAGAGATTGAAACCAAACATAATTTAATTGGTTGGAGCAGCAACTTCACAATGAAAAATGTAGGAGCCTGGACATGAATCAAGTCAAGGTAAAAAAACTGGGCTCTTACAATATCACGCAACCTGAACGTCATCCATCTCTGCCAAGCCAACCGCCTAAATCCCGCTTGCAGTTATTCATAACACTCTAGAATAGAACCTACAGAATCCTTAAAAAGTGATGTAGATTATTAGCAGGATTCTGTACATATTTATTGCGTCCTACCATCTCCCAAGATTCACGGCGTTATGCGAAAATAATGAACACTTTAATATTAGTTGTGCAGACTGCAGAGTCATTTAACGTCCTGTCGTAATACGCGGCAGAGGATGCAGTTTCGTTCTCCGACGGGTAGCTCAAGATTTCTTTGACATTATAAACGATCACCACGAGATGAAGAAATATGTTTTGATTTTGTTCCACTTATAAAATCCTCGTCAGCAAAGTAATCAACCGATTGTTGACTAAGATTTTCTGCATTTTATTGAGATACTATAATTACGATTAGGGTAATGAGCCTATGGGAGAAGAAACTACTGATTAAATAACTAAAAACCCTTTAATATACTTTTGCGAAAATCCCAAAAGAATTTCAGAAGCCCTATAAAGTGTTAATCAAAAACTGCAGGGTCACCGAAATTAATTTAGAGACTGAATATACATGTATATCTCGTATTGTTTCCCGTGTTTTCACTCGAGGAGTTTACACGCGAATGGCTTCCTGATGCCAGTGATGACAATGTCATCCCAAAAGCTGTACTTTATTACACGATGTTCAAGACACGCCTGAAGTCGATGCTATTTCCGTTCGTAAGTGCATTTTAGCGATGTCAATTTCAGTCGTTTGTTCACTGAATTGGCAATTGGTATTTCTCTATTTAGTTGCTGTTATTATAATTCTAGAAAATTGGAATTTCAGTACTGTACAAGTAAATAATTTAATTTTTATACAATTTAATTCAAACGGAATTTTCACTTAATTTTTTAATTTAAGCAACATTAATACCTACCTAATTTGTTCTAATAGTATTGCCGCTGTTCTTCCCTTTCACTAACATTCAGGAGAGGAGAGTGAAGAGCCTGTATGAGCGTTTCCTTGCTCAATCCGCAAGCCAATCCAAGCCTGAAACGGATGTTCAGTCTTGTTAGAAATTGACGGAGTGGCATCATCAGCCACGGGTGACTACGCCTGACCCGACTACATCCCCAACGCCACCCTGAGGTAGTCAACAGGGCAGGCATTTTTTTCTAAAATGACAGGCATTTTGAAATTACCTCAATATTTTTGGTGAAAACACAATTACTTCTAGACATAGAACAGGCCTGCAACCGCAGTCTGACAGCCACGCCTCGAGCGACCTTGCAGGTGAGTGAGCACTGCCGCGACATCGCTAAGGTGGTAGACGGGATCGGCCCGACCATACTTGAACTAGTTACTAGTATAAGGTTGACCCATCAGAAGCATGTTTTTGCGGATGTAGTTCGTTGTTCGCTTATGACGTCACTGATCTCAGTGACGTCACAGGCATTAACCAATCACCGAAATGCGATCAAACCAGTCAACCAATCCGTCAAGGCAATGACGGGATTGTTTACGTTTCTCGATCTACGTGACGTAACAAGAAAGCTGAACTGCAAGACGGAACTTATCGTGGGTCAACCTTATATAGTTCACCCATGGGCCCGACCGCTGCGTAAAGTTCCAACCGGCACGAGGTGACCCAACTTGCGGTAAGAGTCAAGAGTCAAGATGACTAATTGCTGGGATAAATATACTGCTCTGAAATTTTTTGATAAATTTCATTTTTATCTGAAATTATTATATTCCGAAAAAGAATTCTATAAAAACTTCAAAATTAATTAGTCCCTACATAATTCCCGAAGTTTACCATAAAGAAGCATACCTCCTTTGTGAATTCTTTCCAGTTTCCCAATTACTTGAGAACCACGTTTAAATAAAATTGGAACAAAGTAGTACCGTCATACTGTAGTTGAGCGTGAGATTTCTGCAAGGCTTCTGGATTTAAGAGGCTCGCGTTGGCAACAGCAAAAACTAAGTCAAGCCGCAGGATGGGCGTCAGTTTCTTTCATCTATAATATGCATTACCTCACTTCTGACCTACTTGAATTTTATTGAGAATTATTCAAGCTTCACTGATATTTTAACCGATATTCAAAGATTATATGTAATCATTGTCTGGTTGGTATACCTGAAATTAGTGCCAGTAATTATCCACATAATGTCGGTGCTCCCTATCTTTGTGACTGCGGTAAGAGAACTTGTTAGATATGTTATTATATATTGTGCCCATATTTCTTCCCATTGAACAATTTATACTTTAGAACCTGTGTAATTTCTAGGATCTGTTTAATTTCCAGCCTCTCTAATAGTTTGCTGAGCATAACTTCGTCCAATGTGCGCCGAGTTTATGCATGGTTGACGGTGAATTTTTTAATAGTTTTCTTTCGCGCTTGCCTTGGTGATAAGAGGCCCATGTTTGTCCACCAGGGGTCATACCTTCAAAACTCGCTAAGTGAACGTAAGTCCTTACGCACTATTTTCTTGTCTATGATTGGTGGATTTGGCTTGAAAGGCCGTCGATGATTGGCTGATGAACTTACGATCTCTTAACTTTTTTTGCAAGTATGGGCCCTGCAGGTGTATAGGATATGACAATTAGTGCAAGATATTGGAAAAGACTCATGGACAGGATTCTGCATCGGCCCCAGCATTTACCATTGATATCAAGAGTTGTGGCTGTCAACGCCATGACTGTCACTGCCAACTTTAAATTCTTGTCCTTAGCGATTTTCAAACTGGGTGAATTATGAGAACTTTTCGTATAAGTATTAAGATCACTTGGCTGCCTAAATCGCAAATTTACCAGGAATTTAAAAGTAAAGAAAATAGCCAAAAAGTTCACCATTTCTTATAAGAGAAAACGTTTCGGAGTCCAGCTCCATCATCAGTTCAAAACCTAGAACACAGGTACAAACAATTAGTAGCCTAAAATTCGCATTCAAACAATTCACCTAAACTTGAGGACATTAGAACTAAATCGAAAATAAAACAAATATAAATGAGATAACATGAGGAGAAGGTACTATCTATTTACAATTTGTAGAGGATAGGAAATGAATGCGGCATTTAAACTGGGCTTCTGTTTGAAAATATATAATGATTCTGAAATTCGAAGGTCAGAAACACCGGTTGCGGAGGCTTAAACTCCACGATCTTTCGTATCTCTCTAAAACTTTTCGTATTTTGCGTCAACACTAATCACTTTTTCTGAATTATTCAAATTGTTGTAGCACTTAATAATATTAATGTATAATTAGTTAACCATTTATATCAGATGTACTCAATAATATATATACCAAATGTTTTCTTATTTCAATCCCAAGGAAAGTACAAAATCATAGTCGTGGGAAACTGAGTTCTGATAGGCTACTCAGTATTTATTGTTGCACGCTTTCCCGTAACAATAACTCGTCATACGAACTTTTACCTGCAAACTTTTTCTGATACAAAGCGGAGGTTTGAGATTGTTTTGCTTCCACATACGAACATGTCTCTGCTTACAAATTGAATTTCAGAACCGATTCTGCGCACAAACCGATTCGGTGCTAGAATATATTTAATTGCGTCAATACACATTTAGTACCGATATTTTTTTCACATTCGAACATGTCTTCATACAAACTAAGTCAATGAACGAACCAAGTTAGTAAGTCGAGTTTTAACCATACTATATAGTTTAATTCTGGCATCGAAAATTGTGATATTAAAAAAAAATACTTTTTGACTGATAATTACTGTAATAAGTTCAATACTTATAAATTAATTTAAGACACGCAAATTTGAAAGCCTTATTTAAATGAAAAGTTGAGTGATATGCAAGTATGGTGAGGAAGCTATATATATTTTAGAATATTGAATGTGAATGTTTGGTACCTACAGTGAATGTTTGGTTCTTACGGTCTTAGGTGCGAGGTTACTGATTGCGAACGCAGTTCTTTTTGCGTTAGAAAGTCTAGATAAGAAAGTGATCAAATATTTTAATGCTTTCATTCTCTGCAGTTTTGTAAAAAGCATGTTAAGTTTAAAAATACTATTCGAATCGATACAATCCGTTTAACGATTCTTGGTTGCCGTACCTAACGCATACCCTTATCGCGTCCTTAAGGGGATCGGCTACCCTAAAATTTTCAATTTTGGCGTTTTCCGGTTTTTGTGCTCATCTGAAAGCTGGAATTCTGCTCTTTCCAATGGTACCTCTGCCATCGCTGTACGCCAATATTTACGTTATTGACGTCTCTTTAAAGGGAAGCGGGTGAGAGAGTTCTTTAACTAATTAGATATAAAGTAATTAGCTGCTGAAATCTTTGAATATAGTTTCTACTTGAGTTGTGCTGCAGTTGTATGCTTAGTCGTCTCATCTTAAAGCTGACATTCTGAGCTTTCCAACGATACTACTGCGATCCATGTACGGCAATATTGACGCACACGGCCGGGCTTTAATGGGGGGCGGGGGGTGGAGTTCCTTCACTAAATAGACCTAAGAAAATTAGAGCGGCAAGACAACATATATTGGTGTATCTGGCATCTGAGCTCATTACCCTCCTAACTTTGTACGTAGAGGTGCGCTACAAGTTGCTGCTAGCATCCTTGAGTAGATTAAGCTACAGGAGCCTGTAGTTTGGTATCCATGCTACATTGAGTGCCTATTTCGAGGCGCTCGGGACTTTGTCGCGCCGTCCTGAAAAGTTTGAAAAGTTCAACTTATTGTCACGGAAAACCTATCTCCTCCTACAGTTTTCAAGCTACAGCAATGAGACATACACCATTCGATTCGTAAGGACCATACCTAAAAATTTGATGATCATTTTTTTTATATCCAAGCATCAATGTAATTCCTTCTCAATAAATGTCAATATGTCAAAAATAGGAGAGTGGTCCTATATCGCGGTTTTCCCTTACAGCTAGTGGCTGATGTGGGTTCTTATATCGAGAGCTTATTGACTGCGATAACCTGGTGATTACTTTAAATCGATTCAATTCACACGGTGCCGTTAACATAGTATAATTGATTTGATATTTCTAACGAAAATTTCATATTGGCAATTTATTAATATTACGAGTAATACTAAGGAAAATTCAAAACAAATTTAAATTCCAGGGATAGCCATTTGTTATGTAAACTTACAAATTTCGAACGATAATATAAGTAATTTCATCAAAATTTCCACTGCACTTAGCTTTCACGAAGAACAATCTTCCGAGTTCAGTGTGGACATCGAATTAAACGGATCATAAGCAAAAATTATGGCAAATGATAGCCCAAAGTTCAATGCTTGTCACAATGTCACAGGCTTCTAGTAGAACTTGGACTTTTGAAGCAAGAATTTCTCAAAGATTCAAGCCCATTTCAGAATGGAAATTAACTCTGTAGATGCTTGCTGCGTTCATCGAAGCATGGTCTTTCTTCTTGCCATGTTAATGCGCGCAAATGCTCCGGGTGATTTAGAAGCCGTCATAATTCAGAGTGAGTGCGGCCCAGCGACGGCAGGACTTTATTGTCCGTGTTGCTGTCACGCTAAGTGAGACGGAGGGTGCGGGGTCTGGCTTAGTGCGTCGCGCTCGACTTAAAAGCTGTCCAGTGAAAATTTACAGACGCTTCAGCTGCTGACTTGGATTACCAGAAGCTGGGGCGACTCTGAATTTTGTAAGGGTGCTGCTGCGCGACGTCGTCCGCCACACCTGCGCCTTTACTGTGAGGCGTCGGCAGACAGAACAGCAAATCTTACGGTAAATTTCAGGCTGAATTTAATGGGTGCTCACAGCTCTGTTTAATTAATACTGTGAAGCGCCATGTCGCAAGTATATGATGTGCGTTTTATACGACTTGATCTTGCGAACGTACGGCATTCTCGCAATGCGTCTATGTCCATTTGATGACACACACTTTCAAACAAGCTAAGCTTATTGTTTCTTCAAGACATTACGGCAGACTTGCTGTCGAGCTTTTGATGTCAAGCAATGAGAATCTATCAAACGAACTATTCCCTGAAAGGATTCTGAGGCTTGGGAATCAAACCCATTTTCCTCTTGAAACTTCATTAAATCTTTTTGAACCTGCAATGGAATGACCTAAATTAATGATCTAAATTAAGTATTATGGCTGTGCTCTGATAACATATTAAAATTTTGAATAAATAACAAGAACATGAATATGAAAATAGCATGAAAAAATAACAAGAACATGCAAAAATAATACGAACATGAAAAAATAACATGAACATGCAAAAATAATACGAACATGAAAAAATAACATGAACATGACAAAATAACACGAACATGAAAAAATAACATGAACATGACAAAAACATGAACATGAAAATAACAAGAACATGATTGTCATATGTAAACAACAGGCATCAATATAAAAATGAACCAGCTCCTCATGAATAAAGCACGTACTTCAGGGTTGAATATGATTGATGCATTAAATGAAATAAAATAAAATAAGGAACGATGTTCGTCTGTTTTTGGTTTAGCACTGAAAAAGAAAGAAATAAATAAGAAAATTTCGTCGCTGCAATATTTTATTAAAATACATATCTGTTGATGTCTTTTGGAGTTCTTACAGAAAGCAAAATCAGAACGATGCATGTTAGGTACCAACGCCAAAATGACAATGACTGATTTCTCAGTAATAATAAAGTATAATATGTATAATCGATAAAGAATGTCTCCACCAATGCCGGTAATGGAAAAAATACGTTAAAAAAATTTTCTATTACAGATTCAGAAATAAGTCGCGTAATTGGTAATGATCAAGTGACATATTCTGCAATACAAGATTTATTGGAAAATTATTTTATAGTTAGCCTGTGCCCAGATGTTGGTGCAGCCATTTTCAGACTGACCAGCCATAATCGTAAGCCATGCTTGAGCTCAGAGACACAGTATTTCAGTGCTTAATAAATATCTCGGAAAAAAAGATTAAATTCTTCCTGCCGCGAATTTCGATTCTTGAATGAGTAATTACCAAATATATAAAACTGTTTTGAATTAGGTCTCCGTTGCAAAAACGAAGCAATGTTTTATAATATTTTTTTGCTAGAAGTAGACCGTCTGAAAAAATGAAAAAAAAATCACAAGAATCAGCGAGAATATTGAGAAACGATGCGGAGGTTTATTTTGCAGCTCAACTTACGCAAACCAACTCCGACATTTCAATAGCGACTGGAAAATAGTGACCCATTGTCAGTGATGAACTAACGAATATTTATTTAAATTCAACAAGTTATGAGTGAATACCTCAATCAGTTATTGGTTCTTCTACTCAGTCAATATTTCAGTGCATCTGCATCTTATAAATTCATTACAAGATAACCAATGCTAATAAAATAAAAATAAATTTTACTCAAAGCAGAATCTTCTGATTTTCCCATAATGCAAGGCTATGTTTACAAACTGACAGATTGCATGTCGACGGAAATATTTCCTGCTATTCAATAATTAATGTGAAATATTTTCAATTAAATTTCTCAACTTAAGTACCAGTTGATGGCCTACAGATAGAGAGTGAGCATATATATCAAGAAAATTTCTAACTCGTGCACTAATGCAAGACGCAATACGAATATAGGCATCGTGACATCACTAGAGGGTTCAATAAAAATTTTCCTTGCAGATGTTCGAACCACAAATAGCTGTGGAAAATACAAGATATCATTTGGGCCTCATAAACTTTAGACTACGTAAGCAAGGTTTGCACTTCCAGTTTACAGGGCAAATTTGGTACATATTTTATTTCACTAATCTTGATTTCATGTCATGTAAATAATAAGCTGCGTAAATAATAAAAAACAGCGTATATATAAATCTATTATATTCATGTTTACTCGATGTTAAAGCTTGCCACAAAAAAACGGTGGAGCTTCGGGAACATTTTCGATGAGTCCAGTCAATCGTAGTGTAGAGAAGCCAATATCCTCTGAACTGAAGCGTCGCAGTGCGTCAGGTTCATCACTGCAGACAAGACGCAGGCTGATGTGATTATCATTATAGGTTATTTCAGGGCAGGTCCGCGGCCTCTCACAGCCCGCTACTGAATGATAGATGAAGTATGGCACGGACACGGGATGCTTGGGATTAAACTGATCAAAATTGCAAAGGTTTCAATGCGGAAGTTGCAAGTGGAAAACCATCCCCATGCTGAAATGAATTTTCGATGTCTAGAAAAAAATATTTAGCACTTAAACCAATACTGCAATGAAGCGATGCTACATGCCCCTTTCAAAAATTGCTTGCGCATTTCAAATACACCGAATATTGACTTTAAATTTCGTTATAAGTTACCTCGAAATCGCGTTTCAAGCTGTAAATTTCAAATAAATAAATTCTTTCAAATAAATTGGAATTGGAGATTAACATATAAATTAGAGTTTAATATAATCATGACACAATGGTATTGCAGATGGTATTGCACAAAAATGACTGCAATACCGTCTAAAAATAGCCGTTCAGCATATCACTGAATTAATGACTTCGCATACGGTTTCATCAATACCCGGGTAACGCCGCACGTCAAACAACAAACAAACTGATAAACAACTGAACTGACAAACAACTGAACTGACAAACAACTGAATGACAAACAAATACGATAACGACTTCAGTTAGGCACAGGCCTGGTGTTACACCGTTACACCTGGCGTTCCAACGGAAATGCTAACGAGTATGCACCATGCGAGGTTATGTGTCACGAATGACATCTTGGCTGCACGCGACGCTGCGTGATGCAGGCGTGGTCGATGAGGAACTTCACATCCTGTCTGCTCCAAGTGATGTGTGATGCAGGCGTGGTCGATGAGGAACTTCACATCCTGTCTGCTCCAAGTGATGTGTGATGCAGGCGTGGTCGATGAGGTACCCTACATGTAGTCCAAGCTCTGATACTTCTGATAAAAAATCATGCATTGCCAATCAACAAGGAAGTAATCAAAGAGACGACCTAAGCTTGGGACGACAAATGAATAGTATAATAGGATTCATTGCAATCGGATCAGCGTTTCACTCACGAGCATCAATGACTAGAATAATGCCGGCACATTTGTAATTCGTAAAAAGAGTGACAATTGAATCCATGCGAGCAATTTTTAATAGAATCTTTGAATTAAATCACAGGATGTAAAGGGTTATAATAGGGATTAGTGAGTACAATCTTACCGAAATGTTTGAATATGTTGTTTGATTCATTCAAAACCATGCATAAGAAAATAATCAAAGAAGCTTTCAATAAATTTTTATTACCGGACATTTTCCGAAACATTTTGGTGTACATAGATATTAAAAAATTATAAGTGTTATTTATTAATGAAGTATGCCTTGTGGGATGATTTTCCAGTGTTATTTATTGTTTGGCGTCAACAATATCAACATCAACTGCGCAAATAAATAAAATAAAGCAAGCGGAGCAAATAAATAAATAAATAAATAAATAAAATAATAATAAAAATAAATAATTATCAAACAAAAGCAACACGTAAGCAAGGTGCAGCAACATCGATTGCCGCACCAGCCGAAGCAGCGCCTATCTTAGTTCATGTCGCCGTGAAATTGCTGCAGCACCATGAAAAGATGAGCAAATTTTACACCATACTAATTTCGCGTGATGGAGGTCATCCTGGACCCCAAGTGGCATCCGCCATAGTTTTTCGTCCTCAGAAAATTTTAAACTTTGAACAAAGTTCGATGCTCAAAAAAATTGTGATGGCGAGGATGTAATCGTCGTCGTAACTCAGCCTGTTTCTCGAGGCTTTTAAAACCGGCACGATAATTACTCCAGAACCACAGTGCGTCGCGTTAAATGCTGAGTATGAAATATGGAAGGAAATGTATTCAAAATTTATTGCACGAGCCCTGAAAAAAAACAGAATATGTTGAATTATTTGTACATTGATGCAATGAGAGAATACTAGTTTAAAGTTCGATATAAATTTCCTTGATAAATTGATATTGGCTTGCGTCAAGCCTAATTGTGCTGCGATTTTGGACAATTTCCGATAGTTCAATGTGCTTTCAGGCTGTTTTAATAATACCTCAGTTTGCAGTACGTCGTAATAGACGAGCTGACATATACGAAGCCGGTAACTCATATGTTTAAGGCAGACCCTCTACCAATAACGTCTTGAATAAACTAAAGAAGATCATGTGCAATTTTACCTACCAATTTTACCAACTGACGATAATAAATATTCTCAATATTACGTACTAAAAGCGAACAGGGCATTACGTTCAAGCTCAAAGCTTGGCATATTAACCAGGATTCCTCCTGCCTCTGATGCGGAAGGAAGAAGCGCTAACGAGGCAGAGCAGCGTCGTGTGGCATGACGCGGCCGTCCCCGGCCCTGATTTGCTCTGCGCCGGCACTGCAATACCCACAACCCGCTATATAGGCGATGCTCGTTAATTACAGCCCCTGGAGCGGGTAATGAGCTGCAAATCTGCTGACATCGCAACAGCCTGTTGCCGACCAGACTTATTGCCTGTTCCTCGGATTAATGCGTCTCTTAGATGTAAACGAACAACTGCAATGGAAAATTAAAATGTAGTTCACTGTAGTCATTTCGACGGCATTCATCGGGGACTCGATGGATTAAAATAAATAACGTACTAATAACGGTCTTTCTTAGTATTATTTCAGCTGACCTGCACGTGACTCATTGCCATCCTATTTTAGCCACTTTTCTAGGCACAGCTCATATCCGATATTTTTTAGAATGGTTATAACAACTGTTGAATTGCAGCAAATTTATATTTTAACACATACTTCTGTACGTAGAGTCATCGACTTTGAATATTATTTTTGTGTCACATGTAGTTAAATAGAGAGGCAGCCTGAACATTTTACAGAATTCATTCACACATTGCAGACTAATTTGGTTCATTTTACTTAGAAAGTAGTACATACTTTATGACTTTAGTTCATTATTGAATCATTTGCTATATTTCAATTACTTACATGATATATCTTTACTAAACGTGCTGTTGAAATGCATTATTGAGGTTGCTAATAAACATTGACTTAAAAAGTTCTAGATGTTTGTGCGTCCGATAAAGCCTGAGGTCAGCCGATGGCTATCATGACCGGCTCTGGTGACTTCTCTTCAATATCTTCATTTCTTTATCCTTAAATAAAACGTGAGCTCTCGGCCAGCTAGACGGCGCGCTAGATTATATTACTGCCACGACCAAGTGGCACCTATGGTAATCATTATTCATTAATTATTATTCATTAATTACTATTTATTACTCATTATTATCAATTCATTCATTCATTATTCATTACCATCATTGTAATCACTAATTGAATATTATTTACGCAAGAGAGTAATGATAAAAATGTATATCTTCTTAGTTGACGATCAATTTTACATGTAAACGATAAAAGTATGTACATTGATATGTCAGTCATCTTATGACTAGCATAAAATTCAGAGAACTGATCTCGGAACTGAACAAATCTATAATCCACATCGGATCTTTATTCCATCCATTGGAAATGAAGACGAGGAGTGTGTATGACGTCGGCATCATTGATCCCGTAACTTTATCAGGAAGCGCGCATGTACACAAGGCAATTAATTCAGTTACGACATTTCGTATTGGCATCGATTGATTAAATGCGCCCTCAAAAGATACGCACAATTACTGGTGAACGTTGTGCGACCGAGCCAAGAGCGATGAACTTCATACTTCGCTCTTAACCATCAATTGACAGACAAATTATTATTAATTAAAAATATAAACAACATATTTAGCTCATAAAAATTGACTTAAATGAAATGATATCAATAACTTCTGATCTTAAAATAGATCGGGTTAGGGAAAGGTAAAATATTATTTCCTAATTAATATCACATAAGAAGTCAATTTAAATGAAAACATTCATTTCTATACTAAAATACTCTTATTTTTTTAATGCATCATTTTCTTCACTAATAAGCCTACAAATATAGTGCTTGCAAAATCACCAAGGATTTTGGGCCTCAATTTGAATGCAGCTTTTTCAAATTTATACAATTTAAATTTATACAATGCAATCGCCGCTGAATGTTATGCAATTCCTGGAAAAAGTATGACAATAAAAGACGTCTAACGAAACCTAAATTTATCCTTTTCTACCGATGTTATGAGTGGGAATCAAATACAGCTGATTTCGTAACTTTGAAATTTCATTTCAAAGATACGTTTCCAATACCTGAGTAAGTCAACTTCCCGCTTTCAAAAAAAACAATTAGAACCATTCTATACATCTACCTTAAACTTGGTCATGTCGGTCATTAATTAACAAACATTTTGATGCTAGAATATGGGCTATCGAAGGGCAATATAAATTGTGCTCGTAACATATTCAAAATTCACTCAGCAGTTAGTTGATGAATACTTTACAATTATTATAAATTAATGACTTCTGATTACAGTAAATATTAACGTTAGGGTAGATAAAGCTTTGACATGCGTGAGGAGCAAACTACATGTGCGGCCATTTAAACACAAATAAGGCGAAATACACCGAAAAAAACGTAAAAAACGGGCTCACCGGCGTTCTAGTGACAGCTAGCCACGTAAAAAGAAACCGTTTAGCCGTTTTTTCAGATGTTGTACTAGTTTCTGCAGTTAAAATTGGAATAAAAACAGCCACACGGTGTTTCTTTTCACGTGTCGGCCGGTCACTGAAATGCCAGTAATACCGTTTAACGGTGATTTTTTCGATCAGTGTAGGCGACCTTTTTTACGTACCTCAAAGACCGTCTGACCATCGCGTGATGTCACGCGCGGAATCAAGGACCAGTTACAATTTAAAGGCAGACGTGGACCCAAGCTTGGGAAAGCAACTGACTTAGAGGTAAAGTGTTCAAATGTCAAACGGCTTCTTTAGAACTCTTCAGAGGAGCTTAGATGTCCAAAATGTGCGATTTCTATAATAATATTATTATTTACACGTTAGATAGTAGTTGTACTTACATATTCGCAACTTCCCCATTTTATATTGTGCAGTGCTTATATAGTACCAGGAATTGCGTACAGCTAATATTATATTGTTTTTAGTTTCTCTGTTTAAAAATCTTGTAGCTTTTTGTGAATAATCGTTAATTAATTTCTTGCTTGCATCTGTAGGATAGTTCTGATTTGCTTTTGGTAAATAACTCAAATTTTGTACTACATTATCGTTTTGAGATAATTATGCTAATTTTATTTGCATATTCATTCACACATATTCCACAAGCAATATTTACATGTATACAAAATATTTTTTTTAGGCTCCAACCAACTTTAGTTTAAAACGAAATTCAGAGTTCTAGTACAAGTGCCGAGATATTGCCTCGCGATTAATAAGATATTTTTATATCTTAAATACAATAACAAGCTGTGTTGTGGAGTATAATGGAGTTCGTCCTTTTGACGTTGGAGTTAGATGAAAATTTTATATCCGTAAGACTAACATTATAGTTTATGAGAAAAGCTGGTGGCGGAGAATGCATCTCTCCATATTTAGGCTAAATTCTAATAAATCAATCAGATAATTTAGAATAAAAATGATCTCCTATTCATTTAAATGGCCGTTTCCATGACTTTGATAAGTAAAATAAAAACCTTACGAAAAAATTCCAGTCGCAAGAGCTCATGCGTTCCACTGTTATAGGGATACCCGGATGACCGAGTGTTCGTGTGAGCGCAATGTACGTCTTTTAGCAATGAATCTTCAATATCCTTAAACGTTTGAGGCCTACAAACGTATCCAGTTCTGCATTCATATTGCATGTAGTCACTTCATGACCAGGAAAAATGATTAATAATCATTTCTAATCTCAGCAACAATTTTGCCAGTTTCATTGTACCAGATTTCACGGAAATTGTTCTTTACATACGACGATGAAAAGCTGATGCTAGACCTCGAGTGGAAATCAATAATGCTTCAATAAAAGTTATATCTATTATTACGCCTTGAATAAGCCTCGTTGAGTGGAGATCGAGCGGCTTCACCACACGCGACAATCCCTGGAGTTCATCACACGACGACTGACTGTTGTAAAATAGTCCTGATTTCTATATGAATAAAGTTCATAATAAGATGACTATCTGATATTAGATGGTCTGGCTTCAATACCGTATCAGTCTCAATGTACCCGTCGAGCTGACACGTTCTAACTACCGCCGTAATGTAATGTAAGTTTTCTATCACGTACATCGCTGACTTTAAATCCGCCGCTTAATTGTTTGTTGTTGTTATATTTGTGTTATGTTGATTAGTATGTAATGTTAGTTACTCTTATTACAGGTAACCGAACATTTGTTTAAATAAAGCTTGAATTGCCAAGTATTCCTGATTTCACAACACTGACTGATCACCATAATGTCCGACTTGGCGTAGTGGGACATTGGAATCTCGAAAAAATTGCTGGTGCATTTTCACAAAGGATTTGAAAGAGCATGTTTGGGCAAGATAGTGATTTTTATGAACAGTTTACTTTTGATTTGTCGAATTTTAATTTGAACTGGTAATTAATTTATGAAGCTATCCCTACTAAAAATTATTTCTCCTTAGATACAACATTTCGGACTGCGAACAGATAATGGCATGATTGATGAATTCAAATTGCATTCAGTTTGGTACTAAAATATCTATGCAAGAGCTCCTGCAGGCCTAGCTCTTTTCTAAATGCTGCCAACTCTCAAAAAGACACTTTAGAGCAGTTTTCGATAATTTATTAAAAATGTGTAGTTTTAATTTGCTGTAATGTAACATAATACCCAATGAATAGCTTTGATCTAATTTTAAAGTTCATATTCATGACAGAATTAAACTCAAACGGCATTGATAGCTGTATGTATTTAAATGGTGAATAGTTGCATTTAAATAGTTTTCATTTTCTACAAATCTAGAATAATTTGGTCTACGAATTGGTTGCACAGGAAGCTGAAAATAATCTGGCCATAAGTCTCTCAAGTGGATGGAATTGTGAAGGCACCGCTCCGCGCTCCTGTTGACATCTCAACTTGCATTGTAAAATGAATATTCTCTGTCTACCCTCTTGCCATGCATCAGGGTTTATCCTTGTAACAGATAGCTTGCGTAACTTCAATAATTCATTGCTAATCCAGTTTTGGTGGGAGTGAGCATTGAGGACTCGAGATTCAGAAGTCCTGGAATCAATTCATGATTTAAATTTTTTGATATTATTTTAAGGGGTGTATATACAATGCTCGTGATACCACGAGTTAGTTGCCTCTCAAGAGTTAATCTCGTAGTGAATTTTGATTTTCGGCGAGGTAATAATAAAAAGCTTAAAAAATAAGGGAGATTCAAATTAACACTTCATGCAGCAAATGTAGATTAGATAATATTTAAACGAAATGGCCATAAATCTCGTAATTATAACATGAAAGGCTCAACTCAATTATGCTGAACCTCGTTTGGAAAGGTTGTCGTTCGAGTCTAGGAATGTCTGAATATTTCCAGCAAGACACTACTAACTGCTGATGATTTTGTACTGTTCATTCCGGTTTCGGTATTTTCCTGTCCAACTTTCCTTTTGTGTCTATATTTCAACTCGTACTATCGGCTATTTTCTGGGATGGGAGAATTATACGTAAAAAATTTAAGATTGCATGTGTTCAATATGAAATAACGTGGTAGTGGAAATAGGATTGTGTTTAATACTTTTTGGAATAGAATTGTGCCAGTTAGACAAGGCTCTGCTAAATAATTTACTTTTTAGCGAAATTGCTGGTAGAACTGAAGAATCAAATCTCATGCAGTTATTCTGAATCAGCATACGAATCAAATTAAATGTCTCCAATTAAAACCTTAACATCTCACTCTAGCTTTTAATTTGAGAGGTCGTGAATATATAGACATGATTTACAATTCGAAAGTTATCTTTGACACGGTATACATATATCCCTGAATTGCAGAACAAAATTTATTCGTCACGGCTCTGTGTCCGGATATTTGAAGTTTTGTTAATGTATTCTCCACAATTGGGAAGCTTTAATTTGGCTAATTCTCGGAGTGTAAGCTTGAACGTTCAACGGCAACCGCAGCAAAAGTTTTATTTCTCAACGGATATAAGTGCTGAAAAATGGTTCTCGAAATGGGAACTAGTGAGTTCACCCGAAGTCTCGAAATTATCTTCCTGTTCAACGAATTTAAATTATTACTATAAGCAAAGAATCTCTGCAATCAATATTTTGCCAAGCGAATCTAGTGACTGTAATTATAATGATCGTTTTTTAGTTACTGTCTTGATGGACGAATTCGTCGCTGCATGTCACCGACCAAACGTTATCTTGCTCAGAGTCCATGAGTGAGGAATGGTTCCTATAATAGCAAACACATTTCCCGTAGAAATGTGATTGATATTTTGTGATGCATCAGAAGCCATCAAGTCAATAAAGCTTCAGTGAAAATTCTAACATATTGTGGTGTTATTCACATATATACAGTAAAATCTGAGTTCATTTTCAACATTTCCAGAACTTGGTGCAATTATTCTTTGATTCGAGAAAAATGAAATTTTATTATTTTCAGGAAATGGCTGCCTGCTTGGATCCTTCTATCACATATTGATATCTTTGGTTGATTGTGAAGATAAAGTGGACTTTCTACGCATCTTTACATCAGTCCATACAACAACCATTTTATTGTTTGAAATGGTACCATTAAGCATATCTCAAGTCCACCGACTTTCTTCATGCTAGGAACACACACACAAATTCCGAAGCTACATCGTAACAAAACAACAAAATTAACTTTTCCTTTTCACATTGATTAGAAGATGGAAGTAAATAACGGCTGGGTATGTAGTAAAAAATATAATATAAAATAGTGAAAAATCGTAGTTGGTAAATTTATTATTTACGCTGTGCTAGTCAGTTCTAAAATTAGGCACAGTGAATATTTTAAGAAGTTATTTATTTCAAAATGAATTCGTAACAGGAACTTCCTGTGTCGCAAATATAAGGTCAGCGCTCTGCATTTATGTCACGCCACTGATGTCGTGCGCGGAAGCCATAAGCGAGTGCGTGGAAATGTTGCAGTGAAACTCCGTGGATTTATTGGGTGTGGTTCTGCCCCTTACCGACACAAACTCCCTGCAAAATGAACCACCAGTAAAATACAGAAGCAGGCGAGCTAGCCAGTAATGTTCATTAATTCACTTATGAATGTAGAAGAATCAAATTGAAATAAATGTTCAACTCGTCGTTCAATGGGACCAAAGTTCAGTAGTAACATCCGAAACGTGCAGCCACAATTCGTGGTAAAAATGTTGACATGTTTTTAACCCTTATTTATATGCATAGTTGCACTAAGTTATTTGAGCAGAGAGACAAAATAAAGGTTCGTCGACAATGATATTAACTTTTGAATAGAGCAAAGGATGTATACATCCCTATTTTCAATAAACAACAAAGATTGAGTAACCATCCAAAAACCCAATTACCGCGAGGCCTCAAGCAAATAACATTCGAAATTTCGCTTGTATAGAACGTTGCTCGAAGGCGAATTATTAATTAAATTACTTGAGTTGTAAATTCCATAATAAGTTTGGGTGTAGGTTTAAAAAAATTAGGAATATGGGTTGAAACGATGTAGTGTGTGTAACACGCGAGCATTGTTTACCTCGAGCGTAGACTATCTTATCCCGAGGGAAATTCCATCAGTCGAGGAATTGCACGTCACTTCGAGGGCATGGGCAAATTGTGTGCGGTTGCCATGTACTGTATATACAGATGATAAATTCACTTCAGAGAGGTTCTCACTGCTCGGTTCTACTGAGGTCACGGTCGCGCAAGCACGGTCTGCAGCTCTGAGGACATCGTGGCGGCAATAGGCAGATAATAAGTAAAATCTATAATGTTTTCATTAGCTATTGCATTTAATGGAACAGTATTAACTTGTATATATTTGCTAAGACTTTTCTTTGCTCTAACTTTTCTTTGTACGGCCGGCTACTACAACCAATTCGATCGTCAGTGCGGTAGAAAACCTTTCTGTTCGATTAACAATCTTTCTACTCCCCTCAGGATTGCACTAGGGACAAAGTTTTTCCGGTAAAGTAAGAAGGTTCGAACAGCGATTAGAGGATTATAATTTAATGAATAAATTCTCATTTAATAGTTAAAAGTGATATTTCATAACTCATAAGTGATCAATATCAAGTTTTGAATTTATTTACATGTCTTTTGCAACAGTGATTTTGCTAACTTAGGATGTGCACTTGATTTGATTTGCAGTGATAATTTCAGAAAGAGTTTATTTATTTGCCATAATACTTTCATACAAATAAACCTTACAAAAAAGTGCCTTATTGGCCGTCTTGGACCAGATATACGGTACCGACATTATTGATTTTCAATGCACTTGGAGTGAGAAACTTATTTTGAATAAAAAGAAAATTAAAGTAAATAACCACAAAAATCCTACTTCATACGTGCTCAGGACAATGCACTTGCTTCATAATTTCTATTAAGGACGTTAGGAAGGTAATTGAACTTCAGTTGAACGAAATTAAGGAAGATGTCGATAACATGAAATAAAAAGAGAGCTTGTAAAAAGGTGTCTAAGCGGGAAATATATATATCGTCTTAAAAGCAACGATTTATACACATTTATATAGCTGTCATCAATTAATTTGCGTAACCTAATATAAGAACTTATTTAAAATATCAAAATACGACCGATAGTCAACGCTACCAGGTTAATAACACAGAAAGCCACAAGTGGACACTGCGTTGAGTCTGGAACACAAAACTCAAGAGCTCAGCTCAACTATAGACTTACAAGCCGGAATTGCGGCGGACCTCGAGAACAAGTGGCACGGTTGACGCAAGAAGAACGCAAAGCAACACTGCTGCCTGAAGAAGAGAAAGCTGCTGCTCTCGCTAAGGCTCTGATTTAACGGTCCTCCATGAAAATAGGTTCCTCTAGGTTCACCTGTAAATAGCTGTTAGAAATAAGGTTCCCACTAGAATATTTTCACTGGGAACCAATTTTATAGCAGTTATTTCCAGGGGAACCTTGAGATACTCGTATATATGTACGCATGATAGCAAAGACGCATGAGGCTCTCAGCAGACTTCGTAGGACGTCATCATGCAAGGAGACTTCATCGTAAAACAACTCAGTACAAGGAAGAGATCGGGGGCTCCAACACAGATCATGCCTGACTTGTCTAAATTGTAGACATCACATTAAACTGGGTAAAGTATAAGCCAGAGTTGGCAGGGATGTTAGGATTAAATATGCGAAAAGTTTAAACGTCAGTCAATCGTTTCAAGCCTATGATGAAAATAAGTGAACGCTTTACAGTGAAGCATTGAGATTAAGGATGGAATGTGTCTGGGTGAACTTGATGACAGTTCCTGTTTTACCACCCTGACTTTATGATAAACGGTTCGATTCAAACATTAAGCCTCAGCTTTCAAATAATCCCACTTAATAACCTTGAGTCACGCATTCCGTCACGAATCCTGAAACCCTTTTTATCGTCCTTCACTCGTGGATTCAACTTAATTTTGCATCAATCTTTAATTTAAACCACCTTCAAATCGATGCGAAGCTCGGTGAAGTAGTTAATAATATCGACCTTCATTCCTTGGGATGGACAAGGTTTCATTAACGTCACTTTTGACGCGTCGCGGCCACGATACCGGTTCACTTAACACTTCAAATCGATGCGAAGCTCGGTGAAGTAGTTAATAATATCGACCTTCATTCAATGGGATGGACAAGGTTTCATTAACGTCACTTTTGACACGTCGCGGCCAGAAGTCGGTTCACTTAACACTGCAAATCAATGCGAAGCTCGGTGAAGTAGTTAATAATATCGACCTTCATTCAGTAGGGATGGACAAGGTTTCATTAACGTCACTTTTGACGCGTCGCGGCCACGATGCCGGTTAACTTAACAGCAGGCCCAGCAAATTGAAGGCTTGGCCAGAATTTGCCATCAATAATATTCCCAAGTGATCACCAGGAAAATGAGGGGAGAATGTAGCCCTCAGGGATAGTGTTCATTAATGTAAAACAGAAGTGAAATTCAGAGGAAGAGTTTAAATATCAATTATTCCTTGAGAAATGAGGAATCATGAGCCAAACTGTATGTTTAATTATCGTTATTTCGGAGCCAAGCTATAAAATTTATTCTGCTAATAAGTTGATTTAATTTAGAGTAAAATCAAGTCAATGCTTCATCAATTTGTTGCAGATCGCATCAAAACGCAAATTACGCGAAATAAGGAATGTTAGTTTTTTCATGTCGATGGACTTGTAAAGCTCAAGACCCAAGCAAGAGCCTCCAAGTCTGCTCTTCTCATTAGCCAAACTTGATTTAAACTTGGACCCGCAAATTAAAAAGTGTAAAAACTGTTAGCGAGACTTGGAGGAGCAGCGAAATCCTTGACAGCCTTCGAGAGTGGGGAATAACATGGCAGAAACAGCATGTCCATGATGAACGTGACGTAAGAAGAATATCATGTTCATGAGTTTAATTTAAACGTCGAAACGCATTCCTTCCTATTTCACGAAAGTTTGTCGTCTGATGGACACTCAGATTTTCTTTTAAATTTACGTCGAATATTTCTTTTAAATTACGTCGAATTTGCACTTATAAAGTGCTTTGTAACTAATTTATCGAGCTGTAGTTACATTCGATGGTAGAACATAACTTGTGTTAAAATAAGCCAAATGGCCAGCTTATCTGAACTAAAACATTCTGTAGTATTGACGGCGCTGCAATCTTTTCCCTGGGATTCTTAAAAGTTACGGAACTAAACCGTATCGAGTAATATAAAGTATTTACTTAGTACCAAGTAAATGCTCCATAAAACTGGCGGTTCAATGTTTCGGTAATGAGCGCCATCTTATTTGGTATTTACCATTTTCCAAATATAAAACATAACAGCATCATAAACTGCTTTCAAGTAAGTCAAATTTTAAGAAACCGCTCTGCCAAATTGTACGCATTAACGGCATTCAAAAATCAAGTTAGCAGTACTCTTTAATCTATTGAAACTGAACATAACACCTCGCAACCAATACCCAGCCTAAACAAAACCATTGACACTGAAAACAGAAAGATTATGATTCCTAATAATATTATATAATATAATTATATTAAATAATAATATTAAATAATAATAGTAAAATAAATATGTAATAATATTAAAAATTAATTTACCGTCTACAGTTTTTCCATAGTTTTTTTTATCGAACAGTGAATATCAGAGGACAAATCAATAAGAGCCTAGTGGTTTTAATCTCGCCTGAAAAGTTTATAACCGCCTTGCTTTCGACTCCGCTGGATTAATGATTTTAAATATCCCAACCCAACGACAACTCAATTGGAACAAACTCTAGTCGCATACTCTAGAGTTGTGGCAGATGGGGCGAACGGTTATAGGTAGCTTAAAAGCAAATCCATAATATACATGTCCTCTCGAATCCACCTTCAATGCGCCATCGATGAAACAGACCCTCCAAATCATCTATGAATCTTCGATGAACACGATGTGCACTCGCCCGCTTGAACACGTCGCTCTCGAAATGTTTTAGTATCGAGTGTTGTAGAAGCGGCCACTCTTCAATAACTCACTCTTGCCTTTTATCTTGCCAGTCATTAGGGCACCACTCATGCCGTTTATCTGGGATGGATTTACATGTTTCAACACTAGTCAAGTGCTATCACTCACGATTGCTATATGTCAACTGTATACTGTACGAGTAATTGGGTACTGCATAGCTGGTGATAGAAACGAAGCTGTATTTCAAATTGAAGTTGTGATCAAGTTATTACAAAGAATTAAGATTGTTTCAAATCAACCATCGAAAACCATCAAAGCGATTAACTCTAATCTTATGATTAGAGTTAATCTCTAATGTACCTTTCGTTACTCTCTAATGTATCGTTCGTCTGCTTTTCAATGGCGTAGAGTGTTGAATAAAAAAAATAACACCAATATACATGATTTAGTATTTTATTGCGATGTAATCTTTACATCCATATAAACATGCGTCAACTTTAAATCAGCGTCCTTCTCAACCCTAGATATTCACTCCCATGACCACTGGTCTATCTAAGCATATATGCAATGGTAATTACATATGTATGTAGATGAAATTGTTTAAGTACAAGTCAGTATTTTGTCTTGATCAGACTGTGAGGATCACCTCAGCTGTTGGTAAGCAAGTAGTTATAGTAAGAGACATACATACATGTAAGTGATCACTTTATACAAGATAATGCCTGGAAAATTACCTCGACTAAAGTTCGAGAAAATGGAAATCATGTGAATGAAATCCCAGCTAAATCCAGCTCAGTATTCAGCAACAGTTAACTGGGCTGATACGTGGCAGCTGCGGTTTAATGCTGACAAGTGTAAAGTACTTCACCTCGGGAAGAACAATGAACAGCAAGATTACAGTATGAGAAGACATGGTTGCAACGAGAGAGTAATGATTGAAAAGTCTAGTGTAGAAAAAGATCTCGGAGTTTATGTCGACAAGGAGCTGAAATTTTCTAAGCATGTTGAAACGCAAGCTAACACATCCAACAAACTTCTTGGACTAATCAGACGCTCATACGAGTTCCTAGATGCAGAAACGATGAAGCAGTTGTTTGTTGCCGTCGTACGCCCGAGTCTAGAGTTTGGAAACGTTGTGTGGTCACCGAGATTCGAAAAGGATAGATATTTAATAGAGAATGTTCAAAGACGTGCAACAAGGATAATTCCAGGCTTGAAGGGCAAGTCCTATGAAGAAAGATTGAAGATTATGAAGCTTCCAAGCCTCAGTTATCGACGTCTGCGTGGGGACCTCATTCAAGTATACTCATGGTCTATACAAGGTCCCTGAAGGGTTACTAGAATTTGAAACAAGAACCAACACCAGGGGCCACGGCTATAAGCTAAAAAAATTGCGCTGCAACTTCTCCACGCGACAAAATTTCTTCTCGCTTCGAATCACCGACATGTGGAACAGCCTTCCCGATGACATCGTTGGCGCTCCAAGTATGAACGCGTTCAAGAACAGTCTAGATGAAGCTATGGAAAAATATATGTTCAGATTTGAAATGCCTAGCTCCTTATCGAACCCGGTGGAAGTCTAGTAGCTTCTTCAAACTATCGCCAGTCATGAAAAGATCCGGTCAAATGACACGAGTTTAGATCTATGAACAAGGCACGAAATGGAAAAGAATCGGCGACAGGCCACATCAGGCCTACACTTCAGCGCCGACATCACTATGTTATGTTATGTAACAGATCCTCGGAATCTTTTTCCATCTGTTTGGATCTATGATGAAATCATTTGCTTAACTTCCGAAAACATATAATAGGCAATTCCTATATCACACAATGGGCGAGTTTCTAAGACACATCCTGAAGACACAAAAATGTAATATCTCTTTAATAATAATATACTAAGTTATAGACACTAATAAATGATGATTCTCAATGAAGTAATGAGCTGCAAACGATCCTCTCGTCATACAAAAGAACTTTAATTACGCATATAATGAGCTGCTGACGGTTCACGAATTAGCTCATTGATATTATGGATGTTAGTTCTGAAACGAACTTATGCATAACTCGATTGACTTTTAATTATGATAGAGCCAGCGTCTGTTTTGATGACTTGCTGCACGCTTGCGGTGAAGGCCATGGAGAGTAGAAACTTAAATTAAAGGAATGCTTGAAACGATTTCATATTTAATAAATAATTTTCGGCAGTTCATGTTTAGGCTCTGAAACAAATAACTAAAGTAACGTAAATAAATAGAAAAAAATTAAATTCTAGAAATACGACAATCGATCGTAAAATTAGATGAGGATGGACTTTGGTCCAGGTCTGGCATTCGACCGGATTTAAATTCCTTCCCAAATATTATGTAGACTTTCGACTGCCGAGTCGTGACAAATTGTTAGCTTAGCTGCCTTGCGACGAACGAATTCTTCGTTCCATTGTTGGAAGAAGCTACTGTTTAAATAATTAAGTAGAATACTGAATGAAATGGAATGGAAACTTAATCATGTGAAATAAAACCTTGTTTAAACTAGAGAAGCATCAATCCTCTGAAGAGACTGAATTTGACTGATTAAGCAAGGTAGGTTGGTCATGACGAAAATTGCTCTGTGCAATGACAGCAAAATCAACACACTCCACAAGTGAGCCTATACATGCAGAATTTGTTAAGCACCGATGAAGTATATTAAAACTTAAAATACTCATACTCATTTAATGAAACTTAAAAACTTTAATCACTTCTTTGTATGATATTACTCAGTTGAGCGTGCATTAAAATTACGAGACTCACCACTTCCGCGAAGGCTGGGTCTTTTGATGACTACAGCGCTCTTTGGACACTTCTATAGATCAAAGAATTTATTTAAGAGCCTCATGAGCGAAAATTCTCAATAAGTAGCAAACTACAAACTGTCCTATCAAAATAATTTCGCTGAAGTTACGACATGAGCCTTTGATATCACTGGGGCAATATTTAGTTAGATACTAATTTGAAAGGAAACGAATAATCGAATAATCTATACATCGAAGCCAAATCTATTGCCTCAAACGGTCTGTGAGTATCCTTTCCGACTTGAACAAATGAAGAGAAGGCATGTGGGTACTCACATGCAAGAGAAGGCATGTGCTCATGCCTGTCATCTAAAATACAGGTTCCATTCAAAATACGTTGCTCACAAATCGCGAAAATTTCTTTTGGAGCAACACAAGTCTCAACTGGGCGCATTAGGGACAAAAAGTTAGGAAAAACTTTGTTCTACACAGATGCCCTCGGGAACTTTCACTGTCATAAGTATAAGATCAAATCCCGAAGTTGTAAGTTTCAGCGATGAAAGTCACTAGAGATTCAGGAGATTCATATGGTTAAGCTTCAGCAACGTATCACAGTAGCGACAATGGAATTCAGCTCGCTGTTTGTGAAATTCTGTTAAAGTATGAGTTGAAAACAATTATTATACAGTGTAGAAACGAGTATTTAGATCTAAAAGTATGCACGAGTAATGCAAGTCATCGGATTGATTAGGGAATTATTTTCATAAACCACAAAAAGACGTACTACTGAAAGAGGGGTAAAATTTTATTTAATTACGAGGTAGTTTTTTAAGTAAGGACCGTTTTGGAATTAGAAAAAACGGGCAAAGATATCGCAATAATTTTATTTTTACATGAAAGCCTGTACTGCTTTTCTACTTTCTACGTATTTACTTTTCTACATAATTTCCGTAGAATTTCAGGCGTTTTCAGCAGAATTTCACCTCCATGTAAGATTATAAAGGGTAATAATTAAGACTATTGCTGTTCCCTACGACTTAAATTGACTTATGAGTTAAATCGGATGCTTTGTAACCTTTAACTCAATTTCATTTGATGAGCAGAATGACGAAAGGTCAATCTGAGACGTTCCAGATAATGGATTCGTATGCCCGTGTCGATTACACACGGCAATAAGTTATGACCGCTCACCGCGCTGTTGCTTCATGCAATATGCAGCAACTCAGTCCAAATGTCAGTTGAAGTTCTCGAGTTAAATTAATTAGAGTTAAATATTCAACTTAAAATCGGTCATTTATGAATCCATACATTCGCTCTCCCAGGAAGGCCATAATTAATTCTGTTGTAGTCAGAAATGTAAGCGAGCGATACTCATGAGAAATACACGCATACATGTAAATAAATGTATGTTAATTTACATGTTGTATTTATTTCAACTGTTTTTTTCATGTTGATTTATCTCTGAAGTATTGTAAGTGTTGTTCTGGTTCCTAACTAACGACTCGATGGAGAACCCATGCAAGAGGTGAACATATTAGGATTTAGAAATAATGTGGACTATTAAATTATTTTTTACAGAATACACTTTTTATGTATCCTCCGCAGTGATAGGAAGGGAGAGGTAATTTAATTTATACGTGATTTACTTTCAACGCCTGTTTTTGAAACTCGTTGAATACACAGATCGAGTACACTTAGATGACTCAGACCCGTGTGTAAAACCCTGTTCAAAATTGAAGAGCATCATAGTTGAAACCTACTACAGTATTTTTATTCAAAACATTGCTATTTTAGCTGAAATTGCAAGCATTTTGTGACCCTGAATGTTTTGTCGCGCAAAGAGCCTGTGGAATATTAATAAATTTTTACACGGAAAATTTATGAATTTTCATCATTTTCCTAATGCGAGCTCAACCGCTTTAAAGCGTGAAGCAGAATATGAAAATTATCCTCAGGGCAGAACGTGTGCTGTATTCTCAGGGCAGAACGTGAGCTGTATTCTCAGGGCAGAACGTGAGCTGTATTCTCAGGGCAGAACGTGAGCTGCATTCTCAGGGCAGAACATGAGCTGTATTCTCAGGGCAAGACTTGAGCTTTATTTTGCCCCACTTCTCAAGCACGTAGGCCACTCTTCAAAAAACATAAAAATGTTACTGCCACTCAACGGCAACTTTCAGTAGAAGTTCTTTGTATAAGTAGGAAAAGTTTGCCATTAAATAAAACCAATTGGAACAAATATACTGGAACTATTGAACTACACGCCGGCTCATATTTGAGTTTTGTTGGCCGCAAACACTAGCAGATTGTCATTTACCAGGCCTCAGGTTTGTAAAATTTTTCAATAAAGCAACGATGTACAAACTGTTTCACTCTCCACATGTGGCCCATATTACATGTTTTCCTTGGACTGAGCTGGACATGTTGGAAAATTGCTACTTGGGTAGATATGTTAACATGTTATATAAATCAATTTTAAGGGATCGATAGATAAAAATTTATCATTATATTTTTTCCAATAATGTCTGAAGTTTTTTTAAGTAATCTAAACGAAAAGAAATTTGCATATTGTACATAACATGAATTATGTTGATCTACGTTTTTCAGTTGTTTTGCATATAAACCGCAAGCCACGAACTAATTTAGAACGCCTCCTAAATTCAAAGAATTTCTGGAGAAGAAATTTTACACTGCTAGGTTTTGAAACTTCTTGCCTCAATGAAACATAACAACATTCCGACAGCAAAAATATGCGCTCCCAGAACCTAAATGTAATTCCATTGGCTCTAAGTTCACACCAAAGCCGCCAGATAACAATAAAAGAGAGCAAACCTAAGGGATTTTACGGAGCAATGCTCCCGTTACCCCAAACGACCACACTTAGTGCAATTTATGCCCCAGCCGAGGAAAAATGGGAGACTGGATCCCGTGAAACCTCAAGAAGCGTAGAAGCGAGACGCTGGCCGAGATAATGGATATCAATGGTTCACTGGCGCTCGCTTCGTAGACGGCTGGTGGGTAGAAGGCCAGGTTGAAACTAGACCCTGAGTAGATGCTTCCTGAGCAAAAATTTTGAATCGCCAACATGCTCATTATTCATTCGTGCTTTCTTAAATATTTTTTCCTCCAGTTATCCAAAATTGCATGAAATTTCTGCACCATTAACAAACTTCAATATTGAGCCAATCAGGTGTCCTAAAACTAAAGATGAAATCAGATCATAAAAAATTTCCCAAAAGCAGATTTCTCCATATAAATCTACAAAAAAAATTTCAACGCATTTTAAGACTTCCTTTGTTTGCAGTGTAATTACCAAATTCAAAGCTCTGACAGAGGAAGCTGTTTTCTGGGCACGTACATCACCTGTACGCACTGCAGATCGCGTAGCGCGTAGCTTGGCTAGGTTTGAATATGCCATTAAAGTTTCATTGGAGTTTATTAAGAGCGTCGGTAATTTCAGCGGATGAGTCTTAATTTTATCGATAGATCTAATGTACACCTTCCATACTTCAAAAAGATCACCACTCATTTTTTTTAGCAACAAGGCGCTGTCTGTGTAAAACAAAGGGAACAACAAACGCAGTAGGAACGTTTCTCTTATGAAAGACAGAAAAACCTCAGTAACGACATACCACAGCTGGCGCGCCGTCGGTTGAAATCGCAATATTATTACCAAACGGAATTGTGGATTCATATATTCCTCCAAGTAAAAAAATATGTTTGCCGTTTGAATCAGTTTCAAGATATTAGTAAAACGAAACTTGTCAACAATATTATTCAAAGACGAGCTATGAAACCTTACATAAATAATAAGGATATTTGACCTTCTAAAAGTTGATTTATGAAGTTGAATTTGGAATGTTGGAGTTACAGTATGTGGTTATAGTTTGTTCAATATCAAAGACCATTTCATCAATGCTCCGCTGTACAGGTTTTGCGCTTAACAGCGTGGCTTTTAGAATTTACTTAAAATCTTTCTCCACAATATTTTCGATTGCATCTTGTAACAGGTAATGTGATCTCTTCGCCAATGGTTTACAGTTTGGTCTTCTTCGTTATTTTACAAGAAATGTTGTACGATGCCATCAAACTCATTTAATTTCAGCGCTAAAAGACGCCTTTAGAATGCACGCAAGTTTGGCTGAGTTCCTAATTTGCCTTTCAGCGTTTTAAAATAATCAAGCTCTTTGTTTTTCTTATCAGAATGGATCTTTTCTAAATGGTTTTTCATTTTAGCGTGATTCATAGCATCATGCTAAATGTGTTTTCCATAACAACCAACACACAAACACAGTTTCGTTGGCAAGCGATGGTACAGAGCCAAATTTAATAACCTCCGGAAAACATTGCATGCCTACATTTTTTCTTCACGTTGTTTCTGGCTATTATGAATATTGCAACAAACTCTTTGTGTAAAATTAGTGCAAGTTTTAAACAAAATTACCCAAGCAGTACGAAACCGCCCCGAATCAAAGATGAGAGAGCGGGCAACGAAGTGCAAATGATCTTACAGGCGCCCATAGAGACAGCGCAAGTTTCGAACATGTCTCGAATTCGTTCAATGACAAAGTGTGTGTGCAAAATATGATAGGAGCCATAACGACGTATCGAACTTTTATTAATCGAGAAAGTAAAAAGTAAACCCTTAATTCATTTCAAAAAGTATATAATAGTAAGATTCATTGTTTCGCTTTTTAAAAAGTAAATTTTTAAAGTAAATAAGTAAGTAAAAAGTAAAATTATTTTTATTTTTAAAAAAGTTTTTCAAAAGTGTCGCGTGGAAGAAATGATAATTGCACTCAGTTTGCTGTCCAGTTTACGCATCATGGAGGCGCGCGTCATCTGCCCCTCTAAAAGTACACACATTGTAACCGATTTTTCAATCTTAACACTTAGTTTCATTTTACAAATCACTTATATAGAAGTTTTCAATTTTATACTTCTTCATTCCATTGTAAATTTGAACAAATTAAAAATTTTCCCTCAGAAAAAATGTATTTGTATCCGAAATCTCTACAAATATCTATATATAGCTTTTTATTTTTGACCACCATTCGACCTTTGTACTAATTTTGCGACCCCTTAAGTCCCATATGCGGTACTTAGGGGGTCGATATCAACCACGTTGCCGACCCCTTGATTACTAGAAACATTTTGTTTCGAAATTCGAATTCTACACAGTAGAGTTGGTAGCTGCAAACTAGCAAATGAGAGCTTTGCCCTGGTCATCATGGCGATACAAAGGATCTTCAAATTTTAATGGCCAACGTGAATGAAGAAAACCATTCTTCTTCAGCACCGAATTGGGTATGATGTGCTGTTTTCGTCAAAAATTGTAATTTGTTGTTGTTCACGCTGCGCTTCGCACGCGTGAACAACGTTTATTTGTGCGAAAAATTTCCTTGTTTTGTAAAAATTTAATACAACTAATATTTGAATCTAAGATTTTAACACTCAAACAATGGCGTGCAAAAATTTAGCAATTCACTCACAAAACTCACGAAGAAGATTTCGTGCAACATAACGCTAGCTTGTTGTACATAAAATTATATTCTAAATTTATGTTGCCATGAGAATGATTTTTAGCCCTAAAAACTCGTATCAACGACGAAAATATTCATGTACGGGGGAGGTAGCGTGAAATACTACCTAGAGATAGAGGGGCACAACTAAATTGCAACAATAATTACGTGGAGAAAAAAGAAGAAATGTAAATTCAAAAGAAGCAAATAATGATGGATTTCAAAGGATATCACTTGCCACAAACGAAATAAATCAAAGCCTTAATATGAATTTCGTCAGTAAGTAATCATCAAAATTCTAGGCTATGAAGTTCATTTCTTAAGCAACTATTTTTCGTCAGGAGTCATCAAATATTCTCTTGCTAAGGACGCTTTGTTAAATTCTTTTGTTGAAGGGATCAAAAGGCCCTAAATTTTCTCCAGCTCAATGCCGTGATTTTGCAAGGGCTACATGCTCTCATTATATATTCTTACTCCAGTCCGCTCTTTAATTTGTTATGTTCAAGTCTAGTATGCAAACTTACAGCATCGAACTCTCAAAGCAAATTTTCGATAAAATGTACCGTTAAAATGTTGTAGGCGACTTAATTCAATATATGCATATTTTTAGCGCATTTTCTCATTTATGGAAAAAAGGCGATATTGTGCTCGTCATATCAGTCCGTCCGTCCGTCTGTCTGTCTGTGACTTCACGTTGCCGTGTATCCATGATATTCGGCAACGAGAAAATACACTCTCTGTCACTCACTGCAGTGAGTACTGAGTTATATTTTTTATTCTTTAGAATGCTATTTGCAAAAATTTTACTTCTCTGATACTGCAATTATCTACAGCAGCTATACCACATGTATAAAGTGGCCGCTGTTAATTACAAACATAAATACGCTTACTAGCTCACAATTTAACAGAAATGCTATGCCTTTGTTCGTGTTTGGTAGTTTATCAGGAAGCAACAGGAATATTGTCATCACTGAAATTTGACTCGAGCTTCCTAGCTCCTCTCTGCTCCACTCTAGCCCTAAGAGAAAGTCGAGTATGCACTGCAGTACAGTGAGGAGCCTCGAACAAAACAAGCAACATTCGAGCATTCAATTGAGACGGCAATTGCCTTAGGCTTGTGTTCTCGTACGGAATATTGAACGTAAAGTAACTTGATAAATATTATTCTTAGTCAAATTGAAATAAAGTGGTTCTTCATAATGCTTCCACGTTTAAGCCAGAGAGCAGAAGCTCCTGCACGCATATTGAGGCATCCCAGTTGATTAGGTAACTTTCCCTTACAGTTGAGCATGGTCCATGATAGGATTGTGAGTATTTTTAAAATGGTCTGACTGAATGGTTTTTTAATTGAATGAAACCTACTTCCATGAACGCCCGCCCATTCAAATAAGTTCTAATTAAGGAATGCATCGCCCGCATTTCCTTCGCTTGTTCTTCGCTCGTTTCGCTCGACTCAGACAATCTGGTGAGGCAATACAACCCAAGTTTTTTTTTGGAAACTTTTTCTAGCCGGCTACTTTAATCACTAACGTTTCTTAGACAAAAGTACAAACCACAGTCATATCAATTAATTCAGAAGAATAATAGCGGCACTTCAGCGAATTTTTTTTACTCAATATCATGCTTCTAGAACACGAAAACACTTGCCGGAGAACTTGATGTGGCATCGATACTAAATGTCCCTTGAGGAGCATCAACTCATGAAATTTTTAGAGGCTCTGAGAAAAGTCTGTGAGCATTTTATGTTTCTTATACCCATCTCGTCAATATGATGTGCAGTTTGCCATTTTTTCACAAATTAAACGCTCTGCCTCGAAATCTTATTATTATTATGCTTTACGTTCTATATTGTCTGGAAACTTCTATTTGTACAACTTCTTGGTTTTTTATCTTCCTACAGATTTTGCTGAACCTGTGCAACTTCATAGGTATAGAGATGAACGTTATTTCATTTTTTCAACCATATATAGAAAGGAAATAAATGAATGTCTATTTAATGAAGACTAATGAATACAAAGGATCCTTTGGTAATTTAATTTTGCAAAATTTTTTCCTCAATGCACTCAAAGACTCCTAAGGAAGTTACTGTCTGAAAAATAAATCTTTAGGCAAATTTAGACGGTCCACAAAATTTTTCACTGCATTCAGTTCCATAATCTAAAATAAAATCTATTTTAGACTATAATCAGGCTATAACATTAGTCGAAGACTTGTTTTATTTATATTTCACGTGTTAAGCTGAATGGGCCTCTCAAGTATCAATATTTTCCCTCAATATGTTTAGCATGCAATGAAATATCTTCACACGTAAACAAAACTATATAACATAACCAAACTACTGTTGCTTTTTCACGCTCGTGACTGCGTCAGTATTAGATTTTTCGCTATGAATATAACATAAAAGATGTTATGGAGACATTTAATTTAAGTATGTAAGGATTTTTCTGGCACGCGATGCAAAAAAAATGTAGAGCGTGAAAGAAGTTGTTCACATTCAGAGTGTATTATGGCGAGCACCAAAGCCCGCTAGTGTGGAGGCTTAGAAAAAGAGCTTCTGGCGTCGTTGGGAGCAGGGTTTTAATGTCTTCGTTGGTCATAAAAGATTTTATTGGTGGAAAACCCATGGCCGGCTGGCACGGAAGAACTAGAAATTAAATAGGCTTGGAGAGTCGCTGTGAGGCGTGAACTGCATGCCTCGCAGGAAGCGGTCGTTACGCCATAGGCTGGACATGAAGGAAGATGTTGTGCCGTCATAAGAGCAGGTCACTGCGGATGTGGGTATTTGCATTGTATACACTGAAGCTTTATACGATACTGAATGAATTACTTAAAGGTGGTAATCGTGAAATTTACAAAAGGAATAACAATGCAAGCATAAATAAAAAACTCCCCGTGATTGATTTAGAAGAACAATGCAATATTCGAGGACTGTAAAAACCCACAGTCTACCGATTCGGAAGAGGGAATGCACAATTGCAATTCAAATAATAAACGCTTACGTGAACTCGTATTAATCAGCATGCATGGAACCAGTTATAGTATAACAAATGTGAGTGTCCAAATGTAACATTGAATAAACATCATTTCCTTTCACGAAAAAAGTCCCATCAGGCTGCATCCAGATAGTTATTGAAGTCGAAAGTTTTCATTTGAATACATTTTTGAAACTTTTTTGTACTAAATTTCCCAAATTACACAATAGCAAATTCTAATATCCATCAATACTAGAGCGATGTAAAAAAAACAACGAATGAAGATGCACTGCATGAGGGATCAAGTCTAATGGCGCTCGTGACCGTCATTAAACTCAGAATCAATTATAGTGGACACAACTAAATTTAAAAGTTGATTTCGAAGAGTCAGCACCATTACTGAAAAATTTTAAGATGTTGTCGCAAATTTACATTTCTTTTTAAGTCAAAGCAATAAAAGTGAATGATTCCCTTCTAATAAATTATTTTCCAACAACAGTGAATTTGTTATGTGCATGAGATTGTCATCCCATTAGTGGAGGATTTCAATATATTCGGATTTTCCATCGGAAAATCCGATGTTCAGTTCAGAAATATATTCAGAAATATATTCTGAATATATATAAAGTTCAGAAATATATTCTGAACTTCAGAAAGTTCAGAAATATATTTCAAGCACGAATATTACAATAAATTTGTAATCGGGCCTGCAGAAATATCGTCCCTTGAACAATGCGGTTAAAACAACAACCGGTCCGAAAAATGTCCGCGCGGCTCGATCAAATTGGATTTGATTGAGCCAGGCACCGGTGGCAATGCAGTTTTTTAGGACCGTCAACTCAAAGAATTTTAGAATAGACTATGAATGCTCGATGCTATTTGAATTGGTTACTGTAGTCGCGGTTTCCATTCCATGTGTATCATAGCTACCGATCAGACAGTTCTGAGATTTCGAGCAGAAAAAACGACTGTAGAAAATTTGAATTAATGTTTCCCACTTTATTATTTATTAAAACCTACTAGCAGCTTTTAACATTTTGACTCGTTTTTTTAGAATATACATAAAATAAGAACTGAAATACTGATCTCAACATGTAGTGGGCTACGGCCAATACATATATATGTACGTACATATAATATCGCAGCTTCCGCGCGCGTCGGCCTGCGTACGCGTCAACGCCTCTAGTCTGGCCGTAGCTATAATGTGGTCTCCTCCTGACATGTTTAGCACCCATTCTTGCCCCCAACCAGAGTTGCGCGTGCGTTGTTCCCAAGAGGGCGCTTTCCAGTGTTTGATCGGAGATGGATGGTTTGGACTAGCAATGTACAGTTACTTTCTTTCAGAATAACCTATAAACCTTATATCTTGGGAGGTGCAACCAAAACCCCTACTATCGAAGGATTACAAGTCGAGAGTCTAGTTTGTAATTCTCCTATAATTTTAAATTCAAAGAAAAGTATACATGAAATTATGAACCAGCATCACACATCGAAGAAAAGCGTAATCGTCATGAAGCTGACAATGTACATGACTCATTGAAAAAAGGCTTAATCGTAGCAGGCAAAAATATTCTAGAAAATTCCGTAAAGGAAGTGACATTTTACAGCTGGAAGACGTTGTTCCGTGAGAAAACGCGCTCCGGCGTCCTTTACCGGAGGAATTGTAGCATTTTCCGATGCGCTATCGTGAACAAGGTGCCGGGAAGCAGCAATGGATTACAGACGAGGTTAAAAATTAATTTATTTTCCCCAAAAAAATTGTTGAACTACATTCTTCATCCATTTTTCTTTCTTTAGAAAAGAAAGAAAATTTCTTTTATTTCTAAAGAAAGAAAAAGAAAAAAATCTTTCTTTAGAAAGAAAGAAATTTCTAAAGAAATTTCTTCATCTATTTTTTACGTATTCTCTTCTATTATTTTTATATTTTTATCTTCCAAGCCAGACAAAATAGGAAACTTAACAAAACCGCACGCTTAATTTCAAACATACCTAAAAAGGGCTGCCTGGCAGTATCATAAAATGTGTCTACACTTGCACAAGACAAAGTGTTATCCAATCAAATAAATAAAAATCAAGCTGACAGCGATTAAATCGACAAAAATCTTACGCCTGACGTTCATAACCATCTCATAATAGAGAATAAATTTTGCATCCCTGTTATAAATTCGTTCATGCACGAAATCTTGAAATCTCTCCCGGTATACAGAATCAGAAAGATATATTCAGTAATGTTCCGATGTCCGCAAAGAGTTCCACAAACTACCTAGGTCAATTGAAGCAAACAAGAAAATACAATTACAAACCATGGTCCATAATATAAAGGCTTGACTCGGTTTAAAAATTTATGAATAACTGATGGTAGGAACAAAGTTTTTTAAATACTTATTTCAATTTTTGTGCCAGCTAAAATCTCTGAATGCTTTCAAAAGCTCGCTTCGCTGCAGGGCGCCGCAAAATATTGTGGTAGCGCTTAAAAGTGTTCTGGTGAATTAGTAATGAAACTCCTCATTCAAAATGAAACTATTTTCTCTGAAAAACTGCTTCGTGTTTCTCCATTAACTGCTATAATTTTGCAATGAAATCAGTTGCAAAAGTGCTATAAAATGTTGCTAAACCAAATTCTGATATCAGTTGAAAATTCGAAATTCAATAATTTTTCTGCAAGCTGTACAGCAATCACAGTGACATGTTTCTTTCTGACTCGGCTTGCCGCGAGAGAACTCGTGCATGTGCTCCAAACATCCCCAAAAATAACTGAACAGAGTTAAAAAGCATTAACATAGAGTTTATTAGATAAGGTACTTATCAAATAATCGGATAATCTAGATGAAAAAGTCGTGCACAAATGCCGATAATATGAAGTCAGAAGCGGTCTTCTCAAGGATTCTTAATCTCAGCATCCCATCCTCTTGGAGGTGAGTTTTCAGGCCCACTTAATTTTTAAACTGCGGCTATCTATAGTGCACCTTCCACCATTCCACTTCAACGAGGAGGATATCCAGAATAGATCGCGCCCAGTAAATATTCTCGTAATTTCATTGGTTCAGTGAGTCTCGACGTTCCATTTGTTTGAGTCTGCATTTTTATGACTCAATAATGAATGGCTGGAGCCGTTAATCCTAAAAAGTTTCTGAGTTAAACCGCTTTGGAATATGAAAGGCTGATATTTAGAAATTGGCGGAGCTCTAGATTAAGTTCGGAATAATTCATTTAGATTAATGCTCTGAGCCAAATTTAGACTCAAAATTGCATTGTATTTTTTGCTGAGCCTCCATTAATTTGCATTAATCCTATTATTTACGTGCATATAATCGCTCACATTTAATTTGTTCCGAAGCAACAGTCTTAAGGCGGAGTACGGCGGACCACGGAAGCAATTAGTTGTAGCCAAGCAAGACTTGCAGTTCAATGCCGATGTGGATCCACCGAGCTCATCTGAAACCAATCCGAATACATGCATATATAAGTAAGTACATCTGACTGCGAAACCATTCATGCAGTGAATACCTGCATTAATTCGCGGACATTTACTGTTATTTCGCTACACTTATGACACAGAAAATGGCTAAGATCATATAAAATTCATGTACAAGATACAGTTGTTAGATGTGAACTATTTTGGTCTTTATTTCATTTAGTTGAAATAGTTTTAAATAAAAAATATATGTGTGCAAAAAATTTCAATCGTATACTCAATTTACTGAATAAACTGACAAAGTAGTGTGAATATTTTGCCTCCATAAGGTGTATTTTTGAGCATGGTCCCACTGCCAGCTGTAGCTGATAATTAAAATTTCGTAGAATCAAACGATTCTTGAAAAATTCACATGAAAAATATTCTCTTGTAAATCAATAGGATTAACGGTGTTTTTCAAATTTTAGATTCAGAAAAAGTCCATATAATAAATTATCTTCACTAATAACATTGGCTTGAAGTAAAATTTTCAGAATTTTCAGCCCAACAAAATAAAAAAGGCAGGGCATTAGCGGATTTATCTCTTTCATTAAGATTTCAAATTTTGAATAATTAACGTCTTCGCGAATAAATGAATGGGACCTGTCGGAACAACTTAACGCGAAGAAATGACATGAATATTATACTGAACTGAATTAAAATTACCAAAACTACATTAGTCAACCACTCAATACTGTGCGTTTGATGTGCAGCAACCCTCATTCGGCCAACTCTCGTTTAGCACTGAATTTAATTAGGCTTAACTATATTAAAATTTATTGAAGCTTTTTGTTTATTAATAATTTTATTTATTTGAATCAAAAATTTCTAACTCCATTCAGTGATTAACTTCCTATATTCATAATTCATTCAGCATTTTCGAGAACTTAAATTTAAATCTTGCGATTCATAAAGGCAGGAACTTGTACAATTTTTTGTTATGGCATCAGTGTGTTCTCAATATTTTTTTCGATTTTCAATTTTATGTAAATTCGCACTGGTTAATTTGTTCCAGTTTTCTTTAATTATTCATATTCAGAAGAAGAACGATCGACCTGCTCGCCCCTCCCTAGTTTTACAACTGCACACCATCCTCTGACCTGTCACCGCGCCTCCTTGCCGGTTTGCTGCTCTTTTTACCTGAGCCGCGCACTTTAATTGTACGGAATGTCTGATGGTCCGACTTGACTCATTTAGTGTAGACGGTCCCGGAATCTGCTACCTGGAGGCCTCTATCTCACTTCGGAATTACAATTTTGAACGAGGTATGGGGAAACGCTTTGACTATTCTTTTCCTGGCTTTCTGGAAATATGCATTGGAGATTCCGAAGAACCTAAAGCGATGATCTCGAGTTCACACTTATTATCTCGCCATCAATACGGAATTCAATATAATATCATTTTACTCGTTGAACCATAATCTTAAGTTTGCCAGGTCAATTTTTCTTTCTATTCAATAAAATCTAACTGGTGGCATTCGAGCGGCTGGAAGACGGTGGACGGTCGGTCTGAGCACTGCATGGTTGTGGGCCGTTAGTTCGTCCTATCAGTCGCTTATTACTTATTATTCCAATGCCAAATAAACATTAGTATTAGCCTCTTTATTTTGTGACTGCTATCCTTTACGATTCAAAATTAGCGGAGATTTAATGGACGCAGTAGAGTTCATTGAGTAATTCCACGCGGCATTCTTGATTATAATTAGGCATACTTTTATCCTAACAACCTTATAAAATCAATTGAATGAGATCACGCGTAGTTCGACATAATTTTACATGACATGGTCCTCCGAATTGGATAATTTCAAAATATTTTACAGAACCCGAGTTGCATCAAGGGAAGGAATCAAGTAAGATGAAGAGCATCTTACCATATAATAACATCTGCCTCAATGAATGCATTCAAAATGTCTCAACCCGCAGAGAAATGAAGTACGAGATGTGGCTTGGACTCAATGTTGAAGTCCAAAACATGAAAAATTTGCCTTCATTGTTTGTGAATAATAATTTTGAAGACTTTAGAGCCTAAGACAACTCTTATTACGTGGCAACATGAGTAGTCCGGGCGATAACACGATCAAGGCCTCTTAAGCTGCCTGGCGCGAGTTATGGAGACTCTTTCGTCCTATTGCGCGTCCAAAACCTCATTTGGAAGACAAAGCGTTCATTCATAATTCCAATTTCAGTGTAACTGCATCCAGCGCATAAATCCTATTGAAAGCTAGAACTCGCATTAATCAAGCAGACCGTTTTAAAGCAATTCTAGAGCTAAAACACCTCGCACTGAAACGGTTGATAAAAAATCGTCCGCAAAGACGCTTATTAAATCCATTTCTCCTTTCAGCTGATGTGAATTTTTTAAAAATTTGTCCGCAAAGACGTTTATTAAATCCATTTCTTCTTTCAGCTGATGTGCATTTTTAATAATGAAAGACAGAGAAATCTCTCATAAGATGAAACTAAATGCCGTCACGTGCAATTGAAGAATAGTCTACCTATTGAAATGTGGTGCAGTTCCTACAAGAACTTCCCTTTTCTTATCATCCACACAAATAAAGTGGCATCATATATCAAGTGCCAACTTTGTTATTGGTTCTATAAATTAGTGAGATAAAAAATTCAGCTAGACTACGAACCATTTAAGATTTATTTTGTGACAATTTGTTTCAAATACAATTGACGAGAGTGGAATTATCAAGACGAGACATAGTGTGAATATGAGTTAGATAGTAACTATTATAGATTGTCAGCTGAGAGATGAGATACATAAATTTGAATTTAATGTATAAGATTTTAGGATTATTTAAATGCAATTAATAATCAAATTTCCACTGATCACAGTGAACCAATAAAGCGAGTTTTGTGCTCACTTCATGACTGAGACATGAGTATGTAGGTCATGAAGTTATGATTCCGATTCAACTTTTTAACAGCTTGAATATTAAAAAATTAACAAGTAGGTCCACCACACCCACTGGCTGGCGGTGATCTATTCCGCCCAGTGGAATACTTTTGCTGAGCGTCAGTGGGAACATCAATTGTTGATTAAAATTTTGTTTGATTCACAGCTTAAATTAACAAGTATAAACATCATTTATATAACATCAAGTGTTGATTAAAATTTTGTTTGATTCACAGCTTAAATTAACAAGTATTAACATCATTTATATAACATCAAGTGTTGATTAAAATTTTGTTTGATTCACAGCTTAAATTAACAAGTATTAACATCATTTATATAACATCAAGTGTTGATTAAAATTTTGTTCGAGGCAGTCAAGTACGAGTTGGCCTCCACTTCGCTGTGCTGAGAACACGGAAATTTTGTCGGCTGTTGTTTGTATTGACGGTTGAGTACACAACAATAGGTTCAGTGTTTTGTAGGAGAAGAAAAAGAAGAATGGACATGCAGGGACAGTGAACTGTGGATGATGGATTAGCAATTGATGTCATATATTCACTATGATAGCATGAATACAGAATGTTAGGTTAGAAAATTTTGAAACAAATTTCATCACATCATTTAATGAGTGCGAGGTGTAAACTTCAATGAAAAAAGTGATTCTGCCATTTTCTGAGCATGGATTAATCAGTTTCACCGATCTTTATGTTATTCATGTTATTATCAGTCCCATATTTTAGAATGTAAATGATATTACATGATCAATCATAAATGACTGAATTGCGCGATAATATTATGATAAATCTTACAATTGCATGCAGGATGAAAACATCTGGCCATATTCTCTAGAATAACCTTTTAAATTCAGTAAATACGAATATTAGATGAATAATATCAGAAAGATATAAAGGCGATATAAAATTCTCTTGTGATTGGGAAATGCGAACATTTACAATAATATGGTTGTCAGTGCTGGGCTAATTTACAATGCAAAAAATCAACAAAATATCACGAAATGCTAGCCTCATAAAGATAACAAATATAATCTATGGATTTTTCCAGATTCATGTTACTTAGCCTGAAGCTTATTTAGAAATCCAGCAAGATTAGGCTGTGTTAGGCGCTACTGGAAAATTTCACAACAAATCTCAAAAAAATTAATATCCTCATAATTTTCCAGTGTGCCACTACCAGCGTACTAAACAAACGGTAAATAATTTTTACTCTGCTTACTGTTATATGAAGCATTTGAACAGCTGCATTGATTCGGCAGTAACCGTCTAAATATATGTACGTTCACAAAATCATTCTGATAGCATCACTTACATGGTAGATAAATGCACAGTGACTTCTTAGCGAAGATCGAGCCCAACTTGGTTTGTATTATTTTATCCATGCTCAACATTTGATTAAATTAAAGTGTTATTATAAAATATTAACGTAGATATCGGTATCCTTCTATGTTTACATCATGCTGCATAGTCTAGTTAATAAATATAAAGGTCTAAATATGCATAGTCTAGTTTTTTCTTAATATAAATAATACAGTAACCTAAATTTTTGGCTACTAATTGTTTGCCCCTGTATTCCAGGTTTTGAACTGACGATGGAGCTGGACTCCGAAACATTTTCTTATATAAGAAATGCAGAAATTTTTGGCGATTTTCTTTGCCTTTAAATTCCTGGTAAATTTGATATATAAGTAACCAAGTGATTTTAATACTAAATATAAAGCGAAAGCCATGCGATATTAGTACTCGAAATACGAGAGATGATCTCATGGAAAACGTAAATAAAGAGTGGGAGGATACAAAGAAAGATGGACGGATTTGTGACTCCTGAAAAGCTCAAGGAAGTCGGCCAAGGGGGCCTCTAACTGCACGTCTCCGGATCGGTGTCTATTTTTCGTCACATTAGTTGACCCCGTAACTGTAGTGAGGGAGAAAGAGAGTCTATATTTACTGAAACGATGGGACAGAAGTTCATAAAATCCCTCAACACAAGCCTAATATTCTGGCATCTCCAGATGTTTAGTAAGGCTCTTAGATCTCTGTTGGCTGTTATACAACGGCTCTTTACCATCTCTAAAGACACCTAACACGAATTTGAATTTGTGAATAGAATTAGGGGATACGGAGCTCCCATGTTAACGTGGAGCGATCCTTCAAGACTCGTGAAGCACAAAATTTGAACCAACTTTGTTCTACTAAATACTATCTTTGCATTTGCATTGAACCGGTCATCAGTTTTTTAGGTATAAACTAGGTATAAATTGAAACAAGGATAACTTCAAGGAAATTGAAACAAGGATACAAGGGCTTCATACTTGAACTCTTCAAGTGCCTAATCAATTTCCTGCAAATAACGTAATTTCTGCCAGGTTTGTCATATGCATCTGAACCACCATTAACATTTTTTAGACGAGCTTCAGCGTGACCATCAAGATGAGCTTCAGCGTGGCCATCAAGACGAGCTTCAGTGTGGCCATCAAGACGAGCTTCGGCGTGGCCATCAGGATGAGCTTCGGCGTGGCCATCAAGACGAGCTTCAGCGTGGCCATCAAGACGAGCTTCAGTGTGGCCATCAAGACGAGCTTCAGTGTGGCCATCAAGACGAGCTTCAGTGTGGCCATCAAGACGAGCTTCAGTGTGGCCATCAAGACGAGCTTCGACGTAGCCTTTCCTGACTCATTAATTTTTTAAGAAGGCTCCGATATCGATGCAAAAAAAAAAGATGAATAGCAGCAGATGAGCTGAAACGAATTGAGTTGAAACTCCTGACTTTGAACGGTCGTTCAAAGCCTGGAGTACGTACGTTTAAATCATTCCTGCGCATACACCATGAAACGATTGTCTAACTGGTCAAAATTGTAATCAAAGTTAGTTGCATATGGATAACTCTGGCACAGAAGCTGCGATTTTCATTAAGACATAATTGTTTAATACTGAGGATGTTATAACAGCAAAGAAACTGAGACAGATGCCTGTTGGTGATGTTTCGCATAATGTAAAAGCTCGGGTACTCCAACGACCAATGATGGCGTTCCGAGGTATACGATTTAAAAAGCATATTTTTTTACACCGAAGATACAAGGAATTTCAGTGCTTTTTCAATTAAAGGGTTAAATATAGCCGCAACGAAGCTGTCAACTCGCGTTATTTTCGCTCAGTCTTCGGCGAACGCAACAATTTATCTTTATTAGTATTCATGAATTCATTGAAAGTGTGATTACATTTAAACGGATTGGACGCAAAGGCGTGCAAATGCTTTGAGCGGGGAAGCAGGGTTGAAAAATGGAGGGATCTTTAGAAAATACTGAAAATTTTATTATTTGATGATATCTGCTTAATTATGAATATAGATCAAGCAATAGATACAAAATTTCAGAAATGTTTACTATATACTGCACTGGGGTCAAATAGTTCATCTGCTCTAAAGTCTCATGCGTCTTTCGCGCCTTATTCTGAATTTAAATAAAATAAAAAAAAAACATATTAAATTATCCTCACCAATATTTACTAAGCGATTAATGAAATTCATTCGTTAACTGGAACAGACAGATCTCATATAAACCAGCAATAATCCTTTACCCAAATAAAAATAAAGGTGGCGCATCGATGATTATAGGTAGCGATGGCAGATTATAGGCGACGTAGCGTTGGGTTGCCACATCTGCCAAAAATCGACAGTAAAACGCCAATAAATCAAGAGGGCGGTGAGTATGGGTGGCGATCATCTATGAAACACCAATGACTTATAGGGTCTGAATCATCGATGGCGCAATGCAGGCAAATCGCTTGTGAGCCACCGATAACTGTTTGCTCATACTTCGTCGTGCACGCAGGAATTCGACACTGAAATTCATCCAACGTAGAAAGAAGTTACTGGGTTGGGATCAAGAAGAAAACATGACTCCATTCTGTGCGCTTGGCTTGTAAGATTTTGATTCGAGCAAATTTAGCGAACATTTAGCGTGGATTCGGAAGGCATGATTAAAAGGTGACAGACGGAAGAAAGGTGTTCATAAAATTTTCAAGTCAAATATACTGTAAGTCACTGGGTGTGTATCGGACTGCTCTTGATATAAATTTCCCAACGAACAATGGAAAATTTTGTTCAAAAAAATAAAATTCTTCAAAAGATAACGGCGAATCCAATTTTTCCGGTTCCCCGACATATTGCGTAAATTTGTGGCAATTTTGCGTATGCACCAACTCTGGAGGGATACAAGTGAAAGTTCGGTTTTCTACCGCTGACATCGATTTTAAAATTAAATTATCGATGAGAAATTTGCTTATACCGTCAGATAATTATTTGAAGTTTAGATTTACATTTCTAATGAAGTGATCTCGCTATCTTTCATACGCAAAAGATTATAGACTTGGCTAGAGAAACATAGTGACACGAAGAGAAGAAAGTATTTCACGCTTAACCTTTCAAAATCATCGATTAAATATCATTATTAATGCAAGAATATTCCTGGAAAAAATATTTCGAATCGAACTTCCGTCAAAATTGAAGTAATATGCACATTATGAAATTTCAATAATTTTCAAGCATTTTCCCGGACCCTTTACTCTGAGCTGAACCATCGTTCGTTACGGACAAAGTTTCTTTCAGCAGCTGTATAATCGAATATAGCTGCATGTTCGAATAAAATAGCTAATGGAACCATCTAATAATGGTGGCAGCATTAACTTCAGTCATTTGATGAAATTTATACTTTCAATACTTCAATTAAGTCTATTAAAATGACTCGAGTGTCAATCCTCTCCGATGGCTCAACGGTAGATGCTTGGTTTCGCGCGGGGTAGATAGGAGTTCGAACCCTGCAGGGAGGGACTTTTCTTCAAGACACGAGGTATGAGTCTGGCACTGTGAATATTTGTTCCTGCCATATGTGCGACATTGTTAACTGTACTGCCGTGATGGATTTGCATACGTAGTCCTCAGAATGCATGATCGCATGGCGTAATATCAGTAAATGCAAATGCATGGGATGTGAAATTAAAAGAATTATTAGCGACTTTATTTTAAAGGTGGCCATCTGTGGCTCATGGGTGAGCTCCTGCTGCCAATAAATAGTTATTTGTGGAAGTTATTGCTTCCCTGTGTAAATACATAGACTGAGAACTTTTGGGGAGTATAGACGTTTTGGGGATTATACTTGAAAACTTACTGATATGACAATTTTAAATTGATCTTATCTGAAGCCTATTGGCTTGTGATTAAAACGATATATATGGCAATATCATTTTTATGTCCGTGTGCGCAATGTTTGTATTAAGTGTCTTAAATATTCCTCACAGTGATGTTAGTTCAGCAAATTTCCGGGATTATGTTTCTTTATAACGGAGGGAGGTTACTTGAAATGTACTTTTGTCAACACGCGTCGCTTTGCTAGCATTCCATTGTTTATGTTGCGGGATCACAACAGCGGTCTATTAGGGCATCATTTGACCGTATCAATTTATTACATATTACATGACAAAAGTTATTGGATAAACACTGACTTGATTGGATGAACAGCGATAAAACGGAGTTGAGAAGTAGGTTAAATATGGAACTCAGCAATAGCTAAGAATCTAGATAATTAAACACTGCGATCAAATCTATATCGCAAACCGTTCAAAATGTATGTATATTCCCATTACCTCTTAAATGTATTTCATCGGGTCCGTATTAGGATGTTTTGAGAACCGAAATAACAAACCTTGCTAAAATTTGACCTAAACAATCTTGTCAAATTTGCATCATAAAGTTTAATAACATTATCATTATTTAATGGTACCATCATCCATCTCGATGAATAAAAAAAATACGATAATTTTTATACATGCCTAATTTTATTGCAGGATATCGGAATTGAAAATTTCGACACTCTAAATGCTCCGCCCTAAGGATAAGTGAGGAGTTTGGCCTCCGTAATTTTGAGCTGCAGGCGACGCAGTTGACTTGGGTAAACCTTTCAATATTTCAGGAGTTGCGACAGAGGCTATTGCTATTTGAGAGCAAAATTTCTTTTGTGGTCATGAGAATTTGAGTTTAGGCAATGAAAAGAAGTCCGACTTTTCAAATTTTAATCTGTCTGAATTTTTTTTTCGCACAATTAGCTCCCATTGTTATATATTTTCCATTTTTTTTTATTATTAGTTTTTAATAAGATATCTTGGGGCGACCTGTCTAAATTTTTAGAGACGGGTAATAGAGTGCTACCTATAAGGCATTCTCATAAGCTGTGAATTAATATCAATTCCAATAAAATTACTCCTCGAATGGAATGATAGAGAAGTCCTGAAAAGCTTATTTTCTGCCTTATACGTTTTGATGAATGAATGTACCCAATATTCATAATTCAAGAAAATTTTAAACAGGCATTGAAAATTAATTTTTCAGCTAATTTAGTAATTTTTAATTCTACAAAATGGTGTAATATTTCATATATGCTTCATGTTTAAATCAAACGGTCAAAAAAGGCTTTTAGCATTTAAGATTCCCAGTCCTTCATATTTTTTTCAACGAAGTATATTTTAAAAAGGCGTTTCGAAAGATTGAACGCATTCAAAAATGTAAATTAATATTTACTTCTCATTTAATGTGGAAGATTTTTGGCGATTCCTCATCACTATGTATTACCAAAATAACTTCTGTTACGATTTAATAAGCTCATATTTTTCTGTAAAACTTGCATCTGGTTTAACAAGTCCCTTTAAACAAATTTACTTCACTTGTACGATGTTTTATTGCTTTCAAATCACGAAGATCTTTGAAGTTCAACTCAGAATTTTCATTCTCCCCTCTTTTCAGAATGAGGCAGCCATTTTGCGTTGATGAATGAATAGATTGTTTTTCATTGGAAGCGACGATTCGAAGTAACTTTTTGACGAAACTTTGAATGTAGCATCCGAGAAACTCCAGTCGGATCAGACTCATCTAAAAAATTTCTGACTGTTATTATAGATTATCTGAGAAGTTTCCAGTCTGCTGGATCTGTTAATCAAATCTTCATAGAAACCTGTTTTTTAAAAACTTCTTGTGAAAGTGCAGCTTAATTATTTTCATTTAATTCTTCCTGCGATAGAACTAATATGCCAATTCGATATGAACAATATTAATTTTTATGACTTACATAGAGAGTAAGTCATTCATTTTACAAAACTTTTGACTAATATATATGAATGAATTAACTCATCTACAGATATTGAGATACAGACACAAAACAATCCCCAATGCGTATAAATAACAATTCTTAATTGTTATTTATACGCACCCCCAGGGGGATACCCCTTCTGTTATCTTAAGATACCCAACCCCAGGAAACATTTTCAACACGTAACAAGAGTTCGTTTAGGGACACCAACCCAAAGCCATGCTGCAACCACCACCTTTGACGGCGACTCTTGGTCTTTGACGGCGACTCGGTGCCGACCAGCGGCACCGAGAAATGAAGTGAGCTTAAGTGCGGCTAGTGGCTAGCTCCTCTAATCTCGGTGCCATTATCACTGCACAAATAATGACGCAAACTACTGCACTAAAGTGGCTAGTAGCTTAGTATGTATTCAAGCACTGAAGGATGCGTCATGCGTTCATCGTAAGCGCGGTGTGGGTGATATGCTGTCGGCTCAGCAGTGGTCCAATGTACGCCTAAAATTTTCAAGTATATCGAGTTATTGCTGTGATAATAAATATACTAAATTTACTCTTAAATTGTCTTCAAACTTTCAATAGACAATTAGCGGCTCTTATTTGCAAAGTAAATGATTCAAGATTGCGCGCAGTTGAAGGAATGACGGAACATTCATAGAATATTTCGTTGGGATTTTCAGTGGATATTAATGTATGTAAGAAAAGTGTACATTTTTCAAGCAAACAAGTGCCCAGTCCTAAACAAATAAATGAGATTTATTCAGGTAGCTTGTCAAAGATTGCAATAACACTGCGACTCTATTCTGACAGCATGCATGTGCTTGTCTTAGTTTGCTGTGGTAACAGTCCTGGGGCCATACTTTCAAAACTCGCTAAGTGAACGTAAGTACTTACGTTCTATTCCCTTATCTATGATTGGTGTATTTTGCTTGAAAGGCAGGCAATGATTGGCTGACGAACTTACGATCTCTTAACTTCTCTGAAAGTATAGGCCCTCGTGCAATGCTTCTGACTGCTGATTGTGCATGGATTCGATTCTCAGTAACTTCCTGTATTCTAAGGAGGGAAAGCAAACGTGTTAAGTGTACGGAGGGTAGTTTCATGGACTCGATACTCTCATCCCCATATTGAGGCAAGAACTGTCATGATCCTAACATTAATAAAGTTACATAAATCTTCACCATTTTCAGTGGAAGAAGGCATTGAGTTCAGCAAGATGCCGAGATACCCGTCGGGGCCGTGTGCTGATCAAGGAAGACAAAATATTTTTAACTGGGTTGTCCTAATAAACCACATCACAGCTGGATAGCGCTTCTGTAAATTGTAAATATAATCAAAGAGTGAAATCATACTGGCATTTATTGCAATTATAGTCATCTAATAATTTTGAAATTAATTGTTCTGCATTTAACCTTTAGTCTCGTCTGCTTTTGGTTGGCTGATCAGAATCAGCATATGGGTAACGAGCACAAAAAAAAGAGCACCATTTATATTATGAATTATTTATTATCTATTATATACTATATATTTTAAGTTTTATACCGTAAATTCTTTATTATTTTTATAGAAATTATACTATGCTCAATAATATTATGCACTATATTACGCAGAAATGGTTGAAAGAAAAGCTTTTAAAAGCATATTGTCAATTATGATGAAGATCTATAAATAAATAAAAATGAAGTGAAATAAAGTCCTTTTTATAAAAAAAATTGTCTTTTCAAATTCTAATGCTGATTGAAAACGTCCCCTCCGAATTCTAGATGTTTCCTTTGACATTTTATCAACAAGAATTCACGTCAATGAATTAATACATTTCATATTACCTTTCTCTTTCCAAATTTAGAAACCCCAATTCAACTGAACATAAACATGACCAGCGAGCCCGTAAATTTGTCGCTGCTGGCCAATTTTAGCTGCATGGCCTGAACTTTATCCGGCTCGTTTAGTCTCCTCATTTATATCACTACTTTCTTATTGACGGTTTCAAAGTTGGAACGGCTTGAGTTGAAATACATTCTTTAGCACTTTATACAAGGATGATAATTCGAGCTCCACGGCAAGCTCGGGTTAAATGATGATGTACGTTCAAATTACTGGATGATTACCACCGTTCTTCTCGGCCCTGAATTTGAGGGCAAGCCCAGTCTCCTGGCTCCACAAGCACGAAAGACGTATAGACGTGAATAATCAATACTATATGTACGTGTATATGGCTGCGTAATTCGCTGAAGCACTAATGTTTCGCTGCACTCCCTCAGCATGTCCTGCTTAGCCCTGCTTTCTTGCTCCCATTTTTAACTCTTGCTCTTTTATATACTTACGCCTGTCCCGAACATTTAAAAGACAACGTAGGAAAAACTTGAAATTTCCTGGAATATCAATTCCCGTAGGCGAGAAGTCAGAAGTCCTTTAAATCCTCCGAATCCTCCGAAGCATGAGAGTCGGCTGGATGCAGGCGGTGACGGTGACTATAGATTACAAAGAATGAAATGGTTTCGTATAATTTAGATTTATTTGCTCGAAGTGCAAATACAAGTTTCATGGGAAGCAAGTGTGCAAACTTCATTTTATTTTAGTCATAAGTGGGAGGCCGAACTGAAAAAAAATTTGATTAGGAAGGCCTCAGCGTATCATTGGCAGAAGTGTCAGCCGAAAAAAAATTGGCTTAAAACTTTCCTACTCTTTCTTTGAACAATTTTTAAATTAATTGTTTCAATATAATGCGAACCAATGAAGCCCAAAAAGTAGGCCAACCTGGACTGTATAGACTGCGAACCGGTTTAGGTTACTACTTTTACCTTTTCTTCATTGCAATATGCAGGATATCTCAAATATTAGTTAATTATGAAGATGCTCTAATGACATCAGTTGAAAACTTTTTGTTGGTCATGGAATGGTTATAACTATTTAGAAGAGTTAATCGCCTCGAAGTTATTCTTCAAGGCCAATCAAATCATAGCTTTGGTCTTGCATTTACTCCCAACGATTATAAAGTTACATTTTTGCTGTGGAGCTTAACAGACTGTTTGCCTGATATGCGCTATTATCACAGGATTCCACACATTAAAACGATACCAAAACTATTCGCTAAATTTGTCAGGCATCGTAACTGCTGCGGTCCTGGTATAACTCGCGTGTAGGATCGTTCTGGAAGCTGTAAATGCATCCCAGTTCTAGAACTAGAATTTAACTACTCCGAAGCAGTAGGCCTACGTGAAGCACGGTAAGCTATGAAAAATGTATTCAGCTGAGAATGAACCACAAGAAAAATGTTTTCAGTTCAGCTGTGATTTAGAGATGAATGGGTGACCTTGATGTCAAAGATTATTGCGTCAAAACTGGTTGAAATTCTTGAGTGGGCCGCATAACCAATATTGAAAATCTTTTTCTGGCTATAAATAAATAACAAGAGATTCAAGTATTTTAGTGATTAGGAAGCCCCATTTGTAGAAGTTTGCGATTAAAGGAAGCCGGAGATTTCATCCGAACGAATTTACTCTTCCATGTACAAATTTAATCAATATCAAGCCCATGACAAGACAATTCGTTGACAAATTATAAATCACTGCAATCTTTCTATGCTTACATAATAATTTTGGTAGCTGGAAGGTTTAAAAATGAAACTGCGGGTTGGCAAATTATTAGACACTACGACTGATTTCGGATTATCTGATTCCTTTTTTAAAAAAAATCGACTTCACTTTTAAAATGTTTTTGGAATAATAATTCATTATGCTCTTAGATATCGAACCCATTGAAACACAGCAACAATTTTACTTATAAGATAGTGACTCAAATTAACATGGAAGTATTTCTATTTCCATGTTTATTATATTTAGCACTGTAGTTTTTACTCAAAATTGTATATGAACGAGAATTTTCATGATGCAGCGTCAGTAATTCGGCTCTAACCCATGCAGAACAGGCAGTGGTTTCTCCTGCTCCCTCCCTGTGCTAGGGGTTTCACATAGCAATATATCTCTTATGTGCCGTGTCAACTTCGCTATTTTAAATTACTTTTGTGCAAAATATTTCAGATATAAGTTATTCGATTTGGTAATTAGTATTTTGTGAAAACGCTTAACTGTTGTCGAATTAAGCGTATGAATGAGCTAGTAAGATTAATAAATATATTTTAATATACATTACCTATGTGACATCGTGAGAAAAAGTCATACATTGAATTGCGTCCGTACTCTGAAATGCATGGTCATTATTTTCATTACGACCTAATGCACACGTCGTATGTAAGTGGACCGCTGGTAAAAGTACTGGACTCGTATTTTATTAGACTCAGTATTGGTCTCAGCACCACTACCTCATTGAGATAAGGTAGTGGTGCTGAAAACTGAAAATATTACGAAAGCGTCAACGGAAATTTCTAAAAAGAATTGACTCTTACCATGTGCATTTCGCAAAAAAATGAGGTGCATTTTTGCCCTTCGTCATATCGTGTTTCGATAAGAATCACAGTGTAAATTGTCAAGCATTATTACCCCTAACGGTGATTACCTGCCAAAGTTTCCCCATAACCCCCGACGCCAAAGGCCGTAAATAGCCGTTCCACTGAAGCCAGGATATAAGTTTTACGTCATTTCCTCCAAGAAAACTACTAATTTGGAAGCAAAATCGGTCGCGCTTTCATCGGTGAGCGCTCATGCATCGTACACAACTAAACGGACTCTTCGTTTGGTCAAATAACAGTGAAGATATCCTGAACTTCGAACAACAAGTTGTTAACACGGAACTGCTTGAGAATAGATTACAAAATTTAAACATTTTAAGGACATTGCAGCCAACTTTGTTTATAGGATGACCAACGTAAATTACTTTGGATTCGCAACTTCAAACAAACTTTAAGCAGAACAAAGGATAAACATTCTTGGCGCCTCTGGGGAATAACCTTCGGATGATATTATTTATAGGCTAAAGCTCTTAAGACAAGGAACTTTAATACAAAATGTAGCGTTTTTTCTTACAATGTATTTAATAGCATAAATAATAGAACGTTGTTTTGTAATAAATTCTAGTTTCAAATCAAGTTCCAGTTTTGCAACTATTTTAAGCTTTCTCATAAGGTGAGACATTGACTTCCTTGGTTCATAAAAAAACATCACAATTTAATTATATTCCACTTTATATATGTTTGCCAAGTACCGTATTTTGCTCAATGTGCATAAAATTAGCTGAGAAGATCTCTTCAACGTAAATTTATTCGCAATTACTGCTGTTATGAGAGGCGAATCATGTTATTATAAATTTATTTACACAGAGTATTGAGTTAATTTGAGTTCGGCACCGGCAATATATAGACCCTTGAAGCATTCAATTTAAATTCACAGTTTTTCTTTCTACATTTATTTCTGAGGTAAATTCGTAAAAACCATGAATAAATATTTTAGCAATGTTCAACTTATTAATATTCAAGAAATTAGTCCACATCTGCACATGACTACATCGGCTTTCCTATATATTAGCAGTTGCTGCACATTCTAATTCTAGTTACATTACAGCCTCATATTTTATCACACTTTCTTCTATCTTCTAATATTTTTTATTAGTTTTAAGAAGTATAATTGTTTTATGCTCATATATGTTCCTAATTTAACGGCTTCCACGTTTGCATTCATATATAAAAAAATATTGTTATTAGACTTTACGATGAGCTTATTTCACAGTTGCTCACAGGTTAAACGTTAGATTGAAGGTTAAGAATTTATTTGAATGCTCATACGCCAGATTCCCGAATTTTGTAAGAAAAAAATCATTAAGAGGTTAAACTGAATTTCTACATACGCGACACGCATCTTATCACGATCCCTATAAACAAGCTCGCTCGAAATCACTTATTAATGAATTTCATAATAATCATAGCATCGTGCAATTGAGTTAATTGAGCATTCCACACTTTTATTTGCAGCGAACAGTAGATCGCCTTGAGATTTGCCAGTTCACTATTTTATTGTTAAAATCGAACATATACCTCATCAATATACACACTCTAGCTGCGCCCGAATATCACATACAACTTCCTGAAAGCAATAATTCGCAGAATTGTGTATTTGTTCAAATTATTTCTAAAATATTAATTCGCAAGTCATAATTACAGTCCAACATTTTCAGTTGCCTATATAGTGAAATATTGGGAGCTTTTGCCGTAGATTTCCTTCAATTATACAGATTTGCATCTTGTCTGCAAACAACAAATGGTTTTGTGAGTCATCCTCTGTGCAACACAAGCGACAGTGCGATCTTCGAGTAGCGATAGTATCTACTACCTACTATCTACATTATATATTATCTATTGTTTAGAATAGTGATTCATTTGCTCAACTTAACATCAACTCAGCAAAAAAAAAATAAGTTAACAACGTACTCGTAAAAATAGGAGCACAATGGATAAAGTAACTCCGACTGAGTTCTCATATTAAATTAATGACTGAGAGCATGATTTGTTTGAACTAAACCCTTTCAAGTTACTCAGTTCATTTGAATTAGCTAGATCAAGACGACAAGGTTTTCCGGGTAGCTTCATATATAATTTCCTTTATATATTCATGGAAGCAATTCCGTCAGTTGTTAAAAGACACTCTAAAAAAGGGCATTAGGAAACCTCCATAGAGGAAGCAATAGGAAAACCTCCACTGTCAATAAATGTGATTGGTGTTTGAACAATAAATCGGTGCACGGAAAAACGGTGCACGGAAGATATTTTAAATTTTCAGTGCATTTTCAAATTCAGAAAACTGTAGTCGGGAATCATATAGAATGAATACGGAGTTCGTTCTCCAGCAGATAAATCAAAAGTCTCCTTGAAAATGTGGCTCTTTCAATGAAATTAACTCGAACGGATCATAATCGACACCTGAAAAATAAGCGCGATTGTTTATTTTTTTATGCTTCGCCGATAAGTATCGTTTAAATAAAAGGGCACCAAAAAGTCTCGGTGAACATATATATATGTCCTTCCGAAAAGCTCACAGAATCTTGTTTGAACTTTTTATATCAACAAACCTTCTATCAAAAGCTTGAATTCGTGATTTGCTGTGGCAAGAAGACAATACTTCAGAAAAACACTCACGCAAGCAGCAGAATTTGACCCGCAGATACGCTCAAGGCGAAAGATTCAGGCTTCATCGCTGTGCTGGAGGTTCTATTTATTGGACATGATTCAATCCTCAGCCTTTTGGTGATAGCAAACGCTGGCAAGGTTCACGCAGAGGAGCTACAGCCCTCTGCATGTTATTCCTGCCTTTCCTGAAGATGGAGTTCAGCAGCTAGTGAACTGTATTGACATTTGTGTTCGAATATGACATGCAGCAGTACAGGCCTTGCATAAATAACTCAATTCTTCTTCTGATATGAAAGTCAAATCCATCTCTTACGCGAATTTTTATTCCCGTCCTCTAAAGCATTCTGACTCTGATCTTTCATTTCTACAACAACCCTTCCTATATTCCGCTTGGTTTCTTTGGCGCTCCAATGCAAAACGCTTGCATCACTTTCCACTGCACACAAATTTTTGCTTCCGGTGACGTGGAACCAAAACTTTAAAGTAACAACAGATTTTTGTCTTCAACGACATGGAAGGCAAATTTTAAAGGAAAGTCTTCGTTTAATTAGAATTTCAGAAAGGTATTGGACTCCGGAAAAATGTATACCAACATTTTCAAATAGGATGTAATTTGTCTTCCCAATTTGTTTTTCTAGGTACTTCCATATAACAAGCGAATGAAATTATCATAAAAAAATCAAAGAATATTAATTGCGATATTATATACCAATTAGGACTATTTGCAATGAAATAATAAATTGATATCCTAATTCAGGCCTCCAATTACCGCTATAACTCATTCGATATTTGACTTCTCAGAAAACTGTGTTGGAGACGTGCCTTCTAAGCGTGATTCTCTGCCTGATATATACTAAGGTTCATTTTCCCCAAAACAAAATCTTCAAACTGAATATTATATTACGTAGCCAAGGTGTAAAATATTATATTACATAGCCACGGTGTTGTTTCATTATCGGGAACCTAGCTCACTAACTCCTTTCTAAAATATTATTCATTCAAATAAATGAGCAACACACAAGTTCATTCACAGCTCACTCTTACGTGCCAGGCAGGCATGTCAGTAGCAACAGGTTGATCGAAGCGTGCGTCTTACAAGCGCTGCAACGAGGCATCGCGGGGGAGCGCCTTCTGCTTCAATGCCCACAAATGAACGGCTAAGGCTTGCTAAGAAGTAAGCCACGCCTAAGACAAGCTCTACATGCACCACCCACGGGATTTACCTCAACACTGACGTGGCCAGGAGATACTGTAACAAATATTTATGCAATATAAAATACTAATTTCCGGAATTGAGAAAAAATGCATGTAACCACTGAATTCCGAACAGGCCTTGATCGTAACTATATTAATTCCGAACAACCTCGAATCGGTATTATTGCTTGAGAAGTTTGGCTAGCAGGTTTTTAAGTTCTCGGTTCTAATTACTTTACTTCCTGAATTCGTCATATGTCAATAATATTCCTTATCTGGATCCAACATTTTAGCCTAAAACTACAATGTAGGTCCAGCTTCGGAGAAGTGATGTTGAGAGCTTTGTACTATTGAATAAATATCATATTTCCCAAATGAAAAGACATAACGACTAAATTCGCCGTTCAAATACAAAATGCCATTGATTAAATTCTTAATCTATACATGAACGCCATAGTCAGTACATCGCCGTTCGCAGCCGTCATTGCGGCTCTAGCGCATGTCGGGCACCGCAGTAGCCTGCGCAACCCGGATTCCGCTATCGCAACGGCGCTGTACACTGTTAAAAAAACCGTTGGAAAACGGTCACACCAGCGTTCTAGTGGCCGGCCGCCACGTGAAAATGGACTGTTTATCCATTTTTTCAGATTTTGTACGGGTTTCTTGCGTTGAGTTTGAAAAAAACGGCCATACGGTGTTTCTTTTCACGTGTCGGCCGGCCACTAAAACTCCGGTGAGACCGTTTAATGGGGATTTTTTTTACAGTGTACAGCAAAATCGCGTGTACGCTTGAACAACGCCGATAATTACTAACGAAAGTTCAAATCTTCCATTAGAAGCTTATTTGAAGTATACAAATGCAATTCGCTACCTTAACAAGTAAATTGCGATCTAAATTTGGACGATGTCATGAATATGTTTATCAAAATCCATGTTATCATGATATGGGAACTGCCACATATAGAATATCAATGCAGCTGTTGCAAATTGCTTTCATACTCATTTGAACAAATCTCATTTGTGTCACAATATTTCAGTTCCGCGGATGGTTGCAAACTATAAGCTAGATTCTAGCTAGATTTAGCCATTGTCAGACTCTATCAGGAAAGCAAACAATACAACCTGACCCGAAATATATTCATAAATCGAGACAATAATTTTGTCCCGAAATTCAAATAACCAAAAATTTTTAGAGATTCACATGAAAGGCGATGTCATGATATTCTTTTTGAGTACGAGACATGAAGAGATATTCCATTGCGTTACGAAACATTACCAAACATTCCAAACGAACGTATTATGGATTATCAAGATAAATCATCAATTTTTTATGAACAATTTGGCATGTCTGGTGACATTTGGTTTCCAACATAATTTACAGTTATGTTCATGTGCAGACTTGGCAAAGTTTGGCGGGAAGGAAAATTATTCTGGAATTAAGTCATTTTTTACTGGCTGATCATATTTGATAAACTTCAGGGCCTATGCTTTCAAAAAAAGTTAAGAGATCGTAAGTTCATCAGCCAATCGTTGACGGCCTTTCAAGCAAAATCCGCCAATCATATACAAGAAAATAGAGCGTAAATACTTACGTTCACTTAGCGAGTTTTGAAAGTATGTCCCCTGATGATCGCGCGTAACAAGGACCATACGAGTTCAGTAAGCGTAACTAATATCGTAACTTAGTTATTGCAGGCACGTGTCGAAGTTTTTATTTATCAGTAAAGAGGGTGAATGGGCTTTCGCTGACCCTTCAAATGTGTTCTAATTTCACATTAACATGGCAATCATTAAAATTTTATTACACACATAATGCTCGAAATGTTGGAAGCTGACAATACATACTCTTAAAGAATTTCAAAAGAAATCATCATTCAAATATAATATTATGGATTAACTAATATGCCTCGTTAAGCATCGTTATGTGAGTTCTAAAGGATTTTAATGGGGGAAATCGGAAAACTCCAATTTTCGTCCGGGATGTCTCGACAAGTCTTGGAGTGACAACGGGGTTTCCACTGTAAGTTGAAAAATGAAACTACGTTGACAAATGAGATATAAATGAACACAGACAAAATGAGACTTAAGAAAAATGAGACACGTAAGTTGAAAAATGAAACACGTCGTATGGCCATAGAAGTTACTTTATATAAGTATTCCTTGTTCTTTTCCGGATTTATTTCCAATAATCCAGAAAGTTTGTTGCAAAAAATATGATGTAAGAGAGAACTATAAACAGAAAATAATTCATTCGTCAAAATATTATATCAATTCACTTGGTTAAAATACGCATGCAACAAGCGTATAGATATTAAATAGAGTAGCAAGGTACTTCAACAAACGAACGGCCACCGGGTTCTTTGTGTATAATAATGGAAACACGGGTAAACTGAAATAGTTTAATTGTCTATAATGTTCCTCTTACTAAGTTCTGAAATTATCTACATAACAAGATAACAGAGAAAATTGTCAGTCGAAAATAAATAAATAACACGTCTTTCATTACTATTAAACATGAATCTAAATGTAGTTCGCAAATAATACAACACATTTAAGTAAAATTTTAAACCCGGACGATGACATTGGTGAGACTAAGCAAACACTGCAAACAAATTACAAATATTATAATTAACTATTACATTGAATTGGTGAAACTGTGTCAAAGACCCAGAACAAATTAATTAGAATTTAAATCCGACAATTTAAACAAAAAACGTGTTTTTTACTAATTATCTATCGATTATGGGCGAAGTAAAGTCTAGCAAAAATTTCGGCTATAATTTAGGAATAGCTAAATAATCTTGATGGCTATAAAATCTGCAATTCATCCCTTATAAGCAACCTTTTAATAGGTTGCTGAATGATTTCGTGAGAAAAGTTAATCTATTTTTTTACTCATGTTAGAAATGAGGCTTATTTTAACTGAAAAGTATGATGTGATTTAAACAAGCATAATCTAATTTCGGCAATGTTTAGGGCTCAATTTCCCTTTTACATCTCATGACTTTTTGAATGGCTTATACATCACGGTGCTTAGCAGTGCTCCGGCCGCCAGTTCTTAAGCAAAAACTTCTGGTCGTAACTCAAGAGTTTTCCTCTGTTCAGTAAGATTCTATCAATACTGTCCGTGGTTTTTCTCCGTAAACTTCTTGCTTTGTTTTTCGATACTGACAAGACAGCTCTATACATCCCTCTTTTCCTCTAACAACTACAGAAGATATTCCTTGTTCCATTAAGTATATAAAGAATATGGCTCCTTGTTCGGGGGATTGTTCGGAATGAAAACTCGTTGTGGATTGTAACGGTTTCTGAAAACAAAGAATGAACAATTTGAACACAAATCGAGGTTATTCGAGATTATAAACAATATAGAGAAAATAGCCAAGGTTAACAAGTAATAAAAAGGATCATAACATAAGTAAATGATAACGTACCAAATTGCTGAACAATCTCGGTCAAGTTTGGTTCAAAATGAATTTTGTCTGAGCTCATTAACTCTGGTCCTGCCTAAAAGGTCCCAACCTTATGTACACGAGAGAAGTATGCCTAGTAAAATTCTTTATAAAGTAATTAAATTTAATTGCATGTGTCATTTTTAATTTTCAATTATATAACATGGGAATTTAGATAGAATTGTCGAGTCATGAATTTGAATGTTACTGAATTCTAATATTGGAATTTCGAATTTGGGAATCGTTTCCGTCTAGGATACAATAATAGGTAAATAGGAGACATGGAACCACGTAGTGTTCAAATATTACACTCCGATAAGTGAGAGAATTTGTTTAAGTAGCGATGCACTTTTTTCTTTGTGTGGGGTTTCCCCGGCAATAGCAGTGCAACTTGAAAATTGTGTCACCTTTTGTAAACTACGACCCTTTCATTTTTCTGGGTGTATGCTCAGGAGTGCCGTGGACTTGCAAATGTCGTCCGCGAGGGGAAAAAAATGGTGGAGGAGCCAAAATTTCATTTTATATTCGTGTAGGATTTAAAACTATGCTCCGTCTGCTTCGACTGGAATGAAGATACATGTATCGCTTGTTGGCTTGTTGTTGTTATACTACATCGTAAAGTTGTACAAAGATTCAGTGACCAATCTTACATCGTACACGTCCGACTTTTTCACGCCTGGGGCAGCTCGATGCTTGGAATTTTTAGTAATTTGCTATATCTATTGATGATGAACTTGAATATGATTCGCAAGACGTTGTAGTAGATGAACCTCAGAACAGCGTTTGTCGTTGCAAGGTCAACATTGTTCTAATTGAAATCCTGAACGGCTCTTAACTGCAGAAATCTTCAAAGATTAAGAGGAACTCCTTCACTGTGACCTAAGTAAGCACCAGGCACTACGTCACTGAAACCCAAGTACTTAAATTGTAAATTGCGTTACTTAGACCAGATACCAGGAATTACGTCACTGGAAACTAACTACCAGGGACCACGTCATTAGAACCTAACTACCAGGAAACACGACCCTGTAACCAAAATACATAACCTACGTTACTGGAACCTAACTGCCAGGAATTACGTCACTGGAACGTAAGTACGTAAACTACGTTACAGGAACCTAACTAACAGGAACTACGGCACTGGAACCTTGTTATCAGAATTTAAGCCATTGGAACCTTATTCCATCCAAATACCTATCTACGCCAGTCTTCTTGCTATCAACTAATTCTTCATTAGAGAAGATAATAACATATTCGTTCATTTGTTACTTGTTTCGAATTAAACGTGCGGGAACACTGTTAGGAGCCTGAGTTGGAAAGAGAACGTGGAACGATTCCAAAAACGTGGAACGATACATTCATGCATGCAACTTGATTTATGCTTGTCCTTTACTATCTTCAAGATTTGTAGATCATTTGCAAGTGGATTAATATCGCATTGTCCGTATTAATTTGATGTAAGTCTGCGCGCTAGCATGGCTTCGAACTCCCGTCGAAGTAGGGCAAGTAATGTAGGCATCGAGACCAGAGTAGTGGGCGACGGGTTCGAGCATACGCTAGTTGAAAGATTCTATCAAGTCGCTTGTAAGCGGCGCATCATCGTGTCTGAAAATTTTATTTACAAAAATAAACAAAAGGTTCCGTCATCTGAGTGGATCATAAGAACTTGAGGTGAGTCAAATGAACACACTAATGCATCATGATAACTGCGTGTATCACTATGCGGCGTTTTTCAACATGATGAACGATCCGGCCTTATTTATGCCGCCTAAAAAAACATAATCGCTCGGCTGCCACATTTGCCCGCCGTAACCGCTATAGCCCCCCTCACGCTGTCCTACTTATGGCCCCTGTAGTAGATAATACGTGACTATGTTGCAGCTTTAACATCACATGGCACTAACGCGGCGGCCACGGAACTGAAGAAAAAATATAACTCAGTACTCACTGCAGTGAGTGACAGAGAGCGCATTTTCTCGTCGACGAAAACTCGAGGTCACAGACGGACGGACAGACGGACGGACAGACAGACAGACATGGCGAGCACAATAGTGCATTTTTCCATAAATGAGAAAATGTGCTAAAAACGGAACGGAACTGAAGATTGAAAAGCAGCTTCAGGAAATGCTGGCGCCAATTTTCAACCTAGATAATTCAACTGCGTTCGTGACAGAAAATTATCTGTCACGAACCCAGATAATAATCTGGGTTAGTCGCTACTTTGTGGTGAGGATTCCTGGTAGAACCATGCGTGGTTCTGACAGTTATAGGTTCATTTTATACGTTGATTAATGCATATCCATAATGCGAATTATTTTGCAGTTGTTGTAGATTTGATAAACAAAAGTCATAGTAAATTTAGCCAAGTTAGAAGATCAGTGAAACGCAGAGACGCTGTAAAATACACAAGCTCAATTACGCAAATGGTCACTGGTATGAAACTCTCAATTCATCACAAAACCGATCCTCACAAGAGTGCTCCAAGTTGTATTCTGAGCTCTGAATTTGAGTTACTGGCCTATTTAGCTACCTTTACTGTATGGTTTAGGTCTTGGGTTGTCGTTGCGCACACGCTGCCTCAGTTTCAACGTGGCAACCACGAACACAAAAGCCTTGTGTTTTTCTGAAGTTTTGGTAGTAAGCGCCTCTTGAAGGATAGAAAAGACACAAGCGATTCGTGACCATAAACTCAGATGAATTACTCATGGGACAGTGTGCATTAGACTCCTCTACTTATCTAACTGCCATATCCTAAAGAAACGATAAAGAATCGATTTTTAGTCAGAACCATTTGCAAAGTTCGTAAGCATGACTTCTAATTATGAGAAAAATAATTTCAAAAAAGTATAGAAAATTAAAGATTAACTAAGAAAAATTCACAGAATGTAAGGAAAATGCCGATTCAAATAGACAAAAATTATTAAATATTATGGCGACCATAACAGACGTCAGTGATAAGCGTTTGAAAGTGACCTCTCCATAACGAAATATAAAATTATAAAATAATTTGTACAACACAAATGAATACTTGCCGCACTAGCATTGCTCTACCAACACGCTTCGCAGGTTCAACCAAAAGCTATTTATTATTGAGCATTGACGGTCCACGGGAAAGTTTTGATAACGAACGCTGCTGCCAATATTTGCGACGGTCTCGTGCAAGGTTTTTATTCCACAGCGATAGCCCAGAACATGAGCCGACAAACAAGCTGGTGCGAAACATGATTCAACTCTCCACTTTAACTTTGCTAACATGAAACCCTATATAATAAAAAGTTTATATATTTCAGAACATGGCAGACCAGACAAACGTGTAAGAGAGAAATTTTGTTGATACTAATTAAGATAAGCTGATTTGTTGAAATTTTTGACTAACAAAAAACGAAGCTGAGAGAGATTTACTTCATGAATTGGATGGATAAGCTAACACTAAGGTTTCCTTTCTTACAATTATTTTATTGTTAACTTCATCATAAAAACGTTCTTTGTCTGTACAATTAATGTGTAAATGTACAACTTTACCGAGCACGTAGGATTTAAAATTTACGCAATTTCTTTGTTTGTCGCTCACCGCTCAAAATCACTAAATAAAAACACAATAAAATTTAGGAAGAAATGTCCAGGTCTGTAAAAGAGACAACTGGGTTAAGTTAAAATGATTTGCAAATTCAAGTACTTGTGTGTAGAGGAGAATTCGTTCTGCATTTATTTGTTATTTCTTAGAAGAGTCAGAACATGCTTATCAGTTAAACATGCAAATTTTTCTTTAGATAATGTCAGCTACAACAACAAAGAAATGCAAATTCTCTATTTAATGTTTATATCAATGAAAGAAACGTCGGTATTCTGGACTTTTTTTTAAAGGGATATGTTAATAAGATTGTTAAAGTTCTATTCTAGTAACTTTCATACACAAAAGTTTTTGAACCGAATGAATTTTTATCCAGCTACCATTGATCCTTCTATTAAAAGCGTCTATTCTCCAGTATTTTACAATAGGAATCCCTAAAAATCTCGTGCCGTTTAAAACCAAGAGAACTCGCGCTACTCGCGCGTATAAAGTTTTCTTGTGAAAAGTCCTTTTTTGGAGCAGAAGAAAGGAGCAACGCTCTTAAATAACAATGACACAAATATTTGGAACGAGGTCACATCACGCTTAAAACTCAAGTGCTCGTTAAGAAAAATAAAATCCGCCTGGAAACAACAATTCATAACCCAAATAAAGGCTACAACCCAAACACTCACCCCGCAATCAACGTCATCATCAAAAGGCGGTGACAATACAAAGTAAAGAATAGCGCCTCAATGGCTGGCGCTGATTGCAGCTGCCAGAGGCCATACTTTCAAAAAAAGTTAAGAGATCGTAAATTCATTAGCCAATCATTGACGGCCTTTGAAGCAAACTCCACCAATCATAGACAGGAAAATTGAGGGTAAGTACTTACGTTCAGTTAGCGAATTTTGGAAGTATGGCCCAAATCTGTAGACAGACTTGTTGCAGTTTATGGCATGCAAAAAAAGGCCAGTGATTTTTTTTCACTTCATTCCAATAAATTATTTAACATTTTTCAGGCGTTAAAATAATTCAATTTATTCAAAAATGAAAACAAATGTTAAATTATTTCCTTCAACTGTTTAGTATGAGCAGTTATTTCGTCAAATTTATTTGTCAGTGGTCATATTCATTTGAATGATGCAAAAATTCTTGTCTCCTTCATCATTCAGAGATGCGCAGAGAATTCTGTGATGAGTTAAGCAGCATAGAACAGAGCGTCATATAATTGATTTTCATTGAGGGCAACCACAAATATGCTATAATTAATGTAGAAAACAATGTGAGCGTTATTTTTCTCTCGTACATTATTAAATCATTACAAAACTACGTATACTAGAGTTTTGAGAAAAATATAAATTTTTTATTGACTAAGTGATAGAAAAACATTTATGGCATTGTTTAACAGAGCACTGAATGATACATTACCCTCTTCGCATTATACTTTCCATTGTTATTTCTTAAGGTAAATAACATCAATTTTTAATGTTGTAGACGGCTTAGAAATACATGAAAAAACTGAGTACGATTAGTTTAGTCTAGAATTCAATGCGCCGTATTTATTCAAATCATTCATGCATTTTTTCAGTCGAAGTGGGCTATAATTTCGTTTATTCAAAAATGTTCGTGGCCGGTCTATAGAATACATGGGATTGAGCCGATTGGGAGGAAGACGCTAAACTGACAATTTGAGTGCGTTGCAAAAAAATACAACTCCGTTTTTTTAATAAAGTGGAATCATTTTTCAATGGGGATTATCATTTGAAATAATGAGATTCATGCAAAAGTTGCGACCTAATGTTTGAGAAGCGATCGGTGCCCCTAAACATGTATGCTTGCTGCAATACCGACCAACTGCTTAAACCGTAAACTATCCTCACAATTATTAAGATACGTGATTCAAGATTGCGAACCCCCCATGCACCGACCTTAACCCACTGCGAAGAATTTGCTGCAAGTGTAATAACTGCAAGAAATTTAATTTACTAAACGTTTTGTTTATTTTGCATAAAACTGGTGATCCCACAAAATAAACTCATTTCTGAATATTATAGTGGCAATATTAAACTTTAAAATGACATACCGCTGCATACAAACGTTTAAAAGTATTCCATATTTCTTCTTGTTAGTTGAATAATATGAAATTATTTAGTTATATATATTTATAAAATTATTTCGCAATATCAAGCTAATTAAGTGCGAGAAATATCTTTAGATAATTCATATTAGAAAAACTATTCGCAACATCGCAACAATTGGTACGGTAAGATGAATTGTTGTCATCTATTAAATGGAAAATATTGATTTGGAAGTTTAGATTATTATTTAGATTATTGAAATTGAAGTTTAGATTATTATCAATCCGATTTCCCCAACATCCTAAATATCAACTCAAACTGAATAGAACGACTATCAAGTGCACTATTTGTATAGAGCCCCGAACGCTTACTTTCAATTAAACTTGTTGACTCCTGTCTGTAGAGTCACTCATGTGTCGATAGGAGCTGAACCGTGGTGTGTCAACTCGTATCCATATTAGTCGCGCACAGAAATTGAGCATTCATTGGAGCTTAAAACCGATAGAGAATTGCCAGTTGACACGGGCATTCATTTGCCCCGGAACAACTTTGTCTATGGAATATTTCAAGCCTATTGCTGAAGTCCGGCGTCAAATAAAGCTTTCTTTTATCAATAAAAGCCAGATCAACACTCGTGAAGCTACGGGGGCAACGGCCGTCATCACGTGCCAATATACGAGGAGCGGCGGTGGCGAGAATCACCAAACGTTCACTCAATACGCAAGTGCTTTAATTACAAATAAATGTCACAAGATTTTCCATTTATTAACTGATATGTTGGATATTACTTGTAACGAACAGCAATTAAAATTGTTAGCTTTTCGTAGAACTTTTCTCATGTTTGTTAAGAATGTGCATCCGTAATTAAAATTAGTTCTGGAATAATAATTTGGAATGCATGAATGAAATATTTAATTATACATGTCTTCATACATCAGAATAATAATTAATTATTTATTTAAATTCCACCTATCCAGTTCTGTTTTTGCACTCATCCATTTCGTGCTGACAAAATATATGCCATTCGTCAGGCCAAGAAGCGTTCAAAGAATGCGTTATGCTGCAGAGTTGAAATAAGATGCTTTAGAAGCACTTTCCATCATTTGCGCTTCGAATGCTATGACAGATAGCACAGTGCGGCTAAATAGGCAACTGTTGAAGTTAGATTTATTGTAACTGCGTCGCAGGTTCGTTACGCCAACTTAAGTCATCGTAACAATGGCAAAGATACCGCCATGAGCACCAACTATACCGTTATCAGCAGGAGTGATAATAACTCATTAATTCCACTAATTATTGGAATTAGTTCATTAAATGTAATAATGTATTATTGAGTGCTGATAATATGCCACATTCGAAAAGGAAAATCGCTGGTTTCAATCATCTGCAGACTGCTTGTTAATTATCAAATTTTCAATATCCGCTTGTACAGGAAAAAAGTTGGTTTGAAAGTTCCAATGCAAACTTTTGACTTCCCTGAACAGTCTTTATGTTGGATATAGGAATTTCATTAAAATAAATTGGAGCCTGAGGAAGAAATTTTACTTGACGATCAATGGTTTAATTGTATAACTTGAAATTTTCAGGAGCTAAACTATTATTTTGGAGAAGCTAATTTACATTGCGACATTTTAGTTTTTTTTCTAACACTAACTCACACAATACACGGAACCTACACTTTCGAGAAAAGCAAAAAAAATTTTCGCGCGAATTTATTCGGCGTACAAAATACATAAAATGTTATTATTCCTACCTCGAAAAATATTGAGATAGAATTTACTCACCACCGAAACTGGCCAAGGGTTGTACAACGAGAATTGACGCATGCATAGCAATTTCACACAAACTCAATTTCCGAAAAAGCGTGAGGAACTATCAGACCAATTGATTGAGTAAACAATTATTAACACGGTCTTCGAAAAATAAAAAAAAATATGGGCTGTATTCCCGCAGCATTAATTTCTTTAGTGATTGAGATGGAAATTCTGATTCACAAGCTACTAATCAGGAAATTCCAATTGCTTGTAGAGAACAAATTTGGTCGGACAAAACGTATACCTTACATAACGTTTAAATTATTTCGCAGCCGTCGCGTCACTCATGCAGTGAGCTGAGACTGATCAAACTGCCATAACGCAGAGGCACGAGTGGAGCATCCAATTTCGGACGTAAAGGTTTCCAATTGCAGCTGATTAGAGAAAAACTGGGTGGGCATTTGATGGATGAGTGCCACCCCAGTGGCTTGGGCGACCATTTTTATTGGCCCGTATCGGAGTTCGTTAGTTGACTCTCGCACAATACAAATTTAAATCGGTTCAAAACTGCCGAGGTGATGTCTATTAACTGACTCCGTAATAGGAGTACGTCGAAAAACGGGAAGTATTCGCAAATACATGTATGCTGTTTTAATTTTAGACTTGTCTAAAGCTTACTTATACATATGAATTAATATATTGGATGTATTATAAGCTTTTTCGTACGAGAAATATTATGTTACTATAAGCCGTCAAATCCCTATATTATATACATGAATAATCTACGTAAACATGAATTTCGCTTGAACATGTGCAGTAAAATTTTAGTAAAAACAATGATAGTGTGCGAAAAATAATTCTTTACAAAATTTTCGTCCTCAATCTCAACGATAAGCTCCTGCTCCGAGTACCACTCTTGGTTCCATGCAGCCTGCATGACAGGGCAAGGTAATAACAATTTAGCACCGGCTGAGAATTAATTGGCTCTATTCAATCTGTTGCTCTATTACTTATTTGATGAAGTCAGTTAACTAGTTCCATGCGAATGCTCATCAGCTCTCCAAATGAAATTCAGTTTTGACTTACCAAGTTGAAACCTAAAAATCATCATATTTGCTATCTACTTATAAAGACCAATAAAAATTCATCAAAAATCAGGAACCAAATTTTTGATGTCATTAATTGAGAGGAAATTTTTCTCAGAACTCGTTAGATCTCCAGCGATATTTTATGAAAACATCAACTGATGGTGAACTCCGACACAAGCAAATCGTTGATCGTAGAATTATCGTACAGTTTCGAATTAATAATCGAAAAACGTCCATTTTATGCTTGCACATTTTTCTCTATTTGCTCTTAAAGTTCATCAAGGGCGAAAAATTAAATAAATATCAAATTTCAATTGATATTCGCTCAATTCATTGCCATAGAGAGTCTAAAAGAATAGATTGATAGAACCACTAAAAAAGACGTACTAATATTGAACAAATCTGTTCGCAAATAGGCTATTTCAGCTGAATATAATAAAGTTATTACCGACGAAAATTCAGTTCCTCTTACAATTAAATTCTAAGCCCCATCGTATGTGCACTCCGCCAAACCCTCGCTATCATCAAGGGCTTTAAATAAATCAAATTAAGCTCACTTAAAGGGCCTGGTTATTCAAGGGATGTTTGATTGCATTTGCCGTTAAATTCCACATTTTTCACAGCAATAAATCCTTCTCATTAAACGAATGCATATTTTTATCCGTGCACTGCAACCGAATTGGCTGCACTCGATGAATATTTATTACTTGCCCGACAGCGATGCACAAGTGCTGCAGGAACTAAATCCATAATCCTTACTTACTAGTCAACTTGATGAACTTATAGTTGTAAATCAAACTTTAAAAGAGAGATATCCCTCACGCCAACGAGTTTTAAATTCAAGAAAAAATAATTATCGGGTTCAGAGAACTAATGCAGCTGGTTTCCTTGTGTTCGGACCATTTTTTTTTTTCAAAGAAAAAAATTATACTGAATTCTACTGATATACTGATCAAAAAAAGAAAACTGGTTTCTTATCTTGCAATAGTCAGGTCAGCTTAATTACTCTCTTCCTCATCATCGGTTTCCGCGGGTACGCCCAAAATTACAATTATTTATTACTCGAATGATAAAAAATTTATGAAACTCTATTGACTTGATTTAATTCTATCCATCGGAATACAGAATAATCTATTTTATAGATTCATTCAGTTTTTGTGACATTTACGGCGTCCTCAGGGCAATCGTTTACTTTACCCTAAGAAAATTTATATGAGGGTTCGGCTCCACAATAGATGGAGCCTGGGACTCGGGGAGCATGTCAGCCGCTCGATCTGTGTCCGCTTCGGCTCAGGGTTTGAAGTGCGGCCTCTGGGCAGCTTGCGAGCTCGCTAGGACTCGGATCGGCCAACCCTTGTCATACTCTCGGGCGACTCTAAAGTCGGAAATGAGATTCTGACCAGAAGATGATTTGATCGGGCGGCCAAGCAGACCCAGAATAACCTTTTGGAGAGTGTAGACACTCCTGGGCATAGGCCAAGGTGGTAACCGAATTTCGTTAGGGTATGTGCGCTGCAGCTTGGCATTCGAACTCAATATATAAATTAAGGCTTGCAAGAACTGTAAGGTCAAAAATCAAATAAGTAAGACAACAAATATATAGTAAGAATACAACAAATATTGCAGTCTAGTCATAAAATGCCCTGCCTTTCAAAACGATAAATTACGTTGGAAGCAATTGTACCTTATTTATAGGGCCGGCAGTCATTGTGCGTGGTTTAGAGAATGCTGAGCTCTTGTTGGGAGTTAATACATTGCTCAACAATTGCATGACATTTATGAACGAGGAATCATTAGAGGTGGTTTACGGAGCAAGCTATAAATCGTAGCCGCTTTTTAAAATAGAAAACCGCCTAATACCCATAGAGTTTTAATAGGAATCAGCGTAAAAAAAGTTTTCGCTAAATTCTTTTTAAAATATTTACCTCGTTTACCTATTTTTGATTCGATATTGCGTCTGCCTGCAACCTCTCCAGGAAGAGCCAAGCATTAAGAATGCAGGGGACGGCCAGAAGCCCTCAACCGTGCCCCTGATCGATAAGACTTTAAAGCAGAAAATAAACTAACTTTTGCAAAGCATTGCCCCAACGACGAATATAAGATTGTGAAACTTGAAAAAATTCACGCACAATATTCCTCTTCACAAACTTGTCTAGATGAAATTGCGAATAAGATTAAACTGAGTAGTTCATAGGGGCTAGAAGCCAGCCATCAAAACTGTATTAGGCTTTCAATTGAGTTAAGTCATCCTGGGGTGCTTCAGCCTGTACAGTGCAGAGCAGCGATGGACTGAACATGAGGCGCGTGCCCCGATAAATACAGGCTGACTTGAAGCTTTTGGCTTTAAAGCTTTTCCGACGATCACAACACGATAACCAAAAATTCCGGTTCTAACTATTATGCATTATATTTCTCAAAAGCATTCCTCGCTTTTTCATGTGGCTTTAACCATGTACAGTACAATATTGTTCCTTCGTTGTGTGATGACCATCGGTCCAATTGCGTAGACCATCGGACCAATTAACAAATATTTTTTCCTGCAAACAATCTCTCAAATACACTCATTTCATTCTCACAGCCCATCGTAAAAAGCACTACGATTCATTGACCTTATGCTAGAATTTTTACGGATTCAGTTCAATTGCTTGAAAAGTGCAACATCAATTGTTATCATAATATCCATCATCAACCTTTCAATTATTATTAAATCAATGCATTAAATATTTCTAGCTTTCCATGTACGATTATGATTACAACTGTCGCCTTTCCCTAATTTCTGTATTTTGTTAGTGAAAGTTTTTCCTGCAAGTCAATATTGGAGACAGAATGCGGTTGGGTATATTAAAGGCTCAGGCCAGGGCATCCAAGGCTTCAGGTTTAATTAAGATGCACGACGTCCGCAGATCACGCCGTCCTCTGGCCAATACCGTCACGAGCCTAAGTATACGTGGAAAATTTGAAAAAACTGAGATAAATTACCAGGATAAAAATGAACTGCACTGATTTATACCTATAACATCGGCATTAACCTATAATACCATACATATGCGTATACCATACAGGACGCATTGTGGTCAAGTTCAACAATGGACCTTACTGGTTTTTATTTAAGGTAAACAACAGTTCATATTGATATAAAGATATCTCTATGATTTATTTATGAATAATTTAGGTCACTAGTTGAAGAGAATCTCAATAAAAATTGAAAAAAAAATATTTAAAAAATTCCAACTTCCAGCTGAAATTACTTTGCAATGGATTTACGATCAATGTTGATTTTTTTTTCAAACATCAGCGAATTGTTGATTTGGGACAAAAAATGGGCAATTAGTTGCAGCAATTAAAACTTCATAAATTTAAAATTTAATAGGGATTCACAATAAATATTTGAGTGGCCTTGTCTTCTGGCGTTAATTAGTGTACGGATACAATTACCTCATTTAATTAAAATATATAATCATTTCATTTTGAATAATATTTTTTTCATTTATTACCAGTTTTAAGTTAGCTAAACATTCAGATAATTTTTCAAGCTCCATATTTCACCTGCCAAATTCTAACAGCGTGAAAAACATGGCCGCGATCTAAGAGCTCGGTGGGCGATGATGAGCGTAGAGCGGCTCTGAAATAGCTGATGACTATTAAATTTTGTTCAGGGTGCGCTCGTACGTTCACGTCTTACAGACGAGTCATAAAATATCTTCAGTGGAAATTAGATTTTGATAAAAAAGCGTCTGATCGTCAGGCTACTAGACAGTGAGGGTACGCACACAGTGAAATTAGCAGGTTAGCCCGCGCGGGCAACCTGCTCCAACCTGCCACAAGAATGAACATAGAATAATAATGTAAGTGTTCACAGTGAAAACCTGTACGAATAGGCTTCTGTATTCTATGGTTTCAGGCGCCAGCCTGAGCAGGTAACCAGCACGCTGGCAACCTGCTTTCACTGTGTGCGTACCCTAACGCCCGTATTGCCTTCGTAATCTCAGTTATTACTACATATATTAATGAAAATATGTAAATAGAATTATGCATGAACGAAATATAACCTCAGCAACAACGGGGTATACAGGAAATCGGCAGAGATAAAAATATCAGCATTGATTATCACTGTACAATGCCACCTATAACATCGGCATTAACCTATAACGTCGGCATTGTGCGGTAGATATAATTTTCTTCAAGAAATGGCGTTTGATGAGGTTAACACAAATGAATTCTTGCAATAAAAAGAATGATACACGCAGCACCATGGCAAATTTATCGACATCAATGCAAGGAATCTACTAAAATTTGAAAGATGTCTGTTTCCACGTTCAAGATCGGGCCGCTTTTACCAATGACGATGATGTAGCAATGATGCGTGCCAATGATAGTGCCGCTTCTATATGAGCTGCATGTACGCTAGAGACCATTTTGTCTGAAGAGATAAATTTGTCTGGACCACTTACGAGCTCTAGAGTTACTAGTTTCAATAGTATGATCGGCTTGCTTGGTCACAGAAATGGATTTTTTACGCCATCATAAAACGCCTCTGCAGGAATGAATTCCAGTTTCAATGTTTACCTCCGACGCTGAGACGCTGCCACCAGCATGCAGAGCACGCGCCTGGTCTCGGTCACGACGCGCTGGAGTGTCTTGACAAAACACGACACTCACGCCCATGTACAGAACTATATCGAAGGAATATCCGACTCACGATACTCCTTCATACATGCCGCCACTATTATAGTCAAACCAAACTAGTCACTTATCTCTGTTAGACAAAGTTCAAGTAGATGTTTGTATATATTGTACCGACCACAATAATGCCAAAGCAGCCAACTAATGGAACGAAAACAACTAATATAATTAGTCAAATTTCCTTCAACTTAGTAAATTCCTAATAAATTCCAAATAAATAAATAAAAATATAATAAATTCCTAATAAATTGTTAATTCTACGCAAGCACAAAAATTCAAACATCACTACATAAATCACACGCAATTAATGCTACCTATATGTACATTGTACAACTAAGGCGTTGTTCTCAAACCATGCCAAGATCAGGCAACCAAATTCAACAAAAAATTATAGCCCCAGCGCACCAGAAAGCAGGGATTGAGAGAATATAAGAGCTAAAAGCCAGAAAGCGAAGCCAGAGCGTCGGCTGAGCCATCTTTTATTCTTGAGGCATCTGTTGCTCATTCGGGCGCTTCTTCGGCTCTGAAAAGAAGTCAAAATAAAAGCGTTGGTTTGTTCCCTTAATGGAGCAGGACAAGAAACAGCCACACCAGTGGAACGTGTTCTCTTATTTAGAGTAATTCCTTGTTGGATTCTGGACGCCGTAGACACTCAGGGAAGACTGTAAAATAATTGTATTGAAGCTTCCTACAGAGCTCCGTGCTTCAGAGAAACTGTTGAATACGTCAAACGGCACGACGGCGGTTTGCTGAACATTTCGGGGAGCGCTACCAAGCAAGCCACCGTTTCCTAATGCACTTAAATTGCATTCTCAATCCTCGTTGTTCAAAACCCGGCCGTAAAATATCAGTGTACAGCGCGGTTCTTCCTCTTTTCAGTTGTTAACCGAAATATAAGTACATACTACATTATTTTCTATGGCTTCCTGAGCCTCCAGTCTTCCATAGAGAGAACTTGAACTTGTGGAAGCGAGTAAACATTATGCATGCCGACGTTTAATTAATAATGAAAATAAGTGGAGATGCTAAGTTAATCGTTGCTTGCGGATTCTAAGACTTCAAATCGTTAATTGTCTTCTTCTGTAGAAGTTTATGAACTCGAACAAAATATATGAAAATAAAGCATGCCTGTGAAAGATCTAACAAGTTTCTTCAACTAGTCCTTGAAGCACTGCCTCAGAAAGAGATCGACGAGCATTGCTTATAATAGCGGTTACAATCATAATAATTACATCAGGTTCTTAACAAAACATAGAAAGAATAGAGGGCATAATTTACGCTGTATATTTATATTATCGTGGAGTGCAGCTATTCTCAGAAAATTTACGCTAAGGTCTTATAAGAATGTTAAACCATGTGATATCTTATGACCGTAAGCCGGTGCCCAGTACTAAAATGATTTGCATATAAATCAACGGCGAACCACACGTAAAGGGCAATATTATAGGGACGATCACTTTGCCAGCCACTGAACATTCAGGACAGAGTTGCAGTAAAGTAACTATTACGATATTTGATTTATAAATCTGTTATCACGGCAGATTATCTTTAACGATTATGCCTCGCATTGGTTTTTAGTGAGAGACATTGCGTTTAAAAAAAATAGAGCATCAAAATCTATCAATGTCGATAACTTTTTAATCTTTATGAATTGATGAGTGCATACCGCTAAATATTATTAATAGCAGCGAAGCTACTTTCAGGGGACATCTGTTCTGAAAAAAATATTTGCATACTACTGAAAAAAAACGTGGTGACCAACCAAAATGAAGACATATCTGCTCGTGGAAAATTTTAGTCTTGCCTCAACTCAGAAACACTCAAGGTGCGAATTTTAATTGCGATTTAACATAGGCATATATAGACGAAGACTTATTGATTCGTTTCAATTTAAGACCATACACGAGCACGAGCTGCATGGTGTATAAATTTGCCCAATTCAAGTCATAAACTTTCCCTCATTTGAGTTTCAATTACTTCTTGAATTTCATGCTTGCACGAGTTTCTGAAGAATATTTCCGCTTACCGAGGAAATTTTGAAAATTTTAATTTAAAGTGTATTTAGTTGACATGTTTCATTTCAAATTGTCGTGGATTTTTTAATAATTTATCGATTCTAAATATTGTATGTCAATGGCCTAAAAATTTCGTCTGGTAAATCAATAATATAAAAACCTTTGTCGGCTTGTTTTGCAATATTTATTGATTAAGTGAATATAAAAATTCATAAATTTCGCCTCATTTCAAGCATGTTTGTACTAAAGTTCATTCTTGAGTGTTAGTAATGTTTAGATTGAGTGTACTCACATCGAGCTAAAAAATACTCAGATCGAATGTACTCACATACTGCAGTACTCATCACCCTGCACCCTGTAAAATGGGCCATGTATTTGATATTTAATTCACACGTGTGTATGAATTTCATAAAAAATTAATATTTCATATCCTTGTACCTAATATTGTGAATAATTGAATAATTATGAAAGCCATGAACAATTTTATCCTATTAGTTAGTTTTACACCCATACGCATGAGAATAAAATATACCTCGCAATTCTTGACCGAAATCGAGCTGAAATAAACTATTTTAAATTTGAGAGGATCAGTCAAAGCATTATATTCGACTTGCACCAGCTTTGACTCATGCTTTTTGTTGCATGATTTACGATATACATATATACGATGCATAATATGTATGCATCGTATATATGTATATCGTAATATACATATATATCGTAATCATGCAACATCGTAATATACATTACGATGTTGCATGATTACGATATATAAAGAATGATACATCATTCTTTGACACTCATGACTTGCACCAGCCGGAGCACGTCGTGTTGGGCCAATATCATGCAGAGCAGCGTGTTGAAAAATAATTGGACTACCTACACTTAATTTGAACAAACATAAGCGATTGGATTCAGTTGGATCAATCGATTGGATCATTCATTCGATCGGATCAATCGATTGGATCAATTTATTCAATTGGATCAATCGATTGGATCAATGCATTTCATCGGATCAATTTAATCGAAAGTCATCTTCGCAAAAATATTTCTAAAATTTATTTTTTACTCATAACTCATAACTGAGTTGTACAGGCCAAGCCGAATTTGTGACTAATTTTGTGGCTAAGCAGGGTTCCCTACAAACCGAAATTCACGGTGGGAAAATTCCCTTCAGATCGAGATTAGTGATTAAAGGATTCAATCAACTCAAAAGCGGCAATGAAGAGAAGCTCCGTCTCTTCCCGGCGCAGCAAGTCTGCTATAAAATTTTTAAATAATTATTTAAAAATTAATATTATTTTAATTAATTAAATTATGAAATTTTTAATAAAATACAATTTTTATCCTTCAGACATAGAATTATAATAATTTAACAACCTCGTTGAATGGAAGATTTTATACAATCGGTCATTTCTGCAGCTATTTATATGTACTTTTATATGCACATATATACAACCAACTTGTAACTGTGCAATGGTTTGTGAAATTAGCCAGAAATATTAAGCAAGATGGTGGTGGTGGACATTTTTACTATAACACGGTGATGTAATGCGGCCTCATGTCGCGTAAATTCATTTCAAGTAGCAATGTGAAATTAATAATAAAAATATAACTTTTTTCATTCATTATCCGACAAATTTATTTATGTTCATACCTCCAGCAAACATTTGACGAAAACCTTATTACTTTGTTCTAATGTGGCGCAACATCTACAGCACCAACCATTGGCGCTGCCACTGCGGTACTAGTAGTGTGAAATGAATAAAAAAAATTTAACTTTTTCATTCATTATCCGACAAATTTACTTGTGTTCATACATCGAGCGTAAAGAAATGCAGGCTAAAATCTTATTACTTTGTTCTAATGTGTCGCAACGTCTACAGCACCAACCACTGCCGCTGCCACTGCGGTGCACTAATGCCTGCCGGGCCTCATTCTGATACTGCGTCATGATACTGCAGCAGTTACTTGTAGCACTGAAATAGCAACGAAGAAGGTAGTTAATCTTGAGGTGCTTCACGACTTGTGTGGCTAGTGAATATTATAAGACACTGGGATTTCTGACGCGATCCAGGAATATTTCCTTTTCCATTTTTTGGTAAAACGTTAGCAAATATTTATTTCCTCGGAAAAACGACCGAGGGTGCGTGGTGCTTCAAAAAAATTCATGGAAAAACAACAGTTTGAAAAAGACTATCAAGGTCATCAGTTTTATTTCTATACATATGCTCTATCTAGATTGATACATTTCTGTGAACGCTGATATACGAGCCTATTATAAGTCCATCTGTGTAAAATAGTCATTCGATTTGAACCATGTTCTGCAGTTTTTTCTGCTTCAATTGATTGAAACTGGGTGCTTTTCAATGATTTTTTTCAAATTTGGAAATAAAGAGGAGTCGGACGGGGCTAAGTCAGTCCTATAAGTTGGATGCCGAAAGATTTCCCATCGAAATTCACGTAGCACAGCCCGTGTCTGCCGACCGCCATGTGCGAGTGCATTGTCGTGGTGGACGAGTGAGCGCCGATGCTGCTTCTCAATGCTTTTTTCGGCGATAATCTCGATAATTTTATCAAAATCTCTTCAAATAAGCAGCTGTAATATTTTTTTGCGTTTTCGATGAAATCAAGGAACGATATCCCCTCTGCAGCCCAGAAAACCTTTCCTTTTGAACGCTCAGACTTTTATTTGACGGGCCCACTTCCTCCCCTGAACAGCCACTGCTTCGAATGAGTTTTGTCCTCGGAATCGTACTGGTAGAGCCATGGTTCATCCCGGTATCAATCCGCTCAAGAAAATTTTTAGCGTTCTCAATCCACTTCAAAATTCCTATAGAAAGCTCTGTCCTTGCTTCCCCTTGATCTGGGCGCAACAACCTTGAACCCAACGAGAGAAGAGCTTGCCCAGTAGCAAACATCCCAACAGAATTGAGTGTTCGCAACCCACGGAGATGTTGATTGTCTCTGCTACTGATTCGTAAGTTATTCGACTATCTTTTTCGTTGAGATCACGAACAGAATCAATGTTTTCCTTCCAAACTGATATGAGTTTCTTGTCTCTGCTGAGGTCATCTTTGGTCCATTGCTTCTGCTTCCGGAACAATTAATCCATTTATAGGTTGTCGATTTATTTGAGGCACTGTCATCATAAACTTGCTCCAGACAGTCAATGATTTTTCTTCCTCCCAAGCCTCACCATCAATTTGATGTTGGACCTGGCCTCGATTTCGGCAGATGTCATGTTGCATGGACGGTTGTTGCTTTTAAAGCAGTGCCCCGCGTTTGTAACAATAATTTAAGAGGCTAATGTGAGAACCCATTATAAAACATTAATAAAGGATCGTTCTGGTGCATTATTGGCATCATATTCTTTTCATAGAATTTTTAGTTATGTCCATTTTCCGAGATTTTTTAAAGCCCCCTCGTATCTTGTTAGTCTTATTCTACTTTTTCCAACCCACTTAAAGTTGTCGATAAAATAATTCGGTGTTATTAAACTTCACAGATGCCTTCGATACCAACATTTTCCTGTAATTCAAGTACTACTACGTTAGTACCTTCTGGAGGACGAGATCAGCTCGATTACGGGAACTAAGTAAATTTTTCGGTGCCTTTTGTTTCCTTTTTTATTAATTGTCTCGTACTTGGACCCTTTTAGAACATTTCAACTTTAAGATTTTCAGAATTTAATATTGATCGAAGAAAAATATATCTGGCTACAGAGATGGCTGAAATGCGTTGCGTAAAGTTGTTTTCTTTTGTTCAAAGAAAATCTGTGTTAATATTTGGGTATTTTCGATTGTTGGTATAACACAGTGAGGAACAGAACTACGATCAGCTATGACGTGACATGTTCGCCGTTTTCTCATTCATCAGACCAAAGACGTTCTCATGAACAAAGTTGAAAAAATTATGTACAACTAAACTTGAACCGCTTACTAGAAGCAGCAGCACCAAGTGGGTTCTAATTATCTTCACACAGGAAATCTCATAGTTTATAGTTATATAGTTATCTTAAACTATAACTGCTATAGTAAGTCATGTGGTATGATTTACATAACAATGCCGTGATCTCCTCATGCTTCAGTAAGTCCTGTGGTATGATTTAGATAACAATGCCGTGATCGCTTCAGTAAGTCCTGTGGTATGATTTAGATAACAATGCCGTGATCTCCTCATGCTTCAGTAAGTCCTGTGGTATGATTTAGATAACAATGCCGTGATCACCTCATGCTTCAGTAAGTCCTGTGGTATGATTTAGATAACAATGCAGCTACCACTTCATGCTGCAATAAGTTATATGATAAGATGGGCAGATGATCGATGATTGGTGACTCAGAGGCAGGAGACCGTGACCTCAAATGTACCTGAATTCCTTGATGGTTAGTTTGGCTGCGAGTTCAATGCATTATCTACGGATGGATTAACCTTCGCCGGTGCTATTCGTTTATAAAATCCAAATAACAAAAATTGCCGTCATTGCGAAAAAAAAGGTAAAACGTGTGCGATTTATTTGATCGCGAAAATTTGAAGCATGAATTTTAACTAGTAATTTGAAAAACAGTTAAAGTGAAAGCTAAAATTTATTCGGAAACCGACTAGTAGTCTTCAATTAGTTTATTGCTATGCTTCACTTTTAAAACAATTGTTTATGTTATTTCGTTCCTTGATTTCAAGTAATGTAAAAAGCGAATTTATGAAATGCAAAAAATATCATTCGTTATTCTCACTTGAGTTACCTGGATTTCCATCTGAAACCTTCAGTCAAAAACCTTTAAGATGACGACTTAAGTTCATTTGCAAGATATTTACGTCTAACTTAAACCTTCTTCGGCATCGCTTCATCAACAATTAAAAATTCTTAAAATGTGTCTGATATTTTCAATCCCATAAGCACTTTGTAGGCTTTCTCTATTACATGAATGCAAGATGATAAAAAAATATAGCTCAGTACACACTGCAGTGAGTGACAGAGAACGCATTTTCTCGTCGACGAAACGTGGAGTTACGGACGGATAGACGGACGGACGGACATGACGAGCACAATAGTGCATTTTTTCCATAAATGAGAAAATGCGCTAAAAAGAAGAAGGTCATGATCTACAAAGAATAAAAAAACTTGATTGTACCGTGGAGAGAAGTACATGGCTTGACGTGAGATGTCGCAACATTTAATACCAGAATTCAAGCTTGAAGAGAAGACGCCTCCGCGGTTATGATTTAGGCGCTGCAGAGCGACAAGGCGGCGGCTCAACTGTGGCTCAAGGCGACGTGTCGGTGACAGCTTGTTTCAGCGCCGCCTTGACAGGAACAGTTATTAAAGTACCCTGCATACACGACATGGGAACTGTTCTCTGTGTTTAGTTCTTGGTTTAGTTCTTTGGTTCACTACTAATCGCGTTAGGGTTGTATGGTTGTATTTGTACCTTTTTTATAATGACCATCGTGAAAAGAGTTATAAGTAAGTAATTATATATATTTCCCTGTACAGAGCCTACAATTCATATACATTAACTCTTTTCTATGACATTTATTCCTCTACCTATTAAAAAAATACGACAAGTGGCCAGTTCAACAAGAATGTAATGCACGACGAAACTGAGGATAGATGTTTAATTTACAATGACTACAATTTTTTGTAAGGTTAGACTCAATATGAAGAATGAGATGGAAAGCTCATTTTTCTATCTTTGACACGTTCAGGTCAATCAAAATATGCTGGCGAGTTTAGTAACGAATGTTCTGAATTATGGTATATCGGTTTGCCGTCCAAAGTGACCATAAATGGATTATTTGAGAACAGCGATGCGGTTCGAGTTTGGGGAGAAAGACCAGTCCGTGCAACAGCTCATTTAGAAAAATACTCCAATGAGGTATGCCAAATCCATGAAGCCTAAAAGTTGTTTAAAAACTTAACTAAATAACGATCAGAAGCCTACCCTTCAAACAGCTCAGGAATTGTATGAACAAAACAAAATTTATTATATTAATTTCGCAAAACCAATTAATTTTCTTAATTGGCAATGCCAGACTATAGCTCATAGTCCAATTAGAAACCTATATAGAATTAATTAAAATTGAAGATTTGCCACATAATAAGGAGGTTCAATTTATTTACATTTGTGCTTGTTGTAACCGGGGATTTCCATGACTTTCTTGCCACAAATCAAATCTGTATTTTCACATCCATGTTAATTTAATATAAACGCCAAATAAATTTCACATTTTAATGCCTGGTCCCGATTTTAAGACCCAATTTTCGCGGGGTCATTCACCAAATGGTTTACTCTTTATTGATAGCTTGTGCTAGGAAGACCTAATACTTGGGCGCGTGTTTATTTAGGGTTTTTATTGGCAAATTATTACGATCTCAAATACCTAAAACTATAATTGCTAATGTATTACGGTTTTTACTACTTTTAATAATAACTTTTGGTTTCCGAGTACTAAGTATTAATCCATCTTATTCAACGATTCAAACTTGGGTATTGCCGTCAGGTAGAATTATTACTGTTGTAGTTAATAGTAGTCAGACTACTTCAATACTTGCTATTCAACTGCATCATAATAGTGTTACTGGTACTCATAGTTCACTTTTCAATCATTTGATTAGGTACAAGTGTTTATTTATTTGCTTTTTCTTAGTTAGTTTAATCCATAGGGAAAAATTTTAAATTTCCTCCAGCTCAAAGCGAAAAAACGACTTTTCGTCTTAATCCACTTGAAAATTTGCAGCAATTTCACATAAAATCAATTTTTCATGAATGAATGCCTGTAGTAAATTAATTCAATCAGTAACTTTGGGCGCCCCTGCATAGTGTGTACCTGTCATTTCCATCTATGATACAAATTTTCACTGATATCATTTAAGTTCTAAAAAAAGTTTCACTATCACCAAAGTTTCACTATCAAAAATTAACTGGAATCTATCGCTAGCGTTCTTTTCTATGAGTTATATTTATTCAAGTCCAACTATTCTGCTGTGTGATAGGATTTTAACATCAATCGGATTTAGTGACCGCAAGCATTACACAAAATTTTCTTTTCGCCATTTAAATCATTTTTTGTACACTTTGGAAAAAAAGACGACTTCCTCTGGCTCCCGCGCGCCTCGGTCGTAGATTTTGTATTTCTGGCCGCCACCGCCGCCTATAAATCGCCGCCCGTGACGCAGACTCGCCAATAACTCGTTGTTGGACCTCAAATCCGACGGGTTTTCTGAACGTTCCGTCCACTTCCCAGTTCCTCGACTTCAACATTTTACAGTTCATTTTTTTCAGTAGATTGAGAGCGTGATATGGGGTAGATGGGTCGAAAATATTACAGGTTTATCGGTATACGACTCCGCAATAGTTCTTTTCGATGTTTCAAACAATGTCAAGCGAATAATTAAGTTCATGAAATACTTTTCCGATGGTGATCTTAATATTCGACCGACGAATAATTTTAAAATAGGTTATTTCTTTTGGTACAAAGATATTTTCTTTGTTCATATGCGATCTTCTCCAGTTTATAAACACAGTTGTGCGCGATGCGCATCTGTGTATGTTGGCATGACGTCACGCTATCTCTTTCTCAACTGGAGGATCATGAAATGAGTTGTTGGGCTGGGCATTTGCTAGCATGCCCCCCTTGTTCGGCTGCGAGCAATCACGAGGAGCGATGTAACTTTTCGATATCTGATAGTGACTTTAATATTTTAGCTTCCGCTTCCGTTGATTCTGATTTGAGTATTTTAGAATCATTGTTTATTTTCAAAGAGAGGCCTAGTTTGAATGAAGCCGTTATTGCTCTTATTCACATAAAAAGATAAGTTTTGCCCGTTTCTTTGCTTTGCATTTCATTTGTAAATTTAAGTTTTAAATTCCGATTTTTGACTATCTACTATTCTAACAACTGATTGAATTCTATAATTTTCGAAATTACGATGAAAGAGGACTCCGCGACATTTTCCATAAAAACTGGCAAATTTTTGTCTAATTTTCTTTACATTTTAATGCTAATAATTACTTTAGTTTACCCCATACCCGATCATGTTCCTCTATTGAGGTACAAATAAGAACTAACGCATGCAGCTCATTTGTAGCGCTAGCGTTGGTTCTTCCAACATTACAACATCTTTCATGGTAGGCCACAGGTATCTACTTAATAAATAGTTTAATTCGTTCTCCATTATTATAAATGAAGTATCACTTACTCCAGTCGAGCGAAGTAGACGGCGTTATCAGCGAATAGCAATATCTTGGCAAATTTAAATTATTTTAGCGTACACTAAATGAAAAATCATCCGACAATCCGACAAGTAAGTTTTCTACTTTTTTTCGTTTTAGAAAAGTATTAGTTACCGTTAATTCGTCAATTAGAATGCCCAGGTAACGGCATGTAAATATGTAATGATTAATCAATTTATGAGGCTTTAAAGTTTAACTTATGCTTACCTATTTCTGATGCTATCCGCCATCATTTTAAGCCTATGTTATCTTAAATTAGTGTTTTAAAACATAAGAGTTGAGCATTCTAGGTGTCGAAATTAAACAAGCAATCGAGCACTCGCATGACATGAAGTCCAAATACTGAAATTTGTAGCTAAGTGAGACATTCTGGAAACGTGCTCTGAAACGGTGCTACAGCTTGTCCATTCGTAGTAGATGATCCAATGACATGCAATTAGTAGTTTCCCATTGAAATTTAGCCGATGGTCCGTACGATCGACGGTGAATATAAAATTATTTATTCGTTGCATCTTGACTGCCCTCTAATGTTAGCCTGTATTAGATTTCAGTGTACAATGGTTTGAAAATATTAATACGTAAAAGAATGAAGAGACGAATGGCCTCATATTTCTTATTATTAAGATGCTCTATCTTCATCACGGGAACCTTCGTAGAGTAACGTTCTATTGCAGATTCTGAGCTCATTCCACACCGACCCCCAAAAAATTTACTCAGCATTGCATTGTTTCTCGAGGCGAGCGTAACAAAAAATCAAAATGGAGCTCAAATTGTTACCAAGACGGTTTCATCTACAGATAAAAAAATCAGTTATGAGATACAATCTAAATCTTTGCGACAAAATAATTCCAAGTTTGAATGTATTTAAACAAAACGGGGGTTTCAAAAAGAATGAATAATTATTCAGTGAGTGTGTCAGTTTTCATTAAAAATAACCCCATGATATATATATTAAAAATATATATCATGAAATTGTACCTCTCTTAGAATTAGTGAACGAGATTTGATATTTTTTGTTTAAAAAAGAAGCCTAAGCGTATGCTTCAATTTTTCCAGTTTTAAAAATCTGCGCCGACCGCTACTGCACACTGAATAATTCAAAAGTTTTGGCTTGAGAATATGGTCGGTAATTCTAACCGATTCAGATGAAAGTGAATGTGAATATTGTTACGCCTGGACAAGACGAAGTTTATATCGCGGACGGTTGCAAAAATTAAAACGGAAGGCTTCTCTCATACAATTCAAATTAAAAAAAGTAAATGTAAATGCATATTGCCCACAATCTCTAATGATAATATCAATCATATGGCACATTAATTCTTCGGAAGTGATTTTCCGAAGTTGAATTTTCGTATTTATTTGACCTTGGATACGTTCGCTCATCAAGATTATTGAGTAAAATAAGAATAATATTTAACCAAGTTCTCCTACGCGTTAGTGATAACATATGATCAAAACATAAATTGCAAATAACTCGGTAAACATTATTATTGCCGCCACGTAGTAGCAAGCAATAGTAATTTGTTACTGCAAATAAATATCATCAATAAATCAGAGTTACACGATAGCAAGTCCAAAGCCCAACTAACAATCAAGGATGCGCGGTAACCAACGCGTGTGCAATTAAACTAATGAAGCAAATTAATGGCAGGCGACGTTGACGAAAATTTCGCGACTCCGGCCTTAACTATTATTCCCTCCTGGCCTGCATCTAAATAACGTCGATTTTAAATTGATTCTAGAGTTTGATATTGAGTGACCAGTATCAAGCACTGAATTGTCGTTGAAAAGTGGAAAATACTAAAAAAATGAGTGCAATACTGAGTAAAACAAATTTCTATTAATGCATCTACTTTTAACGAAAAAAAATGCCCAAAAATGCGCATTCTTTTGAACTATAACCATTGGAAAATTAAACTTATGTAGGACACCTACATTAAAACATTCACGAATTTCAACTCATTCTCAATATTAATAATTCAACCATCATAATTCAACCGTTTATTTTTAATGCGCTATCAAAGTTGCTTCGGGATCGCTGCATCGACTCAGATTGTACAGCGCACGTCTGATGAACGTATGTCCATATCGTGCATACCGAGAACGCCATTGTCGAATTTTGAATTTTGTTTGGTAATCGTGCATTGTTCAAACATAGTTCTTCTAAAGAGTAGCTTTCGCATTCGTGGTGTATAGTGAATTTTCTTGATAAACGTGGATCCTAGATAATTTTTAGAATAATGATGACTGAATAATGATTCATTCGTGTTCTTTTCGTCGATATTAATAAAGGAAAAATGTATTATTATTAATATTATATTAATATTATATAATAATATTATATTATAATATTATTAAGCACAGAAGTGGCTATAAGTAAAATCCGGGGAAATTTTGCTAGGCTTTATATATCCAATGTTCATTATTTATGTTTTAAATATTGTATGTATATATGTTAATACCCAAGTATACTTACTATTAATCCTTCCTGTATTAAAAAATATAAAAAAATACACGTTTAGACAATATCGCGTAAGCATCAGCAGAGCAACACTCTGCACACCGCCTCGAAATGCGCTTGTTGTTGAGCTTTTTAATTGTAAATAAAATACTAGTAGAATGTAAGTTTCCAATAACTTACTACGTAAATTCTTATGACACTATTTCAACGCTTTAATTTCAGTATCCCGTATTCTCAATATTTAGTTATTATCGCTAATTAAGTCTATGGTTTCCGCTCACAATATTCATGTATTTTTCCAAAAATCCAAAATTTAGTCTACGGTTTCCGCTCACAGTATTCGAGTATCTTTCCAAATTGAGTCTACGGTATCTGCTCCCTGGTTTCAGTTATCTCTCAGATTAATTTCCCTGGACCCATTCCCTTTACTGAACTTTTACATTACTTACGTAGGCAATCATATTAACTTAAAAATACATAATATTGCAGTAAAATTCCCAATAAGTTTTGGTAAATTCTAGAACTAGGGTATTGATTAAACGACGTTGAAATAATAGTGAGCCACACTAGCGTTATGATTAGAAACGTGGTGAAAGAAAGTTCTCTCAAAATTCAGCAACGGGATGAAGGCTGGTTTGTCACAAAAATTACTATCGCACCAAATTTATTGAATAATACATCAGCATAACAGATTTGATCCTATTTATACATTAATTATCGCACTGAAATCATCATAATTCCTCTTGAAGGCAATCAAATTTTTGTTAAATAATAAATTACACGACGCTAAAAACATGAAAGCAAATTAAAATCCAGCAGCCGACGATTTGACAAAGAAAATCAAATACAAGGCCAAATATCACAGTACAGTCAACCCTGCCATCTCAGCTAACGCGGATGAGCGCGTCCTATAACAATACACTCTGAACTTTTTGGATTAGTTGCGGAAAAGTGGCAATGAAACCGCATACTTTAAAGTTTAAAACGTTTAATACATGAAAGAGCACTAAACTGCAATAAAACCAAAATTGCATAAATATTTCGACGCATTGGCAGTATTAGAGAGCGTAAATCATCCCTCAAAATAGTAGGGAAATACAGATAAATTTCCTACTATTTTATTATACTTATTTCTCTACAAGAATTTTTGGATAAAAAGCAATAGCATCCACTTAAATAAACTACGAAAAAGTTCAAATTCAATATTTTCGCAATACATGCGCTGCCTGGCACGAACGAGTTCGGGTGCGACAAGATTAGTGAAGCCAGGAGCAGCAAATTAGACAGCCAGGTCGGGTTGCTCGCAAATCCCCAGAGAGAAGCTAAGCCGCCTCCTAAATTAGGCGCTGAAAAACAAATGGCAGCTATTTGGTAAGTCCAGGAAAAATTACAATACTATGGTGATCTTTTGATACATTTCCTTCCAGCGGATACATATTAACGACTGTATGCGGTAAGATATTTACGTGATTCAGAAAAATGTGAAGTAAATCTCTGTGACGTTAGAGATCATTCGTAATGGGAAATTAATAAAATTTATGATCCGCTGAGGTAGCGCACTGGCCAGCCATTAAGTTTGAATTATTGACAGTTATACCAAAATGCATGGAATTTATTGTAGTAACTTTGACTACAAATTTAAGTTGCACACTGAAGGTTTAAAAAGGCGGCACGTAAGATTAGTGAACTTTGTATGGGCAGGAATTTTGCTTGGTACTGTAAAGTGAAATAAACCCTCCGACTGATACAGGCAAACATATAGATCACTATTTCGTGAATGCTAGTCATTTTCTAGAAAAAAGGCTGGCAGCGCCGCATCTTATTTGACTGCATAGGAAGACGATGAACAGCAATAAGCCCCCGATAAGCCACGATACCCAAATTTTCGAGGGTTTTGGCTTGTGCGCCATCTTAGTATCGTGTAGACCATACCACAATTTATCGAAAAACTAAGGTGCTATTGAAAAATTATGAAACGAAAGGCAGACTATTACATTAAATACCAAAGTTTTTAAGCATTTTTAGTTAACAAGTTGCTACTCGTAATCCGAGTAATATTTAAAGTTGGGGATTGTGGACTCAGGATCAATCTTCTATTGATTTGAAGCATCACAATTAAATGAACACAGGCAAATTGGTTCGTTACTCACTGAAAGAAGTGAAATAAGGATCCACATCACTTGACCCCATTAGTGACTATTCCTAAAGTTTCAAGACATAAAGAACAAGGTTAGATAAAGATGAAGTTCCCTATACCTTCAAATGGTAGGAAACTTTATCAGCGGCTTTACGGTAAGATGATTTCAGCTTGAAGTTTTGAACTTGAAGATGAGCGTTCAGGTCCAAGGTAAATCCTTGCTTCTAACTGCAAGTATTTTGAGATAAGAAGAAAAGAGATTTCCTGTGACCTTTGGCTTCGTATTTCCTATTGCCTATTGATTGCACTATGTACAATGCTGAATAAGTAAATAAAATTTTTTGAATGCAAACAGTAAATGAAAATGCAACCAAACATCTAAAAAAAATTTTTATATTCATCTAAAAAAGCTCTATCATCAGTGGAAAAAACTGACAAATACAAGTGAAATCAATGAAAAGACTAAATTTACGAGAACCTTTACTCTGAAAATTTGCAGAGGAATAGAACAATAATCATTTTCCTGTTTCTTTCACATGAAATGCTTTTTTTATAAATAGGACATGATTCCACGCCCTGAAATTTGAAGCACCTTGGATGGAGGGTAAACTCTTGAAAATTCTCTTGGACGCAAGAGCGACGCTCTGTTCAGCGTGATGGATCATCACACAATGATATGGCTTCCTAAGTAAGCTATCAGTACTCTCCTGCACCACGGTGTATTGTCAGTCTAATGGGGAAGTTACTCGGAGTCAGTGGCGTCAGAGGGGGATAACCCCTAGATAATAAGGGCATGAAGGGCTAAACTTCATAAGATTTGTTATCACATTCAAGGTAGTAATGGCTGGTTGTATCATTTATTATTTAAACTTTTTTTTAAGCAACACATTGGATTTGTGGCCTCTTTTAAAAATAATGGTTTTATTTAATAAACTTAAAATGGTTTAGAGGGCCATGAATGTTTTAGGAGGTTGGAGCTTCCTTAGATATGCCTAATTACGGATGACGTCTTTGCTCGGAGTCTCTCCGAAGTACGTACACTCTACTCGTAAACCAGAGAGGACCACATTTGGGCAGAAATAACATCGTTAGACCTGATGAAGAAAGCAGTTTTATATTTATAGACCAGTAATACATGCCAGTGAAAAACCTGAAAATACTTCATGAATAAGGCTCTGCATTAGCTTGCCATATTTTCCAGAAGCTCAACAAAAGCCTCCGTCTAATAGCGATTTTAAAATTTCAGCTTCTAATTTCGGCGTTTCTACTTTGAGGATTTTGAAATTATTGCTTAACTTCTAAAGTACACCTTTGTTTGAACATCTATTATATTTCTTATCAGCTTGAAATTGACTTTCTATCTTTGATTTTTGAGTCCTATCTATCTTGAGCAAATTTTGCTGCACCTCTTCATTTAAACAATCAATTCTTCATCTCTTGCGCGTGAATTTAGCAGTTCTATTGATTTGTGTATTCAATTTATATAACTTTCTTCTGAAGCTTTCCTGGCATATTTCTTTTTCTTATACATGGAAATATATTTTATTATTCATTATTTATTAAAACTGGATATGGTAGGGCTCAACAATTGCGCAGTGCAGCACACATGAGGACAAACCAATGCATGCATGGTTCGTTTGGTCTCTGTTGGATGTTCCTCTTGTTTCGTGTTTCGCCGAATAATTTGGCTGCTAGACCTAATGAGGCTGCGATAGGTCAAAGGAATATATGATGTATTTACATATACACGACCCGACCAGGATTTTATGCCGGGTGCGAGCGACTTAACTCATTCCTTAAACACGTTCCTAGCACTGGAGCTGTCCTTCGCTTACCGTACCAGCGAAAATTTGTTATTTCTGTGCTTTAATAGACATCAATGCAACAATAGCCCCCTTGACGCTTAAAAAACTGACCCTTGACGTTGAGCTCCTCCAGAAGAGCCTGCGTGTGTGTAATATCTGATTAATAAAATAAAGTAAATCTCAGTAACTGCTCCTAGCGTAAATGAAACGGAAAAACAATTTTCAATTTGCCTAAATATTTTAGTCCATTAGAGTTGGATCGAAATTCCACATTCAATACGAAACCGGCTTACTCAACACAATTGGAAATTATGCACGCCAATGAATGTTCAACGATTCCATTTCTTAAAGAAAATCACTCCTATTAACATGGGTTGTCGTTGCAAAACCCTGCTATACTCTTCCACAACATTTAATGAATTACGTAATGCGATCAACACTTCGATCAGCAACAGCCGAACTTGAATTGAGGCTGCAATATTGCCTTAATAAACGAATTTTATCCGTGCAAATGTTATCCTCTGTAAATATGGAAAACTGAAAATAATCCCATTATATATCATCCGCGTTCTCTTGCCTGTTCAAATATGTCAGCTAATACTACTTAGTACGAAATCGAGTCTATGTTGTTTATCGGAGAAGAATATTTGACAAACTGAGTGTGTAGTTTTTACTGAGCAAATAGTATGTTGTTCACGCTGAGGAAATCGGATAGTTAGCCTAAAACCAAAAAAAATTTATTCAGTGCTTGAATATAATGAGAATAAACTCACTTCTGCTAGTACCGGACAAAATTCTAGGAAATAATATAAAATATACAACAAAGTAATTAAACAAACTAAATCTTACGATAACATCATTCAATTTTAAAACTCATCCTCAAACACAGATAATATATTATAATTTGTACGGAATAATTACGCTTCTAAATGGCGGTGGTTTTGCACAGTCCGTCGCCTGGCTTGAGCAGCGAGGCTGCGCCCGTCATACGCGTCACGTAACTCAATTATGCGGCGTTGCTGGGGGCGTTTTTTTGCACAGAGACAGCATGCAAATTCACGTCGCTTTCATGGCCTCAGCCGAGAGTCTTTCTTCAGCAGCCGCGGCGAAATTCAAGGTTTATGTCCCTAAGAAATTTATTAATATGGCTTTTTATGACCGACTTAAGTAACGTTTGTTTTTCGGTGCAGTACTAATATTTTTCAAGGCTGAGCTGAGGGAGGTTGATTATTTATGTTTATAATGTATTAATTTGAAATTAATTTTGTGGCAGTTATCACCGTACTTGGCATTTAAAATGCACTGCCGTGCGAAAGTTCACGCGAGGAATAAATTCCAGCAAGTGTAGCACGGATTGTATTGCTTATTAATCATCTACATGGATTATTTCACATATTCTAAACCTAAAACTTGAACCAGACGTCTGTACCCGAGATGATTGTTTTTGTGTTAAATTTTGAGCGTCCTTTAATTACCTGTGAATAAGTTCCCGTAAGCTTTTATTTATTTTTTTAGAGATTGGTCCAAACAATAATCTTCCAGAACACATTCTCATCGATGGCAAATTTACTGTTTATTAACAATATTAAGGACCTTTAAAAATTTTTTGCTAGAACCAAGTCCCACAACTTAGAAGCAACTATATTCTCGAGCAGTTTTGAAAATGGCTGGATAAACGATAAATACTTTATATTATTATTATGACACGAACATTTATAGCTGCATTTTGCTATAACTTGATTTCTGAGCTTCATCCCTCCGAATTTAAGGTCAAAACAAACGCTTCATATTCTATGCTCGGTGTAAACTTGCAGCGTTACTGCCATCTGCAACAACTTGCTCCGGTGAGCACGCGCCTTTGGTCTTGATTGTAGAAGCGATCGAGCGGCTGGGGCGGTAAAGCGATCGAGTGGCTGGGGCGGTAAAGCAATCGAGCGGCTGGGGCGGTAATCGGAGCGTAAGCCTACACGCTGATCGACTGGATGATGCAGGAACGTCAACAGAAGATTAAGCCAAAGTTTCAGTACGACACAGCAGCTCTGAGAATAACATTAAAGAAAGGCAAGTGTCAGGCAGATTTATACTGCCAACTGCCATGCCTTTGTTTACCCATTGAAGAAATTTTATTTTCAGCGATTTTCGAAATTTATGCAGTAGTTAGCCTTTAAAATTTTTTTAGTGTCTTTTCCTGAATGTAAGCGTTGTTTTCTCAATTAATAAATTTATATTTACCCACAACAATATGATTAATATTTTACTTTTAGCGATGAAGAAAGCGTCGAGGCTGTGGTAACTTCAATAAAGTTGTAACTGTTATTTTCTTTAACGTAGGATCGTGTTATGTTTAATACGTACTTTTGTTTCTTTTTTTAATTAGAACATCTGAATTTTTCACTTCTTTTCGATATCCTCAGCTTAATGTTTCCACTTTTGCTGATTTACTTGCCGTGTCGCCAATGCAAACACATATTTCCGATTTAGTATATATTTATTTATTTATTCTTTATTCTTTCACGGAAAGAAGTAAGACAGCACGACTACATAGAAAGATAAAAACATACTATTTGGTAATCAAAGCTTTTCAGGTGAAAAGCCCATGCAAGCTATAAAAAAGCTTCGCAGGCGTAATAGGTGACACGTATGAACGTAATAGTGGCAACAAGTACAATGAAAATTAATACAAATATTACATTCTAAAGTAAAGGCACTACATAAGTAAACTGTCACAAGAAAAAAACTATATGATAAACAAAGTTAAGTTAATATTGAGCAAGAATATGAACACGAAATTTTGTCTTTAAATTAATCAAGAGAGTTTAGTGGAATTATTCCTGGCGATGTTCGGTCGAATGTTCTTTCAATTTTATCAGGCAGTATACAATTATTTTAACTATTAATTTTTCCTCCGTCATAAATGAAATCTGTGCTTTGTTTATCCTACTCACATAAATCTTCATTAAATATTCCTGCATTTCCATTATGTGCCGCATTGATCGATATAATTGCTTACAAAAGCTCGCCGCGGATACAGTTTATTGAAAAGACGAACCACACTTGCGTGCCGGTCGGACGTAAAAATTTATGGCAATTATGGGAGCCAGACCAGGCAGACACGTTCCTCAGCTCCAGATAAAAGCCGATCCGAGACGATAATGATCATTTTTTGTACCTATGTCAACATTTTGCATGCAGACGTGATAACATCTGGTTTATTGGGAATTACAGGTGAATTAATGTCCCGTCTTAAATAGCTTTAAACTACGCTCTTCATATCCTATGAAGCACTGAATAATACAGCAAAGATGTTTCCATTATCGTTTGTAGAGAATATTGAATGTATAAAAGCATAAGTCATAAAAATATTTTATTAAATTACTACAAACAATAATTATTTGAATATATTTCAAGATTGATTTTCCAAGAACTTCAGGCAATCAAGGGTCTTGAAGTAAAATTTCCAATGGTGCCTATAAGATACGAGATGCAAAAATTTCAAAAGAGCAAAAAAAATTATTTTACTAAGCATTTTCGGATAATTAATCAACTTCCAAAAGTTTTCAAGGTCATCAAAATACAATGCAAATGATCATTTAGAGTAATTACTATGGGAATTCAATCAACAAGTGCATTGATTCTTATTCGAAACGCAAAACATGAGATGAAATTCATTAAACTGTTTTTTTTGCATGTGTCCACGCTTGACTAATCGTTTTTGCTGATAACGCTGAAAAATACTGATCCACAAAAGCAGTGAGCTCAACCTTCATGCAAGATAAAAAAGACTCGCTCAATGGATTCAATAGCAGTCCGTATTAAATATATTCTCTTATCTATAAAGGATTAAATCCTTTGAAATAGGAAACAGGTGCGGAGTGACGTTTCCAGTTGAGACCAAACTTTGTACCTCACTCGATGAACTCAATTCAATTAAAAATCAACGTACAGATCGTTATAACTTTTCAGTAAATGGTCATTAAGTTAATAAATTTTTTTTCACTGAGAATCTAACCCGGCGATTATCGGGACGTTGTATAACACCGTTAACTGGACAAGAAATTTGGTGATGACACCCAAGCCATTGCCAATACCTTATGAAATATAATGGTTTCCATTCAACTAAGTTTACCAGGCCTGGTACCACAAACCTAAGTTAAAACATGACGAACTTGATGGTATCTAAGATACGAAATGAATCAAGCACCAGAAAAAATGTTTTAACAAATGTATAGTTCCACATGACCTCATCAGAATGAAAGAATGAAAAACGTAATGATCGGTTATGGACTAAAAACTGGGAACTTTCTTGTGAAGGATCTTCCTCTGGTCTGAAGACGAGTTAACCGTTCTATAATGCTAGCCTAATATTTTTGAAAAAATATAGGCACAGTAAAAACTTGCTTAGCTGTAGTTCTCTCACTCTCAAAAAATAATCAGCAATTGGAGAGGTACGTCGAGCAGCGATACGCTAGTGCGACTCGAAGCAATACAATTCCAGAAAATGAAGGTTTTTCTACTACCAACTTGTTAATTTATATTTTGATTGCGCTTCTCACGTCAAGATTAAAAAAACTAGCAAATTAATTATCCCGGTATTGCACGGAATCAATAATACCCGAAATTTTAGAATGCTGTCATCTAGAATCTTTTGCATAATAGTAAAGTTTACGTATGCAAAAACCAAGAAAGACTATTCCAAAACACTAAATATAAATCTCCAAGTTGAATTTCTGTTTAAAATTCGACGTAAACTACTTGACGCCCTTGAAAATGAAAATGGATTTATAAATAACAATTTGGAGAAGCACTTCTATTTTTAGCGCATTTTCTCATTTATGGAAAAAATGCAATTTTGTGCTCGCCATGTCCGTCCGTCTGTCTGTCTGTCCGTCTGTCCGTCCGTGACTTCACGTTTTCGTCGACGAGAAAATGCGCTCTCTGCCACTCACTGCAGTGAGTACTGAGTTATATTTTTTATAAAATTCTTTCCTCCTGATGTTGCAATGACTTATTCAATGCAATGACTTATATTATCCAATGACCTATTATTATGGCAATGACTTATTATATCCCACCACGAATAAATTTCCAGATCCATGAAAGTTTTCGCTACGACGAGTATCGTAATAGGCATCCGCATAGCAACTATATTTACAGCGCTAGATTTCAAGCACAAACTTCGGGAAACATTTAGAGAATAATGTGTTCAGTAAATTAGAATACACACCTAACAGACATTCTGATATAAATATTTCAACTACTCAAATGCTATTTCCCAGCTACAGAAAATGCTGTGCTGCATCTAATACTATACCTTTGTAAATAATAAATTTACCATTAAATATGTTATATCGAAAAGAATGATCCAGAATTTTATTTTGTTTAGAAGTCCATGAAACCGATTCTGTGTTAATCAAGCGATATTATTACTTGAATCTATTCTACTGTAGCCTATTCCTCTGATACAGGAACCACTTACCTACGGAAACAACAGCACGTTCAAATTTCAGTTCAGTCCAAACATTTTTATTTATGTAAAACACTGCCGTAAATGTAAGAAATTCTCATTGTTTTGAAACTTTGTCATATTCCTATAATATGGTCATTTATAATGAGTCAGACCGTCATCATACAAACTTAATGAACACATTGACAGCAACTTGCGCCATATGTGGTACACGCTTTAAAATTATTATTTTTTAAATAAATGTTTTAATTTTTTTAAAATTAAACAAATTTAATTTTTGTTTTACAGCATAAATAAAAAAGAGAATTTTGTATTTTAACACATTTTTAAATAAAATTTTATCGTATTCCAAAGATGGAAAGTAGATTTCCGGCTCTGTATTCCTGGGACTGTAGGACCTGCAGCAGTTTCTCGTTTTGAGACTCGGTCTTTCATCTTCACTAATGCATGGCTTGGACGCAGACCAACAATTTAGGAACGATTTACCTCTATTTCTTCCCGTGTTTGTCCTACTACGAGTGACCATACATTCAGTCTTGATCAATGAATTCAAACATTTTCACTGATTTTTGTTGGATATAAAATTAATTTTCGAGTGCCTACATATATTGATTAATAAAATTTATATCGAGTTTCTGCCTATAAATTGATGGCCGATTTTTGGTACCACTTCATGTTTCGTCTGGGTCCAGGATTGTAAGGCATCAAATGGTCTAAAATATCAACCGCACATATGCATTTTGGTCTGGAGCATCTGTAGTTTTCGACTCATTGTGACCATTACGACTCATTTTTTTCACAAAATTAGTTTATTTCATGCACCAAAGTTATATGAAGCATATTTTCATTGCAATCGAACATTATTCATGCTGAATACCTCATCCCAGAGATATATTAGTGTCAGTGCATCAACAGTGAATCAGTATTCAGTGTATCGTGTATCAAAAGAGGCTCGATGTGCTTATGTCAGAATTTTGTAAAATTCATTTATACATGAGCAACGCACGCCATCCAATATAAATTGTCTTCTCTATTACTGAAGTTGTTCAAGTTTGAACACTCCACAAGATCACATGCGTTTTTGAGAGTTGCATTAAAAGAGTTGATCAAACATTTTTTATGTAGTTAATTCCAACTTAAAAAATTTTATTCTTTATGAACCATGTAATTTTGTTCATATTTTTCTTACAATAATTGTCCTTCAAAGAAAGGAAGAAATTGTAGGCTGCATACAATTTCTTCCATTTGCATACAATACAAACTTCCATTACCTTCATAGCAATTACAAAAAATCAAGAAATATAATCATTGCAATCACGGAACTCTGCATCAGCGGAACATCTTACAGGCACAAATATTCAGGTTAGATTTGTAGCGAGTTTCCGGTCAAACATCATGCACGAAAAAAAATTATTCACGAATGTCAATTATTGCAACACTATATTGAACACCCATATTTAATTTTGCTTTGCCATAATTTATGTTGCTCTGCATCCTATAAAATTCACATCCTATGCCGTGCATCTTTTGTATATTTGTCAAAATTCGTTGCTTTTATTGGTGTACATGGAGCCAGGAGACAAAATTATATTAGGCTTGTTTGGGCTCCTATCAACGATGCTGACCGCGTCGGGATATTATTAGGTTCTACACGTTTAATTTGTGTGGTTGAATCATTAGGCATTTTAAGACAGAAAGGGTGAAGGGTGAATTATGAAATTAAAATATATCACTTATAATTTGATACTTTACTTTATCCAATGATAAAAATTAAATTTTTCTTCGAATTACTAACTGGCAGCTAAATGAAAGTTCCGTGCTAAATAATGGTTAGAATGGTACATTCGTTTAGTAACTTTCGTTAGTTTTTGAATTAGTAACTGCAGGATACGGGACTCGGGATGACGGTATGTGGAATGAAGGTATTTTCCAATAACCTTGATAATATATCACGGGCAAGGCCGCTTAACGAGCTAATATTTTATATATAACATACAACCATTTAATAAATAATTGACCACTTGACGTGTTGTGGTAATATGTTGTGCTCGTTGTGGTAATGGTTGTGCATATCAAAGAGAGGAGGCCATGGAGTATAAATGTCTCCAGGAGTTCCATAGGTAAAATAGTTATATTTTTTATATATATATTGACGTTTGAATTTTAAGCATAAAAATTGTAATATCCTTCTTCATTGCCAATGAATACTAAAATTTTTTCCTTAAAGCAATATACACTATGTAAATGAGCTCCATATATGAGGATAAAAATATATAAATAAAGCTGACACGAAGAGCTCGTCCCTAGAACGCTCAGAGCAACGAGGTTTAAACGCAAGGCCTCAATTAAGCTTATTATGAAAATTGGAAAAGAAAAAAACTAGCAGAGACGTGAGAGATAACAAAACAATAATAGCTTCTTCTCTGACATCATATTATCATAATTAACGTATATATATTGCATCAGTTTCAAGCGGAAAATGGAATTTCCGAATTATTCCACGTGTACTAGAAGAAGAAAAAGTCATCAGCATTGTTTCCATTACTGAACTGAAAAGAGCCAGGCCATCAAATTACTTTATAAGCCTACTTACATGATGTAGATTTCCTTCTTGAAACTGATTGGAGTTGAATTGATGTTAAATTATAGCCATAGTGCAATTCTGAACCGGAAATGTCCTCTATAATTCAGTCTTTTGCATCACTTTTCAGAATATTTAATAACATTACCAAAAATTCATGAAATTTTGCTGTCCTTCTTAATTGTACCGCAGCTCAGCACGGCCGAGGTCGAGGGAGCGTCAACAACACACGTCACCCCGCGACCGCCCGCCGCATACTGGCTCCTCGTCGCACACCTACCGGGCGACAGGCTGCAGGACTCCCTTGGCCCGCGATCGTGGGGCCCAGCGAGCGAACTTTCCGGAACCGGACGATGAAAATAATACGCTCTGCACATCACGGTACGCGCACTATGAAACCGTACTCGGGATAAAAATAAAAAAACAATCTATTTTTTTTTTATATTTATGCACTCTGCACATCACGGTACGGGCACGATGAAACTAATACGCTCTGCACATCACGGTACAGGCCCGATGAAACTAATACGCTCAGCACATCACGGTACGGGCACGATGAAAATGGTACGCTCTGCACATCACGGTACGGGCACGATGAAAATAATACGCTCAGCACATCACGGTACGGGCACGATGAAAATGGTACGCTCAGCACATCACGGTACGTGCACGATGAAAATAATACGCTCTGCACATCACGGTACGGGCACGATGAAAATGATACGCTCAGCTCATCAGGATGGGTACATGATGAAATTGATTCGCTTAGTTCATCGGTCTTCGGATATGCGATCAGCGTTTCCTGCCAATTTGGTGTCTATCGAAGTGGCAGGAAGTCATTTCACTTTTAAACAAGAGATTTTTGTTCAATTTTATTCCTGTTCAACAAAATATCTCATTCAATAAGCCACCATTTGTTTGGAAATGAGTTTCAGTAAAGGGAAGATAATATTTTTGGACATCTAAAGCCATTTGTTTCCTAGATTTTTAATGGTTCTAGAATACGTTTGAATAAATACAACTAATCCACTTTTTTTTTCGACCGAACGCATGAAAACGTCTAGTCTGTGAGACGTATTTTGCACATAATTTGTTACAATTCATGACCTAGTGAGTAAATAATATAACGATTTTCAACGCTACACTTGAGGTAAGAGGGATTCGCCTTCTACTTTCTGTCTCTGCCGGCATCGTTCTAATTTTGCTCTTTACCTCTCGCATGCGGTCAGCCTGATGAGCCACTATCAAAGGACCTATACTTTCAAAAAAAGTTAAGTGAACGTAAGTTCATCAGCCAATCATTGACGGCCTTTCGAGTAAAATCCACCAATCATAGACAAGAAAATAGAGCGTAAGTACTTACGTTCACTTAGCGAGTTATGGCTCCAGGTCTGCACTAGTCGTATGTGTATGGCTCCAGGTCTGCACTAGTCGAATAGCTCAAGATGTTTGCATTACTGTTCTACAAATTCACTACTGTCATCACTGTCAGCAAAAATCATTTGGATGACTCAACGCACCTCCCACCATCATAATTGTCAAGAAGATGCACTTGTACCCCAAAAAAGTTGTCAGGCTGCAAGACATGCCATTTTTGTCACTATAATTCGAGACAATAACCGGATACAGCGTGCCTTAAAGCACTACTATTGCTGAAAAAATTGCTACGCTGAAACTTCCATCTGATTGTGCACAGGAAGTAGCGGCGTAAGTGACGGTCGTTTGTTTGTTAGTGACAAGACGATTGCAAGACTGTCTACAGTGCTGGTGACGCCACTTTGCAGGAAATTATTGTATGAAAATGCATCAATAGTTCACTAGTAGGAGCAAAAGTCATATATTGAAATGCAAAAAAAATTATGCATTGCTCCTAGAAACTTTTTTCCAGTAAACAAATAGCAGACAACAATTTTCTTAGAAAATCAATGGTAGGATATCTTCATAAAAATATATTAAATATTTTATTTTAAAGCTCTTCTGTTGTCAATTGGTAAATTGAAGCGCTTCTGTTGAGATAGTTAAGAATGCGGGATCAGGCGCTCTATCCACAGGCCGGGATTGTCCGAAAGCCACCAGACAGAACGAATCAACTGAATTAGACCAATCAGCCCTCAGGAGAAACAGCCGGCGATCCAATGGCCTAGCATCGTCCACCGGACCGCGAAAAATTCTGCACCACTCGGCTGTAGCGCGCCGGAGCCTTGAAGCGAATGTGATATCCGCCACCAAGCCGTCAGTATCTAGGCCGTGCGTCGAACCAGCCCTCGGTCAAACGGCCACTCGTCGAAAGATGACAAATTTTGGAACAGAACTATGCTATCTGAAACCTAACCTCAGATGCGGTGAACGTAAAATTACGTAATTTAACGATGCCCAGAAGTCATATTCTATCCACAGTCTGGTGGTACACGGCAGGTTTGATGCAAGGCCAAAGTAGGACAAAACCGAGTGGTCGCAGGCTGTTGCGCGCAAGTTCCAGATCGAGCGGTGGCCAGGGTATGAAGTGATGTTTCGATGCAACGTTAAGTGGTGGACGGCCATTCGACTCTAGGCTATTCGCCCTCGTGTCTGGGGGTGTAGAGCTCAAATATTTAAAGCAGAATGATGTCAAGGGTCGGCTACGGATAGCAGGTTCCATTCGCGGCTGATTGGTGGATGTCCGGAGAGATCCGAGGCGTTTGATTCAGGGCTTATTGGTGCACAAAATTTGTGGTGCACGGCTGTGCTCCCCAATGAAGTACGCATGTTTCTCAAAATAAGCGAGCTGAGCCTCTTGATCAGAGATTTTCAATCTCATATCATATCACCTATTCAATTAAACTTTTCATTGAAGATCAATATGTTACCATTTGTTTAATATTACGAAATAAAATTTATTACGGTTTCAATCAGATAAATTATCAAAAATTAAGGCAACGAATTCTCTGCAAAATTTCACTTTTAAACACTATGGATCAAAGTCATCCCCAAATATGTAAACTGGCATAAATAATAACTGGCTGGGCAGGTTGTCCTTCATCAATCTAATTTCTCACACGTCCTAAAATTAATTTTATCGTCAACATTAAAGCTAAATCTGAATCAGCAATTATGCAGAAATTAACAACATGAGTTTTTTATCTCATATGTCATTTATCACGACAATATCACGAGGCCGAATGGTATAAATTTTTGAGATTATTGCAGCACAAACCGTGATGATTCAGGAGATCGTCGCCAGCGTGGCAATATGACAGCGCATCTATTGCTGTCCCAGACCATCCATCACACTTTTTTGCGTTGTCAAAGCCCGCCGACTGGCAAGTCGGACCCTGTAAAACACCTGATCCCGTTTGGATTCAGATTGCATCCCATTTATTGCGCTCAAGGAAATCATTCTCAGCTGTCAAGGGAAATTAGTGCGTTCGAGCGTTGATATATTTTTCCACGCACATTTTCCGAAGATCTTCTGATGCTTCCACCGATCGTCGACAAGGAAACGCTTCCATGTGTAGAATTCCTGCGCACCAGTTGGGGTGCCATTGAAAAAAATAACGCCTGATCTCCGTGATAAATTACGAACACAAAATTTACGGTTGTTTAAATAAAAATGTTCGATCATCTCCCAGTTCTAAAACGGGGCTAAGCAAAATAATCTCACCTAAATGGTGTAGCAATATGTGGTAATACATGAAGTATATTTACGTATTCAGTAATACGTGCGTATCTACTCGAAATTTTAAGAACCATCGTATGACCAAATATAAATGTGACCAAAATTAGGAATTTTGCTCTATTTCTGTATCGAATTACTATTTTTAGACCACCTCAAAGAACGGCGAGTGCCACCTTCACACACTGAAACGACAACATCAAAGTAAGCTTATTAAAGTAAGTTAAATATAGCAATTAAACATGAATAAGATAGTTGAACCTGGGATAGAAAAAGTATCGGATTTTCGCCGTAATCATATCTGCAACTAATATATTGTAACAATGTCCATTTTTACTTATTAACTTCTTCAATGCTAAAATTGAGTGAGTCATTCAATTATCAATTGCATTTGAGTGTCGAATCGATAAACTAACTGTATTCAGTTCCACCATCTTATTGAAAACTCCTGCATTAGTTCAATTGGGAAAATGATAATTTTCCACTGAAAAATATATTGTGAAGTCGTAAAATAACAATCTTAAATAAGGATTTTTACTGTATAGACGTCAATTGGTAGCGTTCCTACATGAGGTGGAACGCTGTGTTTTTCTTTACGGTTCTAAGACGGTTTTCGTGACCGTCTTAGAGATGCTTATATGTTTTCTTCGCGACACGACCGGCAAAATTAAAGCTGCTTCCCTTATGTAAATATACGGGTCGTTTCATAGGTCAACTGAGTAAGCAAATTTAAGCATACTTTCATTATATACGAAAGTATTATACATCTTATATTTATATATTATATATTGACTGTATGAAATACATGCAACCCTACTGCCAAACGTTCAACCTTGTCACTCGCCTTGTGTCTTGAACCATAGATCGTCCAGATACAGACTGATTTATTTTATTTAATAGAACATAATTTGTAGATGCCCATAGCATTCGCTATGTTTGTAACATGACCGCAAGACTTTAACTTTATTATGCTCTGATGGTCTCCTCATAACTAATACGTCTGTGATCTGTTACCTTACAGCTTTCTCGTGGTTTGGACTAAAAGTTTGTAATTTCATCTGAATTTGATCAACTTAAATTGACATTGAAGCAGCAAATCAAGACTTTCAATCTTATATCACAATTGTTGAACTAATTCTAAATATTTCACAATTCTAAATTATCAATGCATTGCAAATTCTCGTTCAATGTATCTGTGCCGTGGCTTCAAATATAAAAATTTACCCGTGTTTATTTTGTGGAGTTGAATAATTTTTATCGCATCGTCATTATCCTGGCTTCCCTCTTAAAATCTAAGTAATGCTGTTCCTTTATTAATTGCAAGAAAATGATTAATGACACAAGCATAATGTTCATTTCAATCAAATAATATTTCGTTCTACCTCGACAATTCACAGACAAGTCACTTTCTTTGTTATAAGTTCTCTGCATCAGTGTGCATTGGTGACATAATATGAAAATGAGAATCATTTTCGCCATGTGAACCCTAATAAATCTTTTTCCAATGTTTCCTTATTAAATTATACATAATTCGTGTTATCATCGAATTGTTGTTATGTGTCTTTATGGTTGATTTTTTTAGCGAATTCAGCAAGTATATTAACGGGGCTGGCGATATCGTGTCTAAATGGGGCATTTCTGCTCTGCAATGTGCGAGTCCTCGTTACATTACCATACATGATATTTTCCCATGAAGGCTTTACGTATGCCTTCCTGCCGTACGTGTTAAATAAATCGCTGCGAGCAGGAACCTCAGGCTAAATATTAGACCTTTTAAATAATAAGCTGGCTTTATTCGATAATTAAAAAAAGGTGCAGACTTTGAGACGTCTATCGTAACTGAGCGCCCGCACAGCATTTGCGACCAAAGTGGTCATCTCATATTACTTTACTAGTAGCGGGACTGAAGATAGGCATGTGGCCCTAGGCACGGACTGTTCCAATCATGAAGTGTGTGTAATATCCCACACATAAAAATCAAAACATATCTAACTCAAATTTCTGTCATTACAACTTTCCCGAAGAATCTTCCTCGTATCTAACATTCAAATCTAGGTACTGCATTGAAATTTTCTCTCAGCCTAACTCGTTGCCGTTTGCTTAAACGGGTAAAAATTAAAATTCCAAGAAAAAAATAACTAATTTCCCAGCACCCTCTCTCCGCGAGCTTTTCATTGGTGTGCACCGTCTACAGTTTATAGTTTGATGGTTTGCTAGGTGACATCTTGGTGAACAAATGTGTTCGTGCAAACCTTTCCATGCCGTCATAGTACCTATAATTAAAGACTGAATGACGTTGAAATAACACCCATAGGTATAACTGTAATGAATGTATAATTTGTGCGAAACTTGATGAATTCACTCAATCAATGTCGAAAAATTGCATGTTTTTATGAATATTGTTATTTTAATTCTACGTTGTTTCTGATTTCACACTGCAGAGTTCATGAATAGTTGAATGCTTGTTTTTTAACATAAGGAGTTTTCATTCAATTTGAGAAAAACTAGGACTGCAATCAAAAAATTTCGTGCCCTACATTTTTTTTCGGTTTTTATTCATCATTTCGCAGTTATTCGCTTAGCGGAATTTAAATGTGAGGTTAACCGTATGTTTTACTTGCCTTGCGACGATATTTATTTTGCATCTACCGATCAGCGGCCGCCCATGATCCTCGCACGCGGCCATGCATACTGCAGAATAGACGTCGCTGCGTTAGGGTACGCACACAGTGAAAGCAGGTTGCCAGCGTGCTGGTTACCTGCTTAGGATGGCGCCTGAAACCATAAAATACAGAAGCCTATTCGTACAGGTTTTCACTGTGAACACTTACATTATTATCCTATGTTCATTCTTGTGGCAGGTTGGAGCAGGTTGCCCGCGCGGACAAACCTGCTTTCACTGTGTGCGTACCCTTACGTGGAATCTGCATCGGCACTATCGGAATTTTATTAAATAATGTAAAAAATTTAAAAAATAAAATTAGAAAGTAGAAAGTTCTCCAATTTTGACGCATTTCAATTTTAACAATACAGAAAAATTTTAATTCTCTCCTTATAAATAGGATTTTTCTCGCGAAAATGTCCGAAATAAAGGATGCAAAGATTAGCGGAATTACTTAGTTTTCCTTTTTACTACCGACTGCATCTGCTCATCTATTACCTACACGTTGCCACAAACCTTTTCATGTCAATTTTGAGTAATATTAATACCGGTATAATAATTTGAGAAGATGCTAACGAATGCAACTTGCCAAATTGGTTTCGCAGCGTTATCGGGCGTCGAGAGAAACTCGGAATCGCGCTTTTTTGCTTTTCAAATAGCTGCCTCCTCAATTTTTCCGCATGTTATAATGCGGTGTTTTGTAAATGGTATTTAGTTCACCTAATCTCCTACATTACTGCTTAACATTGCGCTCTGATGTCTAGGAATCCGTGGCAGCCGGAACTGGAACTTGTCTTGAACTCGAACAGACAGACCTTGCAACAAACCAAAGCAAACCGAGCCCTGCTCTACCCTGAAACGAAGTCCTTCACTGCAAATACTTTTTTGGGAAGCATTCCAATGGGCGGCCAATATAGTGACCTCAGAAAATGTACGTTTTGGAACTTGCCGTACAAATTGAAGGGAGATTTCATCGATTAGATTTTGCCTCTTCTTGCATTTTGAGAGATATAAATGACTCCCTCATGACGTATTTCTTCGCTACCGACTCGTCCATGAACGTTGTATGCAAAGATAGGAAAACCGTCACAGATCTGAGCCTCCCATCTTCCATTGATCCTGTGCCACATTAGAATGCACGATACCAATTCCAAATCGTTCTTCCTCAAAGCGATTCCAAACCCTTATACTTATTCATGGGATTGCAAAGATTCTACATTTATTGTTGTATGCTCAAGCAACCCTGCAAATTTTCTAACATAACTTGAAATAGACAACTTGGTCCGGAATATAGGGCTTGCCAACGGGAATGCAATTTTAACCCTCTCCTTGAGGAAAAGGCATGATTGAATCATATTTATACGATTTATAACTTAACAAAATGCATTGCATCATTTGATACATGAACTGGGTAAGAAAAATGTTCATTTTAATACGAAAACTTGCAATAAATTCCTTGTATAACTTTTTTACTGACACTGGCCTGCTTAACAAAAAAGATATCGAATACTTGCCTTTGGAAACGTTTCTGTTCTGTTGACGGAACAATAATGTGACGTAAGACTTATTGCTATACGATCTATGTGAACATCCAAGAATTTCGTTATGAAACTATGCTTGGAGGAAAAATGCCAACTTTGACATTTTCATGACTTCATTTATCAAATGACATGCGTAGAGACTTCAAAATGATAGAACCACCTACGACGAGTGATTGGAGGTGCATCAACATACAAAACAATTTAAGATGTTTTGGTTTAGAGGAAAAATATTGATTTCATAATCATACATAGAACTTGGCCCTTGAAGTTCATCAAAGCTTGGAGCCCAGAAAGTGACGAGTTAAAAAATAGCCGTTTAATATTCCCAAAAAATGTCAGAGACCAAAGTCAGTCGCTGAATTTTTGTCAGACCTCAAATTGGACGGATGTTGGCATCTAAGGAGCTGCAAGACAAACGTCCAGTGATGAAAAAAATGCATGCAACCTTTCAGTCCGCGGTGGGTAGGTTTTTGGAAGACAAAACAAAAAAAAACACGAAACGAGCCTACTGAATATTTAATTACACGTTACAAAAAATAGCAGCAACTATTGAAAAATGTATAGTTTTTGCATTCGCCCTTCAACTTCTTCAGGGAAAAATTTGGGAGAATTCACTGAATTCAACTTAAATTCACTGAATTTGTGAGAAGTGAGCTAAGAACATTTGAACAAAAGAACAATTTTATCAAGAATGAACAAGATGTACAAACTATACACTATGTTCTTTCTTAATAAAATTGTTATTTTGTTCACCATGTTGTTGCAGTTTTATTATTTTTTTTATTTTGATCACCATGTTGTTGTTCACCATGAGCAGTTTTATCGCAGCGAAGAGAATCAGCTATTTGCCAGGCAACTTTCCTTGTGAGTTCGATTCGAGATCCCCGGCTTAATTAATGGAAAACCTGTTCAATCGTTCACTTAGGAGAACGTAAATTTAGCCTGTAATTACCATGGCTGCTTAGTTTGATATTTTATGTGAATCCCATAATGTTGTTAATTATAGTGTGCTGAGATATTTTTATAGATTACGCCAAATTTACTACTTTAGTAATTGTTTCCTTATCGCGATCTAAATTATTTAAAATCAAATTTTCATTCAGTTTTCTCACAAGTTGATAAAATTGATTAGTTTATCGCTAACTTTTCAATTGTTTGTGAAAAAAGTCGCCATAGGGGATCTGAACTAAGCGTAATTTTCTTATTTTTATCGGGAGGAAAGTTCTTCCCAAACGAAAAATTTGTTGCCTTGTCCTCAACACAAACTTGTCTGGCGAGTAACATAATCTAATACACAAGTGTCTTACACATAATCTAATACATAATCTAATACACAATACACATAATCTAATAATACACAAGGCATTTGCTTATCAAGGTATCACCTTGAAAGCCACATGCTGATCATGCTGTGGCCATAATTCCAAAATTATGGCCATGCTGTAGCCATAATTCCAATTTCCAAATCGCCATAGCTCAACTACGTCACCACGAACTATTACAACCCTAAATAAAGGCGTTCGCACGTTCTCCTTATTCCGTCAAGCATACCTACACGGTCAGAAGCAATTATTATTCATCAGAAGCGCAGCAAAAAATAAAAAAAACGTAATTGCAGCACATTGAAAATTCTGCATTTTAAAGCGTAGAATGTAGATTAACTCATCAAAATAGTTAAATAATGAATCTGGTCGTTTTTCAGGTGCCCTGTTTGTTGAATAACCAAACTCTGTTACAGTTGTACTCCCACTGATTAGTTGTTCAGTTCAATTGTACCCCACTAAAATTAATTCAGAAAATGAGATAAAAATTAAACTAAAAGAAAATATGTACATGAAGCCCATGCGACGGGATAGGCTTCACAGCAATTGTCCCACGACGAGGCACAGTCTACGGGAAATTCATTTGTTTCACTCCAAGTAATTAAGAGAGCCTAGGCCTAAATCCCCGCCTGCCGGAGATCAGGTTCCAGGAAATGCTCTCCATCCTATGCTATATTATAACTCCCATCAACTCCAACTAGGATGATAGGAGCCGCCATTATTACCGCAACCTTAAACTTATTTGCTTAGTGGCATTTTTTTATCCTTCACATTGAGTGAGCGAGGAGCGTTCTAGCTGTAGTGTCAGAATAGAATTCATGAACATAACTTAAATACCCAATGCTTAATTCATAATATGCTTGAATGGAACAACAAGATTAAGCAGAAAAGAGTAAAAAATACATTCAATGACTCCAAATTGAGCCTTTTCTTAACTTCTTATCAATTGTAATTCTATCATAAGAAATTCCTCGCAAATATGAGAAGCGCTCGAGTCACAATGAATTACGAGCAGGGATAATGTCGTCCGATTTCCTCCCTTTATCATGGAGGATTTTGTGTTTATTGTCTCGTTGTGTATCATTTATAGTAGAGCTAATACCATGTTTTCTAATAATGATGCGTAATTTTACCTACCCTAACCTAACCTAAATTAACCTGTTTAGCAGGGCAGGGTGGCCCAGTGGTTAAAGTTCAGAGTACCAAGATTGGCGCAGAGAGGCGCGGGTTCGATCCCAGCTCTGTGCGCCAGTTTCTGGTCAGAATCGGCAAGGAGGCCGGACGGTTAAGCATAGCAGAATTGTAGCAGTGGGTTGCGAGTTCGAGACCGCAAAATGCTGTGAATGTTCTGCGATGTTAAGAATCGGCGACAGGCCTACGGCCTACTAAACGCTGAAACCGCTATTATTATTATTATTTTTATTGTTATCATTATTATTATTTATTTCCGTAGGATGTAATATTTAAGGTAATATATTGAACATCATGTATGAGAGTCACTGAGTAAGCAAATAGCTGATAAACCAGCAATCCTCGATGCCTTGAGAAACTAGAGGTAGATTTCTCATGAGACTTAGAAATTCCGTTCCTACCATTTGCGTTACCAAAAATCTTATTTCTCCTTAACCCTTACATCATTTTCACACATTTGAGTAAGGATAATATTAAAGAATCACCATGCAGTTATAATCCGCAGTTTGCACGGAACTCGTATGTAACTCCCGCTTTCGAATTGTATAGAAACCACGATGTAACATTTTGGAATAAAAAGCACACTTACTTATGTACCAAACCAATTTTAGTTTTTAAAATCCAACTTCACCAACTTTTTAACTTCACATGATTTTAACACTGAAAATAGAATCGTATTCCCAGTTCATGTCCCGGCACGAAAAAGTTTCGTGGCTACTCGCTCAAACAGTCGCAACATAAATGCGGTGCAAGACTAGAAACAAACACACAAACTTCCCCGAATATGTATAAGATGACGAAAACATGTATCGAACAAATGATAAATTGAAAAATTCTGCAAAAGTTGATTTTTTATATAACTTTTTACCCAACATAATGTTTCAAAGTAAAATAAATGTTAAATGAATATATTATACAGCAGACCAGATTTTTAATTTGCACAATAGACTTTATTACTGAAAAACGCATTTGAATCAAAGTCGGCATTGGGTATCCATCTACCAGGAATATTTTGAAAATGAATCTTTAACAAAAGAAAGGAATATTGTCTTTTGCATGCGTATTACTCGGCTGGACAATCTACCACTTTCCGGCCGCCATTGCAGCCCCGATTTTCCTCGACGTTAGTCTGTCGTCTTCAACACAACGAGACCTGGCGTATTTTGCCCCGTGAATCTCTTGGTGTTTTCGGACAGTCGTTGTGCTAACAAAAAGATGCACCAATTGGCCCGTTGTTTACTCACAATGTTGTCCTCAGCCAAACATTTGAGGTAATTGACTGGTCGGCCTAGGGGGAAGTGCCAAGAATAACACCTTGATCCGGTCGCAACACTGGGTTACCGACGCGCGTTTGTCTATTGTTGACTGTATAAAAATATCAGGTTGTCACCAACAACCATTGTCAGTAATATTTATAATGAAATGTTCTTATATATTTGCGAGGCATCATTCACTGAATAAATTTGGTAAAAGGTTATCACTAGTATTCAATTGGATACGAAAGATGAATAGTTTCCTGATCTTGAGAGAAGTTAGCAATGATAGAAGTCGTTATTTACGAAATTTCATATTCATTTATAATCGCTAATTTAAGACTCAATGGCACCGTTATCCGATTCACCAACATTACATGTTTACAGAACCCAGCTTTGCAATACGCGACAAGTTTCATAAAAACACGGAATCTTGAAAAAAACGGTTAAGCTCTCAGCTGATCTGCAACTGAAAAATTATTTTGGTTAGCCGTGGCTGCAAACCTAATTTTGCCTCAACAACGTACTGGATCAATACTTGGCTACTTCTGCCAAGACTTCGACCAAACAGCATTAGTTGATTATCAATTTCGATAGAGTCGAACAAATGTTTTTTTATTGATTCAAATAAATCAAGTTCTAACATATGTACTTCCTCTTGGAACAAATCCAATAATCTAGATCGCGAAATTGGAAGCGTAATAGTGAATGAAAAAGAAATTGGCAACAAGCCAATATATTTCTTAGTTAAACAGTTCTTTCCGAACATTCAAGAGCATTTTTTATTTCAAGATGGCTGTTGTCACCTCCAGATGCACATCATAGAATAATCAGAAGCTCTCCACTGGATAGAATAGACTACACAGGATGAACCTGAGAACTTGAGTGATGATGCTTTATATTCCTTAAATCATAATAAACAATAATATTGTTCATGCAATAGTCTAACATATTATTATCTTATAGTTCTTGACCAGCATGCATGATGCGCGCTAGTCTCATCTATTCATATTTCAAGCGAATGTGTTAGGGCTTTTCGCTGTCGAACATCTTTCGATTTTACTGAACATATTTCCATTTCACTGTAAGAAATTCAACTGAGGACTAGATTATATTGAAGAACCAATAAATTTAAAATTTAGACAGATGATGATTAATGTTACGAATGTTCGTCTATGAAGGATTTGAAAACCGGATTTTCCGTTCTGCTCTCTCATTAAAATTGGTTACAGGGAAACAGATAAAATATATAATGGTAACATAAAATTATTATTAAATGTGAATTATAAGTGAAGCGTAGAATCAATCATTTCAGAAACGACCATAAATCAATTGTGCATAGAGAAAAAAATGTTCAGAATTAAACGCACATACCGGATATTTCCTTCCCTTTACTCCAGAGCCAGAACCAAACAAAAACTCAAGGTACTAACTGAATCGACTACAGTTGAATTATGTTATACACGCATACGTCTCCGGCGAACAGGATGTCTTAACCCTCTCCCGCTGTATGTCACTCTGCGGGAACATAACTTTCAACTTAAATTATACGTAAACTATTGAGTGTAGCAACCTGAGGACATTTGTACGCAACAGAGAACATTTTAAAGTTAAACTTTCAACTTAAATTATACGTAAACTATTGAGTGTAGCAACCTGAGGACATTTGTACGCAACAGAGAACATTTTTAAAGTTGTACGTGGCGGCAACCATCAGTGCTAGTCATTTTGCGCTCACTAGAACGTATCCTTCTTGGGAAGATAGGCTTTTGAATATACTGCTCTGGTTACTCATGTCAGGCGGTAGAGGGTTAAATAATGTTTTAGAAAGCAATGAATTCAACAGTGATATATATTGCAATGTTTAAAAATTGTTTGTTTAACTGTTTTCGAAGAAATTCAAATACTGCAATAAAACACTTCTGTCAGAGATTAATAACTTCCTTACGAATCAAAAGTAGGCTGAAAAATTATTGTGCGGTGAAATTCTAGGAATGTGGTGGTCAGCAAATATCTAGAAACCCATAACAGATATATTTAAATAGACATATCACTTTTTTCTTCGTCAAATAATTTAGATGTTAGAATTTCTGATTCGTTGTAGTGTTTTCATTATTCGGTTTTCGCCAGGAATATTTATGTGCGTTCATTATACCTCACACGACCGAATTTTATGAAATCGTTTTTATTACAAGATTACTACTATTATACGTCAATGACTTAATACTTTTGTTTGATGAACCCACAAAATTTTTACGTCACCGTTGAAATATATAATCTCTTCATACGTGACAGTTGCAGCGTCAATATACGAGGTCACGTCAATTCCCTTCATTCGCACAATAAAGAAGCCAATGGTCCGGGCCTATACTTTCAAAAAAGTTAAGAGATCGTAAGTTCATCAGCCAATCATTGACGGCCTTTCAAGCAAAATTCACCAATCATGGACAAGAAAATAGATTGTAAGTACTTACGTTCACTTAGCGAATTTTGAAAGTATGACCCCATATGCTGCCCTTTAGATTCTTTTACTTGCGAGGAGCTGAAAAACAGCAATGGTAATAATATATTTGTGATGCTTGCTGCGGTGTGGACCAGTTCCAATATTATTATTACAATTATTAATATTATTATATTAATGACGGCATTGATGTAAGAATTTAAGAAACGTTCTGATCAAACTAGAATTTCTGAAATGAGTAGAATGAATAATTTTAAATGTAAAATAATGATGGATGAAAATCCGAACTTTTAATGTTGTTGATTGACACTATTTTTTTCTTTATTCAGCTGTATTCTGGAAGAAAAACAAAATATTTAGTTACTAAAACATTTCTCTTCCGACGACGCGGCAACAATATCACCAAAAAGTATTCACGCAATGTAAATTTCTCCTTTTCTGCGCAAGCTTTGCATGTTTCCTAGAAGCAATCAAGTTTTTGTCGAGTCTTTTCCAAATTTTTTAAGTGTTTATCAAATTCCAGAGGGGTGCAGTAGCCTTGGATATTGGTTCAGCATCTCTCAGAGTTCCATCTAATATTTCAGAGTATCGAAGTATCTTTCTCTTAGGGCCGTGAACTGAATTTTCATTCAAGATGTGATTTTCTCTCTGGTTGGTCGCAGCAGCCTCGACCGCAACCCTCCCTCTGTCATGAATAAATTTAAAGACCAAACGAGGCATCGTATTCGGTGAACTGCCGAGTCTGTACACACAGGAGGCGACCGAAGCTGCAGCGCCTTGATGCAGTCGCTGGAGCCGCACACACGCTCTACAAGACCGAAGCTGCAGCGCCTTGATGCAGTCGCTGGAGCCGCACACACGCTCTAGAAGACCGAGACAGGAGACACGTGTTAAAGTCGCTCCGTTCTCCTGGATGGAGCTAAAGAAGCTCTATAATGAAAAACATGAGTGTTAGAGCTTTCAAATTCACAGTTCTTTGATGCATTGAATAACAGTTCTTAAATATAGAATTCATTAAATTGTTTTAACTGCAAAAAGAGACAGTACATCAACTGACAAAAACACTTCAAATTTTTATATCATAAGGTTTTTGTTACAATGGCAGGGAAAATACAGGATCAAATTCATTTGTCGAAAATGTAGTACAGAAGACTGCATAGTAAAATTAATCAACGATGCGAAAATAAATTTGAATGATGCGTTTACTTGCTTGGATACCTAATTTCTTGCTCATGAATAACGACCTAAAGGTTCAACGTGATCGCTCTAAGTGAGAAGAGGAAAAGCAACAGGACATGAACAGATGTTTTTGCTTTATAAAACGTTCAGAAGTAATTTAACATCTAAATGTTCAAGAATTTGTATGAATATACAACGAATTCTTCGGAATTAAAAACTACGAGAATGAAAGATAAATCTGTTTTTAATGAGAAGTTAACAAACATGGTAGCCGAAAAATAAACTTCGAAATTTTCTTGCAATCAGCCATACAGTCTTCATTTATTATTGATTAAATAAATCGAATACTCGGCTTCACAAACATTATGTTTTATTGCTAGTTAAACCTAACAATCGGCAACACAATATGGAATGTTTGATTAATAAATCTAACGATACGCTACAATGATGTAGAATTTGAATGAGAGAACAAATTCATCGCGCTATTATTTGCCGACTAATCATGCAGGCATTTACTTGCATCATTATTTACTAATGAACCAAAAATCTATTGCTTGTTTATATAAGATTTAGTAGCGATGAAATTATTACGGTAACTAACCTGTAATCTATAAGCCTCAATTCATACTTTCCTCTTAATTTCTAAAAGTTATTTTAACTGACTTGTAAGATTTTTTCCACCTCAGACGTTCATTTTTAATCTGAAGTACATATATATGCAAATATTAGATGGTTTTGCGTAAAAGAAAACTATTCTTATCATTATTAGTAACTCAGGTCGTTTTAAGTCTGTGCCTGTGTAAGAAACACCCGAATTATTAATTTTCAACCAATGCACAATTTCTTTAGCACCATCTGCTTCTGTGTTCTATTCGTTACCTCCTCAACATGACATCTCACACAGAATAAAGTGCCACTCAAAGCTCCCGCCATTATTCAGTTTCTAAACTGTAGTGTATTCAGGGCCGCCACATGAACACGTTCCCACTTTGCCCCCACATCAATTTTCAGTAGACTCGTCTCTTTGTCCTCGCGGGGAATCATCATCTTCTTAAATTTCCATCAACCTTTGAGAGGAATGTTTGCAGAGCATTTGTCGAACAAGAACTCATATCGATTTCTATTCACGTCGGTTGAAGTTCCAGCCGTAAGTGCTACGACTCAGCAACTCTTAACTGAAGCATAAGAGAGCCGCTGAGCGACGCCTGATCGGGTATCGCTACTCGTCGAGAAAATTGTCTCATGGCGGGCGGTGCCATCGAACCTTTGTCATGCGAGTTTTAAAGTAAGCGACGAGTTTCAATCGCGAAGCGTTTACTATAGAAAATGAATCATTTACTTTATTGAATGTTATTACATTTAGACTCTATAAGATAATAATGAAAGAATTCATTCGTATTTGTGGGATTAGCGTAATTTGCTGAGATTATTCATGTATATAGCAAAGTGTATATCATTGAAGTGGTTTCACGTCTTTGAAAGAATTTTTTTCGCTTTACGTGGACATTTTCAATCAAAATATAAATTGTGTGCAATGAAAACTTTGGCCTGTTGTGAAACAAGTATTTTTAGTTCGAAAACTCCAATGAAAGTTCTTAAAATCTTTAAGGGATTGCTTTGTGAGCTTTGTCTTGAGGGATTTTTCAGTATACCATGTCTTTGCAACGCTTGATTGCAACTTCATAATTCGAGGTGCAATTATGGTGAACGGTCACCGTGTGATAATGTGAACATTCACCGTCTGATAATGTGAACAGTCACCGTTTGATCATGTGAAAAGTCACCGTGTGATCATGTGAACAGTCACCGTTTGATCATGTGAAAAGTCACCGTGTGATCATGTGAACAGTCACCGTGTGATAATGTGAACGGCCACCGTGTGATGATGTGAAAGATCATCGTCGGATAATTTGAACAGTCACCGTGTGATCATGTGAAAGTCACCGTGTGATCATGTGAACAGTCACCGTGTGATAATGTGAACGGTGACCGTGTGATCGTGTGAACGGTCTCGTGTGATAATGTGCAAGGTCACCGTCTGCTAATGTGATCGGTCACCGTGTGATAATGTGAAAGGTCACCATCTGCTAATGTAAACAGTCACCGTGTGATCATGTGAACAGTCACCGTGTGGTAATGTTAACGGTCACCGTGTGATCGTGTGAACGGTCACCGTGTGATTGTGTGAATGTGAACGATCACCGTGTGATAATGTGAACGGTCACAGTGTGATCATTTGAACAGTCACCGTGTAATAATGTAAACGGAAACCATGTGATCATGTGCACAGTCACCGTGTGATAATGTGAACGATCACAGTGTGATAATGCGAACAGTGACCGTGTGATCATGTGAACAGTGACCGTGTGATCATGTGAACGGTCACGGTGTGATCATGTGAACGGTCACCGTGTGATCATGTGAACAGTCACCGTGTGATCATGTGAACAGTCACCGTGTGATCATGTGAACAGTCACCGTGTGATCATGTGAACAGTCACCGTGTGATCATGTGAACAGTCACCGTGTGATAATGTGCATGGTCACCGTGTGATAATGTGAACGTTCACCGTGCGATCTTGTGAGCGATCACCGAATAGTCATGCACCGTGTGATCCTATTGAATTTAAAGTCGTTCAAGAATGCGAAATACGACTGCCAAGAAGCTCGTACGTAATACAACTTTTCGCTTCTCCTCCGATGAAATGTCGAGTCACTGCATTTAGAATTCAACTCGGTTTTTGAATCTCGCGCAGCTATGTTAAAATTGTTCATGACTTTGAACTAAGGAATAAATAAATTCGGTCATATTAAATAACAATTATATATAAACATTGTCTCTGAAGATATGCGCCAATAATCACAGCTATGCAGTGTAATGGGTAATAAGTGGACTATTATATGTATATGTAATGTTATTGATATACGTCAACTGGATTATATATCTAATGTTATTGATATTAGCCAACGTGTTTCAAGATAGAACACTCGCATAAATAGCTCAATACTTTTTCAAAATTGTTATTTACTCCTAGTGATTTAGTTTTTCGTTTTAGTCTTCATATATTGTTTTAAATTGTGCTTATTAAAATGATGGAATCATTCTTTAGTGTTATTCATGAAAATTCACTAACTAATTTATTTTCTTTTTTTATTCAAAAAATTTACAATATTCAAAAAAGCTTCTGAAATACTACTGGATATCATTGAAGAACCATTTATTTTCGTTCGTACTGATAATAATTAAAATATAACCCCTCCAAGCATGTTTGAAATGGTCTAATTTTGCTGACAGCAGACCAAATCCGGGTTCCGTAATCCATAACTTCGATTCATTTCATCCAACGCAGTTACCCGTTTTACTGAAGTCTACCCGACGAGTTCAAAGCTCAGCCTTTCGCTGATATCTGATAGCTGGCCTCGCGACACAACGTGCGCAGCAGTTCAAGCGCCAACAAATATTGAGCGCCATACCGAGCACCGACACATTGTTAGCTGTTCGCTAATGCACCGGAATCTGAACAAAGGGAAATATCGCAGTTGTTCAGTCCGCTATGAAGTAGGAAACTTTGGCCTGATATCTGCCTTGTTTTGGAGTATGTTTTCTCTCGGTAAAGTACTAGGAGTTACGTTCAGAGTTTCGTTCAGCAACTTGTAATATATTGAGCAATAAGGCGACCCGCTGAACGGTTTGTTAGTTGACTTGGCGTGACTTAAAGCACTTAACTGGGAGCATTACAGCCTCCAACACTCAAGAAAACGGCACAAAAGCAACTTGTTAGAGCTTTAGGTCATGTTAGTAACTTGGCACTAGGCATGTCCTAATGATGCCATAACCGGGCCAAATGAACGACACTCAATTAGTTGGACTCCAGTCACTGCTTGGGTCTGAGTTTAGACAATTTGTGCGTAGCGAATGAAGTGAAGGTCATGCAGTTGCCTGATTTATTGACGGAATTTCAATACGAAGTTGAATATCGCGTCTAGAATGTCTCTCTATACGAGTTGATTCGATGTAATTCTACTGTCACGACTGATCAAGCCGCCCTGCTTGGTATTATTTTAATATTTAGTTCCGTTGAAAATAAACTAAACTTAGCGAGATAAATTTTCCGACCAATTCACATGTGTGTGCCTCTAGAAAATATTTAATAAACTTTTCTCAATTTTCTTCCCCTTCTTTATTTTCTTCTCCTTCTTATTTTCCTCACTACTTCTTAATTGCATCATATGTTCGTTAGAATGACCATACGAAACAATTTTCTTTTTGAACAAACGCGTGAACATTACACAAGTTACTTGAATTAAATTATTGTAGGCGTCTTTTATAAGAATTGAATCGCGTTATTCTGCGTCCTATTTTAATTTTTTATCAACTACGAGGAATACGATTAAGAATATCGAGAATTTATTTTATTTTTTTTTTACTTTGCTACTTCCACTTATTAATGTCACTCGTTTGCGTGAATCGCAAATTCACTAGAAATTTAAAAGCGAAGAAAATTCCATAAAAATGTACCGTATCGTAATAGAAAACGTTTCGGAGTGCGGCTCCATCGTCAGTTCAATGCAGATACAATCCGTAGTTGGTACAGTCAAAATTTGAGAAGCCAAAATTAATACCTAATTTCACAAATAACTGAAAAAGCAAACAAAAAAACTTTAATCTAATTATTCACTACTTAAAGTGGAAAAGTGCTGTAAGCTTCATTCAAACTAGACCTTTGTTCAAAAATATATAAGGCTTCTAATATACACAAATCGAAAACACTGGCATTGGAAGCTATACGGTGGAAGTCTAGTAGCTACTTCAAACTATCGCCAGTCATGAAAAGATCCGGTCAAATGACACGAGTTTAGATCTATGAACAAGGCACGAAAAGGAAAAGAATCGGCGACAGGCCACATCAGGCCTACACTTCAGCGCCGACATCACTATGTTATGTTATGTTATGTTATGTTATGTTATGTTATGTTATGTTATGTTATGTTATGTTATGTTATGTTATGTTATGTTATGTTATGTTATACACTCAAAAACACTATCAGATATTTGAACGTCACACTGCTCGGCGTGAGTCCATTTACTATCGCGTCCTCCTCATTCGGCTGCGCGCACTCACGCCGACGTTCCAATATCTGATAGTGACTTTAAAGTTTTATCTTCCACTTCCGGTGCTTCTAAATTGTGTATTTTAGAATCATTGTATATTTTTCAACAGAGGCCTGGTTTGAATGCAGCTTTTAGCTCTTCTTCACTTGAAATTATGAATATTAAGTTTAGCTTTTCTTGTCGTTTGTTTGTAAAATTTGACATTAATTTCAGTTAATTCAGGAATTTTTGAAGCTTTTAAATTTGCAGTACTTTAGCTTAACATTAACAAAACGCTATATAATATGCATATAATAATAACAGAACTTTGATTGAAACTAGTCTTCGTAACTTGCACTTGTTCTGGTCTTGCAGCTGGGTAGTGGGTAGCGGCTTTGAATTTACGGTTCGTTCCTACATTGTTCGACGGGATCATTTTGAGGACCTGACAGACGCTGCGTGACAACTAATCTATGGTATTTAACTGGAAAATGGCCCACTGAACTGAGTAGAGGATAAGTTTGATGATTCTTCTTGCACGTTTCATTTTTCGTGATGAAAAGTTTAACATTATTCGACGCGTTTGCTGTAGGTGTGTTGACTTAATGATACCGTTCAAAGCACCATCTGGAAAATGATGACAACCCTCAACCGAAGTAGTATTTGTAATCACGTGATGAAGTCGTAAAATATACTTCTTAGCTCCGTTCATACATTTGTAAATTGATGAAAACAAAATATCTGACAAAGGATCGTCCATAAGGAAAACAGCACATCCCCAGACTTCCTTCTACAGCCAAGAGTTCATTTCCAACATCGAAGGCTGGACAATAGGAGTTGAGAGAGCGGAAGGTTCGAACGTCCGCTGCTCTTGTCACGAAGCCCAATCCGGTGCCGTTGGCTGCTGCCTAATTGCGGTCGCATGAAATTCCGAGCGAAATACCGACGTGTTTTGGACATTGGGACTCGCCGGGAATGAGCTCAGTCGTCTCTTCAGGGCCATAACGGGAATACAAAACGGCAATGGTGCCAATTGATGTGCCACCATTGCCAGCACCTCGGAATTCTCAGGATAAACACCGCCGGGAGCCGTTGAGACGACCTTTTAAGAAAGAAGCTCACATTGAATCTAATGGTCTGACCAGCCAATCAGCCAAGCGCACAAAAATTAAACTTTGGGTCTCCCTGAAAGAACTCGAGTGCCAGAAGAAGCAGTTTTCTATGGAAGTTGACCAAACATTTGGGGTCATTGTAAAATTCGGCCATTGTGATGACATCATTGGAAAATTTTATAATGACAAATTTTGTAGTTAGAATGCAGCACAAGTATTACACTGGGAGAATTAAGTGAGACTTGATGCACTTTACGTCCTAGTGTGGGTAATTTTGACCCAGTTTGATCAAACAAAACGACGTATCATAGCTACGTCTGCTCTCTGCTCGTACTGTGGTTATGACAGTGTGTCACTATTTAGACAATATGACCTATTGTACTAATCTAATAGATGGTATAAAAAATGCTAAATATCCAACAGAGAAACATACAACACAAAAATTTTCATGAATCTGAACTGGTTCTACTGGCTTCTTACATGAAATTATATGCATTCAGGGAATGTCAAGCTTAGTTCAATTTCGTTCTCGAAAACTTCCCGGAACGTCTACCTCATTTATTCTTGCTTTACTCTCTCTATCTGTACTACAGAAAATTTTATATGTTCTCGCAGAAAAGCAAAATCACAAAAATTCTCATCATGAGTCGACGCTTGGAAATTATTTGATGGAGATCACTCATCAATGAAAGATCAAGTTGTAAAATAGATCGGTTACTTTGATTTCGCTCCCATGTGCACGGATTTATTTAAAAGTCAATTTTCGTTTGAAGATAAAATTTCAGGATTTTTATTTTTAACAAATCTACGAATGAAGATAATCTAAAATTTCGGCTGAAGGCAAAAAAATTTATGATTATTATTTTTGACATATTTTCAAACAAAATTGTTGCATGGAGTAAAGTTTATTTAAAAAAAAACTCTGATTATAATAGGAAAACATTCAACTTCAAACGTTAAATTCGGATGTTTTTTCGTATTCTAATCATAAAACAAGTTAGATCAATCACAGATCGCCGGAGTTTACGCCAATTTACGCACATATCCAACAGTTTTCAACACTTTTGGTGTCCATACACAATTGATTGTTTTAAGCTCAAGACAAGGCAACGACAGTCCCAATATCCTGCTGCCGCTTAATCTCTTGGTAGCAGTTGCTTCTTCTTCAGATATTTCGTCTGGCCGCTGCATCTGTTTCTAAGGATCTTCTGATGACCTTGCAAGTGGATGGGACTTTTGATGGAAGAAAAGTATAATAAATCACATCTATTTTTTATGTAATACCTCCCATGCCGTCGCGTATAGAGGTCATCTTTTGCTTTTCGAACTTTCGTCGAAAATTCGTGTCATCTCGTGCACTGTTTTCATTATTCATCTTCGAATACACTTCAGGATAATTTTGTTTCTTGTCTCCATTCTCAATGAAATAATTTAAATAATACAGCAAAATTTTGTAGTTCATTCATTCATTGGAACTTCATAACATAATTGCAGTGGATATTGATGCAATTAGGAAGTTACTTAATAACTCAATAACTCTCTCCAATAGCTCAATAACTCAACAAATACATGTGAGTATTTCCCAAATCCCTAATTTCTAGTCGTAGCTGTACCACTTCAAGTTGCACATAAATCTATCTGCTCACTACCAGTTCTCTATGATGCAAGTCGTCTAAGCTCAAAGCTGCAGGTCACGGTAGGTCACCTGGCTTTGGCTGCCGTAAAGCAACTTCAAAGGGAACAATAAAAACTCTAATCTGTTTATGACAGAACATCCTCGTCTTTTATCTGACCGCTGGTCATCAACCGCCTGATGTAGCGCGCACTTGTTTGGCTCTTCGTGCGCATTATACGTATACGATACGCAGACTACACTTATACGATAGGCAAACTTAACTTATATGATACGCAAACTTGTGTTTGATGCACAGCACTGTGCATGTCAGTAACTGTAAGTCTGTAGTTGTCAACTGCACGTCAATCTTGTACAAATTGTACAAATCCGTAATTTCTAGTCGTAGCTGTACCGGTTCAAGTTGAACATAAATGTACATCTTGTCCCATCAGCTTCAGGGCAGCAGTGCCATCATGCATCTGCGTCTATCTGGTCTGTTGATTATATTATTTGGTAAAATTTTTTGTAAAATTGACCAAATACTTGTAAAATTTAATATGATACTCAAAGAAGACTTTCAAATGCTATCAAATTTATACTAATGTTTGGTGTTGGTAATTGAATGAAATTTCTCTCTACTGTGCAAAATGATATTGGAGCAAGAAAAGTTGATCAATCTGTTGATCGTTTTCATGCAGTGTAAAAGACGTGGTCGCAATACAACAGCGTATTTACGCCCAAGTTTTCAAATAGTGAACTTAAATAAAAGCTCTCGCAATATCACCGAGATTCTGTATATTTGTTCTCCAATATTGCGAAGTGGCAGAGCAAGGCATTGCGTTGTCGCTGACTCAGCGCGACACAACACACTTGGAGAATCTCAGGCTTAACCATAAAAGCCACACCGTTCCTTACCGCTGTGTTCACTCTAAACAAAAAATTGTCCTAAGATTGAGACTTGAGAGAACCAACCTTAAAAAGATTGTGTTAGATAAAACGACAAAAAAATATATTGTATATTTTAGCTCACAGAGGCCACATCTGTTCCATTATCCAGAAAAAAAGTACAAAGCTTGAAATTTTTCCAAGCTGCTCCATCGTGTAGCTCATCAGCCGCGGTGACCGACGTCCAGAAATTGGACGGGTTCTCAGCTTACAAAACTCTCTAAGTGAACGTAAGTACTTACGCTCTATTTTCTTGTCTATGATTGGTGGATTTTGCTTGAAAGACCGTCAATTATTGGCTGATGAACTTACGATCTCTTAACTTTTTTTTTAAAGTATGGCGTTCTCAGCTTACAAAACTCCCATGAAGCGCCTTCGCTGTGGACAGAGGAGAAACAAACGGTATCTATAAAAGTGTTTACATTGAATATTATTTACTCGCTGTGCAGACATTATGTTATAACTCAATTTTTGATCAAGATTTTTTATTTAATTACTTAATTGATAGAAAAATAATGTTCTCGGCTCTCTTCTAAGCTTGATTTTGTGAAAAAAAATATAATTTGTATAATTGATGTTGAACAGCGCCGGTACAACAGCATCATATTGCATCGGTTTTGGATTCATTGCTTACGTGTCTTCCACTTATGCAGAAAGAGATCAATTAAATGTTATAACATGAAATACTCTGTTCAATGTCTTCAAGAAACGGAACTGGGGCAGAAATTTTTCCGTTCTTGAAGAAATTTTTCCGTATTCTCACCCAACAAATGAATCTTACAATGTTTTTTTTCTTGCATCGGTTTCCGTTTGTGCTTCAAGTTGTCCCATTGCATTCAGGTTCCCTTTCGCACATCGCCCAATAAAAGCCCTAGTAATTTTTTTATCCGACTAGAATTTAGACGCAAATTCTTCCAACTTCAATTGGTTTTTAGTTTTTCAATTGGTTAGTTGTTTTCCACTCGACTCATTTTACATTACTCCTACATTGTTTGCAGGAGGCAATGTTTTTCGATAAATTCTAGAGCAAGTGGAAAAGCTCGTTCAATTTTAATTGCATGTCATTACGAACTCTCAGCTATTTGTGGGACCAAAGTTCAAATAAAACCTAATTAATCTGTAGAATCTGTCGTCAGAAATGCCACGCTTTTGCAGACCTAGCTGGAAATTGAGTGCAGCTGTGCAATTCCTAACGCGCTTGAAATTCTAAAAACAAAGCGAAAAATAAAATTCGTTGCAAATTCTTTCATTGGGTAAAAATAGATTCAATAGTATGAAATAATCAAATGCTAACAACAGATAACAATTTATTTTGACAAATGTTAAGATTGAGATTTGTTCCAGGCTGATTTTGAAACCGTAGGAGGATTTTTCAGTAGGTACTGAGGATGACAAGAAACCACCACTGCCTGCGACCAAAAGGTGATACCTGGAAAAAGTACCTGGCTTGTCCATGGTGTTGTGTAATGCAATCAAATGGTTCTGGCGGGTCAGCGAGCCAGTGATGGTCGTAGAACTAGCAGTGGTACCGAGTGCCCGGAAAAACTGACCTATCACCACCCCTCCCTATATAGTCGCCACTACCAGGATGGGCAATTACAACAACAACAACCAATAGGTGATTCAGCGTAGCGACATTAGGACCTGAGCTTAATATGAGTTTGTAACCACACCCGATCCTCGCGTTTAAAAGTAAAGATCAAGTCTAAAGTTGAACAGTTACAATAACAGTCTCCTTTGTCATTCGACTTAAGGGCAAGCATTATTAGTCACTGGGCGCTCGTTAAGATCAAATACAAGCCAATGCAACTGCAATGGAATTCAACATCCTTATTGTAACCATATTTTTAGGAAATTGTTTGTTGTTTCATTTGAACCCATTATAAAATCCCAAGACCTCCAAAAAAAGTAGGAATGTAGAAGGATAATGGGGAACTATTAGGTCAGCTTATTTTCAACGAGAATATACGCTGATGTAATGATATTAGTTTTAAGATTTACTTTGCAGATGTTCTGGCAACATCGACTCAAATATTGTTGGGGCCAGTCTTACTACGAGTACATTGATTTTTTCGTTGGTTCTTTGTGAAGCCAGCCGCTTTGACTCGTGGCAAGCTTCTAGACTCTGGATTATCAACTGCACGATAGATTGTGCCCAATGAGTCAATAATTGTCTTATGTAAATTCATTTGTTCCTATAAATTGCGTAATTAAAAATGTATTTGTTCGTAAGAGTAATAAGTCCATCTGTCAATGCACTTACCTTCTCTGACCCTCTACTAAACTTTAATAAACTTACAGTATTTATTTTGGACCAATGCTTGCAACCTGCGCAGTGAATGATCAGGAGTCAAGCATTGGAGAAGGAGACCCGAGCCGATAGAACTCATTAGTACAGATTAAGTTGGTAAGATCACAAATTATATTCCAGGTATACCAAATTTTATGATTAATAAACATACTATTATAATAATTATAACATTATTAACAACGTTTTCACACTGGTTGGACAAGCAAAATTAGATAAGGAGTTAAAGAAATTTTATCTTGGTGATCTAAGCTCCTTGAAATGACCATACAATTCGAGCGGTACGTTCATCAATTGGCACCTCCTATGCAAATCCATTGTCTATATTTGTATATTTCATCATCTTTCTATATGTGAAGTATTTTGTCGGACAGATTGACAACAGAAAATAAAGCAGGTCTATTACAGAAAAAATCAACATGATTATTACACGGCATTATAGATAGATGCTTGAAACACTGTGTATGTCACAGGAAAATTTAAGAGATGAAATAATGAATTAATTAATTTGCAAATTGGCATGTGAATGTCTCTCAGAAACACCGAAATAAATACCGCATTATGTCAGTGCCAACATTTCACTATACCGGGAGTTCAGTGAGTACTTGGGCATGAGTTAGGTAGCAGTACATACTGCAGATGACGAACGAAGTAAGTCACGCACTGTGCACGCAGCGTCATCGGTTCTACTGGGATTCCTCGGGTTTGCGTCACAGACCCGGAGAAGGCTGATGAAGTCCCGCAATGTCTTGCCCATGCATGAGTAGCGAAATTGAAAACAGTTAGAAGTGTCAATTTTCCGTGAGTTTCTTTTCAGTATTGTGTCTTACCGTACAATCTTCATAAATTACAATTTCAAATGTTTGCATGCACTTCATTTGGTTAGAGATATTTTGAAGAGGTTTCAAGATTCCAGTGAAATATTTTGTTTATTCCTGCTGCTGAGATAGACAGAAATTATAATTTTTGTCTCAATATAAATCATACATTTCTTTCAATCTAATTTCTTACGTCTTTTTGCGACCTGAAATTTTAACCGTATCTTCTATTCAAGTTGCGCAATTCCCAAGGTCCCCCAACGGATCATTTTTGATGCGAAGAAACAGTAAAGCAGCCGCGGCCTCGGCCGCAATAGAGACAAGTTGAGCGGAAGCGCCTCAACTTCAGCAGCGCCGCTCTATTGACGATTCCGCTCTGGCGGATGAAGAAACTTTCCGAGCATTTCTGATGCTGCTTCGTGACAATATTTGAAGATCCACACGCACCTTAGCCGCGTTATTTGCGCCCTACTGAATCGTATGTTGAAAGCGTTAGAAACAGCATCAGTTCTGAAGCATTAATCGAGGAGGTTCAAAACTTCTTTTGGATTCAGCTTGATCTAGCGATCATGATTTAGCTTTAAATATAATACGATTTAGCCTGCTTTGCACTGTCGGTGCAAAATATGGCGACACGAATAGACTTATATTTTTCTAAATTAAATATATAACTGGTGCAAAAAAAACAGGAAACGGAAAAAATAGGAAACACGATCATAGGAAATGCTCTGCTGAACGAAACAGTACCTAATTTACTTTTCATAGCGCCTAGTAACTGTTGAGTCAAAGTTCAATAACGACTTTTTCAATGTCTAACTTTGTAGCGGCGCCTATTTCATTGACTTTATAAGCGTCATCAATTCAGGTACAGATGATGTACTTTCAGGTCATTTTATTTTCTTTTGACTCGTGTTCAGCAAAGCACTTTATAATTTTAGTGAGTAGGAGTAGTTACATAACCGAGCGCATGGCGCCATTTTCCATAAACAGCTTAAATCATAGGTTACCAATCATTTACCCCAAATCTTATCCAACAAAATTACCAATTACCTTCAATATTATTACGAACAATTACCCCGAATCTGCATAAACAGCTTAACAAGGTACCG